>NC_057797.1:787430398-787782082 GCF_018294505.1 Triticum aestivum
CAAACGGCGGAGAAGACGGAACCCCGGTGATGCGGGTTGCATCTTTGTTCTCTAGTCAAGTCGTGGCGGCTAGGTTGGGTATGTCTATTCATTTTTTCAATTTTGTTTTGTTTATAATTATTCCTGTATTTTGAGTAAACTATGTTCAAGTGTTTTTTTTAAATATGTTCATATATTTTCCCACACGCTTAAAACATGTTCGTGACAATTTTGAAAAATGTTATTGAAAATGTCAAAAAAAAATCATGCATTTTTTTATTTTTTAATGAATATCTTTGTGGTATTTTATAAATATCCACATGTTTCAAAATTGTTCATGAACTTTTCTCTGAAAACAATTCATGAAAATGTTTAAAAAAATTGCATAATTTTTTAAACAAAACTGTTCACGGCATATAAAAACTTTCACTCCTTTTACACAAACATCATGAAACTTTCAAATGGGGGGTGAAGAAAAATAGAAAAAATAAATCGGAAGAAAATGTAAAAATTAAGAAAAAACACACACTAAAAGTAAGGCGGAATGAAAACAAATACAGAAATCCACAAAACAAATGGACGAAAAATGGTTTCCCATTTTAAAATAGTGTCATAACCATAGAAAATACCGATGTCCCAAGAAACAAATCAAAGAAACCGCTCCATCCTTTCTATTAGGCCACGATCCATGTAGGGAGCGCCTCGATGAAAGCGGGAGCAACTAGTTGACGAGCGCTCCTTCGGGAGCCTCGCAATGATCACTTGCGAGTGGGCTGAAAGTGCGCCACTTGGCGCGCTCTCAGCCGCCGCCACGTGTCATGCTCTGAGCACTCCCTTTGGAATTTTTTTATTTTTATTTTTCCGCACGCTTTTTCAGCTTTCAACATTGTTTTGTCGATTTTTTCTAGTTTTGGGTTTTCCACCGGTCTTTCTTAGCTTTTGGATAAAAAAATCTTCCTTAGTTATTGGGTTTTCACGAGCTTTTTTTGCTTCCGCGAGAGATACGGTTTTGCTTTTGCGAGAGGCATGACCATGCCTCTCGAAACGGAAAAAGGAACCTGATTTCTTTTTTTCCTTCCGCGAGAGGCACGGTTTTGCTTTTGCGAGAGGCACGGTCATGCCTCTTGGAAATTGAAAAGAAAATGAGTTTTGTGTTTTTTCTTCTGCGAGAGGCATGGTTGTGCTTTTGCGAGAGGCATGGTTGTGCCTCTCGAAAACGGAAAAAGAATGTGTTTTATGTTTTTTTCCTTGCACGAGAGGCGTGGGTGTGCTTTCGCGAGAGGCACGGCCGTGCCTCTTGGAAACGAAAAAAACGCGTTTTTTTGCTTCCACGAGAGGCACGGTTTTTCTTTCGCGAGAGGCGCGGTTGTGCTTTCGCGAGAGGCACAGCCGTGCCTCTTTCGGAAAGGAAAAGAACTGTGCTTCTGATTCGGTTTTTTCGTCCTTTTTTTGTGAAAAAGAAGTTCATCAAAACATATCAACATGGGATTAATTTTGAAAATCTCAATGCGAGATATCCAACGGTGTAACGGTTCGAGTTTTGGACACACGATTTAAGAGATATAACATTTTGAATAAACGGATCTACGAAAAAGGAAAAACACTCAGGGACAAGTGGCGCAACTTGAAAGGTGGAAGTGATCTTTGTAAGGAGTACTCCTCAATTAATGATTTCAGAAAAGCGCTAAGTGCTACTCAAATAAGTGACAAATAACATTTGCGATGCTTAGGCAGACCCTAGAGGTAATCCACGGGCCTATATATGTTTTTCAAGGTTATATGAAGATTCTAAAAGGTTCTTCACCCAAGACTCTTTTCTTTGTTTGCTGTACCGGTTTTATAGATTTCCTGTTGTGGTTTTAATTATTTTCTTACTTCCTTTTATTTTTTTTTATTTTTTTCCTTTTTATGAATATTTTGAAATGGTTTTTTTTCAATTTTGTTAACCCTTTGTTTGCTAGTTTTCAGAAATCCATAAAGATTTTTGAAATTTTGAGTATAATTTAAATTCATGACTTTTAAAGACAAGTAATGGTTTTTTTAAATTAATATTTTAATAAATCGTGGTTTTTGGAAATGTAATGAACCTTTTAAACAAATTGAACATTTGTTTCCAAAGTTTTGAACATTTTAAGATTTCACATTTTCTTAAAATTCATGAATATTTTTGAATTTGTGATATTTGTAAAAAAATCATGAAATTACTAAATATTGTTTGGGATATTTTTTAAATCTCCAATCAAAACGAAGTGAATAGTAATATTTTTCAAGGAGAATATGGAAAACCAGCTCAACAAGGTAATGATACCCTGTATTTTTCTTGAACAAGTTGGGTTGTGATTAGAGAATTCTCCATGTGACACATTCAACAAGGTAATTATACCCTCGGATGATGCCATCAATTGCTCCAGCCGCCAATGGAACTAGCTTTCACCGGCAGTACATCAAATCCTGAACCAGCTGGTGCACCTGAACCTCCCCCACCTGCTTTCGCCCTCCAAGCAAGCACTTGATCAGTTAGTTAGAGCTTCTCATGGATGCGTTTGTGCATACAAGTGTTGTTCTACCCCAATTTTGTGTGTCTCACTCTCTACATTGTATCAGATACTTCCACACTTCCGCCTCTCGATGGATCTCTTTGATCTTTCCCCCTCTACCTTCGGATGCCTCTCTCGAACCTCACCTTGAACATCCACTCCCAGGTCCCTATCCTCTCGAGTTGACGCGCCCAACTACATCGTCTGGAGCTCCTTCATCCATGTGCTCCCTCGAGCTAGTGTTGTGCATAGGTTGGTGCCATGCAAGCGCTCTGTGGAGACATTGCATTCTAGATGTTCGATAAAATGTCCAAACCAAAGATAGATTAAAAAATGGAAAACCGCGAATGCCTAAGCACCTGTCGCATCGGAGAGGTCCAAACGCACGAATGCCTAACCGCGAGGCGCTCAGCTACCTCGCCGCTGCCGACCGCCCCCATAGCTCCTCTCCATAAAGAAAAATTGCACAAGAACGCCACCGTTTTTCCCCCTCACCCTGCAGTCTTTTCCCCTTCCCACGCCGCCTAGTGGCCCAATGTACCTTGCTGGTTCAAGGCGGTTCATAATGAGTCAACATAGGCTGACAAGGTGGTCCCACGCACCCTCCAACGCCGCGATTCGCCCTAGAGCTGCATTTTAAGAGAGCTTACACTACTAGGAAAAAGCATATACACAGAAAGTTACTAGTAGCGAGGGTTCGCAGGTTTTTAAACCTCGCTACTACTAAGTTGATAGCAGTAGCGCGGGTTTTTAACCCTCGCTACTACTAAGCGGTCTCTACCGTGCCCCCCGGGACATGCCATAGTAGTAGCGCGGGTTTTTAAAACCTCGCTACTACTAAGTTTGATAGCAGTAGCGTTGGTTTTTAGCCCCCGCTACTACTAAGTGGTGCCATAGTAGTAGCGAGGGGGTAAAAAACCGCGCTGCTACTAAAGGTCCCATTTTCAAACACTAGCCCCCCGGTGGATCGCCTTTTCAGTTTAAAAAAAATTAAAAGAAAATGATGAAAATGTCAAAAAAAAAGAAAATAAGTTTCCCATGTGATATGTGGTCTAGTTGTTGGGAAAATTTGCAGATATGAATTTCGACTTTATTTGCAAAATCTCTCGAGAATTTGTAAAAATGGGCATAACTTTTGCATACTAACTCGGATGAAAAAGTTTTTTATATGAAAAACCATCTACTCGAAAAGTTACATCCAAATTTAACTGGAAACCCCGTTAAACATTTTCAAAATCCTCAAAAACCTAACAGAAAAAAAAGTTACGGGGCTTTTAAGATCTAGAGTGGAAAAAATCAAAAAAAAATTCAAACTGTGTGGTCAAACTGTGGTCAAACAATGGTCAAACTAATTATTCTAGAATATTAGTGTTACTAAATAATTATTTTAGTTTTTTGAATTTTGGTCAAATCTGGTCAAACTGTGGTCAAACTATGGTCAAACTAATTATTCAAGAAATATTAGTGTTACTAATTTTTTAGAACAATAGTTTCAAACTCAAATAATGAAATGTGTGACTTCATGCTCAAGCTAAATTCCTGAGGTTAATAGGGTTGACATCTTACTATTGTCAGGAAAACAACAAGTGCAGTGAGAGGATGGGTGACCGTCCGGGAAGTTAGATGATTTGAAATGATGAGGGGTGATTAGAGATTAAATTGAGCAGCAATGAGGGGTGAATAAAGATTTGAGGTTAAAATAATTTAGAAATTTGAAAATTAGGGGAAAAAATAGAAATATTTTTTTGAAAAAATTAAAAAAAAACGCGCTGGTAGTAGTAGCGCGGGTTTTTACCCACGCTACTACTAAAGGACGTAGCAGTAGCGCGGGTGCCTACGTTAGCTGTAGCGCCTTATTAGTAGTGCCGGCCCCCGCGCTGCTAATAGGCCCAAAACCCGCGCTGCTGCTAGGCTTCTCCCTAGTAGTGTTAGTATCTATATACCGATACTCCCTCCCTTCCTTTACACTTTAGCTACATTTCAGTCAGCTGACTTTTAGTTTTGTGGTCTGTCGATTTTCTATTCGTTGGATCTGCTTTGAGATATGTGATGTTTTTATTTATTTCTGTTTAATTCTATTGTGGGCTAGGTGGAATCAATTGACCCTTATTTTGGGTTAGTACAATTGCTTCTTGGGCTCGTTTTTGTTCTTCTGAGTTGTGTTTTTCTCTTTCCATTTTTCCTTTTCTTTATTGATTATTTTTTGTTTTAGTGGGTTTTTTGCTGAGTGTAATTATATAATACAAACACATTACAATATGTGCCAAAATTTCACGATTTTATGATTGTTTTTGCATATTACGATAAAGTGTAATTTTGGTGCAAAGTTGTGCATAAGTTTTTTTTATTTCATGATCTCATCTGAGGCCTTTACAGGTACTCTGTCGGAGAAGGAATCGATGACAAAGGGCTTCTGTATTATCCTTACAGCCTTCCTATGTTCCGTGAGTAGTTCATCACAGACCTACGGGTCTGTATCTTGTAGCTAGATGACTTCTTCTCTCTTTGATCTTCAATAACATGTTCTCCTCAATCTTCTTGGAGTTCTATCCGATGTAATTCTCTTTCACGGTGTGTTTATTCAGATACGATGAATTGTGGGTTTTTGATCTCAATATTTATGAATAGTAATTGAGTCTTTTCTGAACTATATTATGCATGATTGTTATAGCTTCATATTTCTCTCCGATCTATCCGTTTGGTTTGTCCAACTGATTGATTTATCTTGCAATTGGAGAGGTGCTTTGTAATGCGTTCAATCTTGCGGTGCTCTATATCCCAGTGACACAAGGAGAGAAGACACGTATTTGTATTGTTGTCATTAAGGGGAAACGACGGAGTTTATTCATATCGGTTGAGTTTACTTTGTCTACATCATGATATATCAAATCTTCGCATTTTTTTTAAAAACTATCATGAATTTTAAAAGGGTAGAAAAATAACCATCAATATAAAATAAAATTAGAAAAAGGAAATAATAAAAACAAGGAAATTCGAGTAGAACAAATACACAAATAATCGGGCAGAATGAAATATAAAAATAATATAACATAAAAACATAAATCCACCTAAATAATGGACGAAAAACGGTATCCCTTTTTTCTTAACACAAAACTGTATCCCATTTTAAAATAATGTAACCATGAAGAAAAAACAATGCCCATAAAAACAAATAGAAAAAACGGCTCCATCCTTGCTATCGTGCCGCGATCCCAATAGCATGACGGGGCCCCCGTAGAGGGAACAGACGGGCCTATGTATTGTTTTTTTCACGATTTTGGGAAAATGCTAAAAGTTTCTTCTCCAGAGAGTTTTTTTGTTGTTTGCTCTTGTTTCATTTTGGGATTTTAATTTTTTTTCCTATTTAATTTTCCTTATTTTCTTTTCTTCTCCCTTTTTATTTTTAAAATGAATATTTTTAAATGAACTTTGTTCAATTTATTAACTGTTTCATTTTTTATATTCACTAGTTTTTCAATAGTCCATAAATATTTATGAAAATTTTGAATGTAATTATAATTTATGACCTTTTAATAAAATGAATGATTTTGAAAAAAAATCATATTTTCAAAATTCATGGTTTCTAAGAAAAAATTAATTAACCTTTTGATTTTTTGTGAAAATATGTTTCCCAAATTTTCAACATTTTAAATTTTCACAACTTTCTGCATTCATGATTTTGTTTGGGTATGTTTAAAAAGATATGCAATAAAAATAAGTTAAAATAGTTATATTTTTCCTAGAGAATATAAAAACCACCTCAACAAGCTAATTATAACCTAGTTTTCGTTGAGCAAGTTGGGTGATGAAATGAGAATTCGCCATGTGACGCGTTCACCACACCCCGAACTAGATTGCTACCTGTTGCACCATGGTCACGTACATCACCCTCTGCCCACCGCTTTGGTGTATGTGAACCTACATCACGCTGGTCGTGACCAAATTGTAGGCCCCGCCCGCCACTGGAGGCTCCACCTCAGTGCCCACCTCCTTGTCGTGATAGCTGGCCGGAATCTTGATGGTGTCGGCGTGTGGATCGTGGGATGACGGTGTCGCTCGGTTGTGGCGCGTTGTGATGGAGTCAATCTAGCAGATCTCAGGTAGGGCTTCCGGAGCTAGTATCCTTGGCACGATGATAAGAGTGGACACATGGATTTGGGCTCTTTCGAAGAGATAATGCGCTATGTCATATTTTGATTGTATTGAGTTTGAGGGCGTACAGAGTACATGTTGATCTAGCATGAGATTGACTGTTTATGAGTCTTCATCTACCGTTCTCACCCCTCGGTTTATATAGGTACCAGAGGTGCCTAGGGTTTACGCATAGGTCGGTTACATCTAAGGGTAAACGTGATGAAGACAATCTCCAAGTCTTGAAGTACGTGCCAATTCTTTGAAAGATGTCCACCTTGGCGCTCCTGGGCCCGACAAACGTGACCCACTGATTGATTATAATGGGGGTCCTCGGCCCGGCCCATATAGCTGGGAGCCCACGTGGCTAGCACCCCCTAGTCTAGGACACCATCATGGCGCAACATGCACGCCACGGACGCCAACAAGCGCTCTGTGCATACATTATGTTCGATTAAATGTCCACACCAAAGATAGACTAAAAAAGAGAGGAAAACATTGCCATGTGGACGTGACTAGGTCAAAACCACCATGAGTCCGTACAGTACCGCTTCAGTTGAGTCAAGGGATGAAACTTCTCCGGTTTGGAAAGTTCAACCTGTAAGTCGTCCGGTTTTGAAGTGAAGGTACGAAATATGCACTTCTCAATTAGTTGAAGGGGTAAAAGTAGTCTTTTCTCTTCTTCTTCTTCTTCTTCTTCTTCTTCTTCTTGTAAAATCTTGCTAGAACCAAGAACTGCCAATATTTGGGAAGGAGCATGATGCATGCATGATCAAAGCATTGCTTTCTACTAGAACCATTTCTCCTCTCCTCCTCTAATTGACAAGTTCATTTCATTGATCATGCTTTGCACCTACCAAGCACGAGTTCATTTATGCATGTTTGCTTATTATTAGTGGGCATGCGAGGAGGTCAATTAGTTGAGCACCCTGCAGCTGATCCTGACGTTGCCGTCCGGGTTGAGGTCCAGCTGCCCCATCCTCCCCATCCCCTGCACGAACGTCTCGAAGAAGTCGTCCGGGCTGTCGGCGAACTGCTTCACATACGTGGCCGTCTCCGGCGACCCGGTGAGCAGCGTCTGGTCGGACGTCAGCAGACCCCTCCTGGCCTGCAGGCCCTTGTAGTACTCGACGTCGAAGGCGTTGCTGGTGGCGTCGAGCTTGGCCGTGGCGCCGTCGCCGCCGGCCTTGCAGGTCTTGGCCAGGGACGCCGCCATCCAGGCCTCCATCGTGGGGTCCTTGCCGGCCTTGCCGAAGCCGCTGAGCCGGTTCTTGAAGTTGGCGCAGTGGGCCTGGCCGAGCGTGTGGGCGCCGGAGAGCGCCACGAGCTCCGGCACGGTGAAGCCGTGGTCACCGACGAACACCTTGATAAGCTCGGACGCGTTGAGCGTCGCGGCGGGGAGCGCGGAGGTGTCGGCGGCGCGGGAGACGTAACCGTCCTTGCGGCCCATGGGCACCATGTAGTAGAGGTCCCCAGCCATGAAGACGGAGTCCCGGGCGGCGAGCGCGAGGACGTCGGCGCAGGAGACGGTGCCGGGGCACTGCGCCTCGAGGGCGGCCTTGACGGCGTCGATGACCTCGAAGCCGCGCAGGGACTTGTCGGTGAGCGCGTCCTTCTCGGCGGTGCCGTGGGCCTTGGTGGAGTCGAGGAGCACCGAGGCGTCGCAGCCGCGGACGAAGCAGTCGTGGAAGTGAAGCCGGAGCAGCGACGCCGCCAGGGTGGGGTCCTTGTCCAGCGCCTTGAACACCACGCCGCGCACGATGTCTTGGGCGTGCGGGCACGTCATGGAGTAGTAATCCATGCTCAGACCACCACCTTCGCCTCCCCATTCATGGTCACCACTACCGCCATATCCGTATCCACGTCCTCCTCCTCCTCCTCCTCTACGACCTTGTGCCGCCGCGCCACCGGGGGCCGCCACCATGAGCAGCAGCAGCACGGCCACTACGGCAGCGGTTGCGCGAGTGACATGCTGCTGCTTCATGCTCACCATGGTCTTGCCTTTTTGTTGTGATAGTCTATGCATGGTTAATCTGGATTTGGATCGACCAAGCTACGATTTACCACCAGTTAAGCTGCACGCATGGCATGGACACAACAAGTGAGAGAGAGGTATTTATAGACACGTCGATAGAGGAGGGTTGGGCAGTTCACCTGACAGTAATGCTACACATACTAACGAGTTACAGGATTACACAAAGAGGATTAAATTGATTGGTCGGTAGGTGAGGGAAGTGGCACACGCCCTTTAAAATCAGGGGGATCAAGTTTATGATTGGTTAAGAGATGGAAAGTGCTTGTAAAATCATGTAATCCCTCTGTTCCTAAATGTAAGTCTTTGTAGAGATTCCACTATGAACCACATACGGATGTATATAGATGCATTTTAAGTTTAGATTCATTCATTTTGCTCCGTATGTAGTCTACTTAATGGAATAATCCCTACAAAGGCTTATATTCAGGAACGAAGGGACACTAGTAGAAAAACCCATATTAGTCCCGGTTGGTGAGGGCCTTTTGTCCCGGTTCTTGAACCGGGCCTTTTGTCCCGGTTCTTGAACCGGGACTAAAGGGTCGTTACTAATGCCCTAGACCTTTAGTCCCGGTTCTCACACGAACCGGGACAGATGGGCCTCCACGTGGCCGATGCGCCGAGCCCAGGCAGGAGTGCCTTTTGTCCCGGTTGGTGGCACCAACCAGGACCAAAAGGCATCCACACGTCAGCATTTCCGTCTTCTCCTTTTGACTTTCGCATTGCGTCCTTGCATCGACAATGACCCGGCGGAGATCATCATCATCGGGCACATCATCTGGTTCCTCTTGATCTTCAGCCACTTCGCCCGTTGCAGCATCATCGTGCACATCGTCTGGTTCCTCTTGATGTTCAGTAGCATCACCGTATTCAGGGGGCACATAGTTGTCATCGTACTCTTCTTCTTCGCCGTCTTCCATCATAACCCCTATTTCTCCGTGCCTCGTCCAAACATTATAGTGTGGCATGAAACCCTTGTAAAGCAGGTGGGTGTGAAGGATTTTTCGGTCAGAGTAAGACTTCGTATTCCCACATATAGGGGATGGACAACACATAAAACATTCTGCTTGTTTGCCTCAGCCACTTCGAGAAAATCATGCACGTCCTTAATGTACTCGGAGGTGTGTCTGTCACCGTACATCCATTGTCGGTTCATCTGCGTGCATTATATATAATTAAGTGACCAATGACCCACGTGGCCCGGCCGGCCCCCGGGGCTCACGAACCGGGTCCAATGCCACCATGGGTCCCGGTTCTGGACTGAACCGGGACTAATGGGCTGACCCGGCCTGGACCTTGGCCCCCTTTTCTACTAGTGGGAGTATTTGTTTGTAGGTCTAGCATTTTTGTTCAACTAAATGCATGCCTATGTCACATAAATAGATACTCTCTCCGTTTTTATTTACTCTTTATATTTGATTGAAGGCAAGCTTCATAAAGTTTGACTAAGTTTATAAAAAATAATATAAAAATTAACATAAAAATCTATATGATGTGAAAGTACATTCAACAATGAATCTGATGGTTTGATTTGTTATTGTATATGTTAATATTTTTGTTTATAAACTTTGTCAAGGTTTACAAAGATTGACTTTTATCAAAGCTAATGCGTGGATTAAATAAAAACAAAGGGAGTAGATGACCTATAAATTAAATCAATATATATATATGCGCGCGCACTATAAGAGACGAGAGACCTCACTAGGACTAGGATCGATAATGCATGTGCATGCTGCAATATATACTATAGTATTTTAGTTGGGAAAACCTTTTTCTGGCCAACACTATATGCATGGATGGTTGGATAGCCATCTCATCGTTACCTTCCCAACCCAATTAAGCCAGTGGACACTGAGGGAAGTGACGGTTAACTCAGCATGCATGCATGGTTCAGGCACTTTCAAAAATAAAAAAATGTCACAAGTGCTAATCCGTCCATGAGTGGAGCATAATGCTTGCATGCATGCGTGCGTGCTATAATACGTATCATCCTCTAGCCTCTAGGCATTCCTGTCAACACCCGAATTACCTAGTGGCAATATATCATAATCTCAACAAATAGTATTAAAATGGCAACAACTTGATGGATATTTAGTGTTAGGTACTTTCTTCGTCTTAAACTATTTGTCTTAAATTTGTCTAGATACGGATGTCTGTAACGTGTCAAAGTAATTTTAAATGATGGTAATATATATTTTTCTTCGTCCGAAAATACTTATCGAAGCAATGAATAACCATGGATGTATTTAAAATTAAATAACACCTAGACACACCCATTTCTCTGACAAATATGTATCAGAGAACTTACTCTCTTGTGACAGAGCCAGCCAGGAGCTGCTCCTGCACTGAAGGCTTCCAATCCTCTTCGTAAGCTCTTTGTGTGGATCTGCAATGGGAAGGAACACCTTGCCAGGCAATATGGAGCACCTCAGCTCGCTCGAATCACTAATCATTATTGAATGTTTGAATGTCCGGTCGCTTCCAACGCTACCAGAGTCTCTTCCCTCAGTGTGCGCCGATGGGTTCATGGAGTCTTGTCAAACAGTTGGACATCCAAACTGGCAAAACATTCAACACATCCCAGGAAAACTTTGTAGGTGAGGAATGCAATTCCCCTTGTAGAGTTGCCTTATGAATTATTATTACGTTATTATAGTGACCGCCTATGTTACATTCTCTAATTATAATACATGTGCTTCCTTTTGTAGGGTCTGATGACAATACTGGAATCGCGTTATACGCCGAGTGCCACGGACACTCGGCAAAGGCCCAAAAATTGCCGGCAAAGCCTTTGCCGAGAGTTGCACTCGGCAAAAGCTGCCCGGCGTACACCTCTCAGGCAAATAGGAATTTGTCGAGAGCCAGGACATGAGCACTCGGTAAAGAGTTTATCAAGAGCTAAACAGTACAGCTCGGCAAAATAAATTAGCTAACGGACAACAGACACAGACGACAGTTGCCACATGGCGCATATTTGCCGAGAGCCACACTCGGCAAACAAAGCCAATTGGAAAGTGCCACGTGTTAGCTCCTGACATGTGGGTCCACAATAACATGCCGAGGGTCATCTTTGCCGAGAGCCACTCTCGGCAAACAAAGCCAATAGAAAAGCGCCACGTGTCAGCTCCTGACATGTGGGTCCATAATAACATGCCAATGGCCATCTTTGCCGAGAGCCACTCTCGGCAAACAAAGCCAATAGGAAAGCGCCACGTGTCAGCTCCTGACATGTGGGTCCACAATAAAGGGCCGAGGGCCATCTTTGCCGAGAGCCACTCTCAGCAAACTAAGCCAATAGGAAAGCACCACGTGTCAGCTCTTGACATGTGGGTCCACAATAACATGTTGAGGGCCATCTTTGCCGAGAGCCACTCTCGGCAAAGCCAATAGGAAAGTGCCACGTGCCAGCTCCCAACATGTGGGTCCACAATAACATGCCGAGGGCCATCTTTGCCGAGAGCCACTCTCGGCAAAAAAGGCCAATAGGAAAGCGCCACGTCACTTGTCCTGAAAGCCGGGTTCGTACTTTGCCGAGAGCCACTCTCGGCAAACCTTGTGCCTTTACCGAGATGTTTCTCGGTAAAGTTGTCAGGGGGCGCTACAGGCTGTTATCCTTTTTCGAGAGGCCTCTCGCCCACCATAGACTCGGTCCAGCGGATGAACACAGTCGGTCATTGAGGGAGTCCTGGATTGGGGGGGGGGGGATGTCCGGATGGCCGGACTATGACCTTTGGCCGGACTCCCAGACTATGAAGATACAAGATTGAAGACTTCGTCCCATGTCCGGATAGGACTTTCCTTGGCATGGAAGGCAAGCTTGGCGATATGATATGAAGATCTCCTCCCATTGTAACCGACTCTATGTAACCCTAGCCCTCTCCGGTGTCTATATAAACCGGAGAGTTTTAGTCCGTAGGACGAACAACAATCACACCGTAGGCTAGCTTCTAGGGTTTAGCCTCTCTGATCTCGTGGTAGATCAACTCTTGTACTACCCATATCATCAATATTAATCAAGCAGGAGTAGGGTTTTACCTCCATCGAGAGGGCCCGAACCTGGGTAAAAACATCGTGTGCCTTGTCTCCTGTTACCATCCGCCTAGACGCACAGTTCGGGACCCCCTACCCGAGATCCGCCGGTTTTGACACCGACATTGGTGCTTTCATTGAGAGTTCCTCTGTGTCGTCACCTTTAGGCCCGATGGCTTCTTCGATCATCAACCACGACGCGGTCCAGGGTGAGACTTTCTGTCATGCCCAAGATGCGACCCTATCCTAAAGGAACTCGAAGGTCCCACCAAGGATAGAAGCGCATCTTGAAGACGCTTTTGCAAGGTGGATATCATTACATCAACATTACATAATAGATGGGGATACATACAAGAGGCATACAATGCCACACGAATACAACATCATCATACATAAGATCAACATCCGACTACGGATGAAACACAAACAGAAGCTCAAACGACATCCACCCTGCTAGCCCAGGCTGCCAACCTGGAACCTATCCCCTGATCGAAGAAGAAGCAGAAGAAGAACTCCAAAACAAGCAAACATCGCTCTCGCGTCATGATCATCGCATAACCTGTACCTGCAACTGTTGTTGTAGTAATCTGTGAGCCAAGAGGACTCAGCAATCCCATTACCATGGGTATCAAGACTAGCAAAGCTTAAAGGGGTAAGGAAGGGGTAAAGTGGTGAGGTTGCAGCAGCAACTAAGCATATATGGTGGCTAACATACGCAAATAAGAGCGAGAAGAGAGCAAGCGGAACGGTCGTGAAGCTAGCAATGATCAAGAAGTGATCCTGAACTCCTACTTACGTCAAACATAACCCAAAAACCGTGTTCACTTCCCGGACTCCGCCGAGAAGAGACCATCACGGCTACACACGCGGTTGATGCATTTTAATTCGGATCTGGTGTCAAGTTATCTACAACCAGACATTAACAAATTCCCATATGCCCATAACCGCGGGCACGGCTTTCGAAAGTTTAAACCCTGCAGGGGTGTCCCAACTTAGCCCATGATAAGCTCTCGCGATCAACGAAGGATATACCTTCTCCCGGGAAGACCCGATCAGACTCGGAATCCCGGTTTACAAGACATTTCGACAATGGTAAAACAAGACCAGCAAGACCGCCCGATGCGCCAACAATCCCGATAGGAGCTGCACATATCTCGTTCTCAGGGCAACACCGGATGAGACAGGCTACGAGTAAAACCAGGCTTTGAGTTTCCCCGAGGTGGCCCCGCAGGCGGCTCGGTTCGGACCAACACTTAGACAAGCACTGGCCCGGGGGGGCTAAAATAAAGATGACCCTCGGGTTAGCCGACCCAAGGGAAGGGTATAGGTGGTGGTGAGGCAAATGGTAAAACCAAGGTTGGGCCTTGCTGGAGGAGTTTTATTCAAAGCGAACTGTCAAGGGGGTCCCATAAATCACCCAACCGCGTAAGGAACGCAAAATCCGGGAACATAACACCGGTATGACGGAAACTAGGGCGGCAAGAGTGGAGCAAAACACCAGGCGTAAGGCCGAGTCTTCCACACTTTACCAAGTATATAGATGCATTAATTAAAATAAGAGATATTGTGATATCCCAACATAATCCTGTCCACCATGGAGCAATCTTCAACTTCACCTGCAACTAACAACGCTATAAGAGGGGCTGAGCAAAGCGGTAACATAGCCAAGCAATGGTTTGCTAGGAAGTGTGAAAAGGTTAGAGGCTGAACATGGCAATTTGGGAAGGCTTGAAGAACAAGTGATAGGTAGCGCAGCATAGCGATAGAACGAAGCAACTAGCATAGCAATGATAGTAGTGAGATCCAGGGTAGCGGTCATCTTGCCTGAAATCCCGCTAGGAAGAAGAACGAGTCCATGACGAAGATGAACGGACGTAGTCGAACGAATCCTCACAATCACAACATTACCGGAACTAAGAATCAACACCGGAAAGAAACAAACAACATGGTAAATGCACAAGCATAAACATGGCATGATGCACAAACAAGTATGATGCATGTTCGGTTTAAAGAGCATGGCATGGCAAAGTGCAACCAACAATGCTACAAGTTAAGTGGAGCTCAATATGCAACGAGTTGCATATTGACTAAACACCACATTCAAGTTATTTAGTTCGCTCTCGTTTAGGTACCCAACAATATTAAATGTTGATTAACATGACAAGAGGTGAAGCATAATTAAACTACCTATCTAGGCAAATTTAAATGAGGCCGGAACAACGAACAACAATTCCGGAAAATCCCCATGAGCAATATTCGAATTTGGTACTGTTCTGTCCTAAAGCATATTTTAGAGTTGTTAAACATGCAAAGTAATGCTACCATGTTAATCTATGCATTTTTCCACCCCATTTACATATAAAGTTTATTAAATTTGGAGCTACGGTTATTTAGTTATAAAATAAATCATTTTAGCATGGCATTTATGCAAAATTAAACAAACAGCAAGTTTAAACATATTTAACATGGACGAAAGTGGCATAATGTGAGATTAGAAGAAATTCTAAGCATTTTCCATATATAAAACATTTTAATATGATGCACGGTTCATGAGTTATTATATGCATGAAGTTCAAGGGTTTTTCTGTAAAACTGTAAATCAATGGATAATAGACAAATTCGCATAACTGGAAAAAAACATGAACGGGCCGAATCTGGTGCACTGCGGGGCTGAACAAGAGGGGCTGTGGGGAGCTCACCCATGGGCCACGGCCCGTTGGCGGAGAGGAGGCTGGAAGGGGCACTGGGCCTTGGGGAGGCGCTGGCCCACGCATCAGGGTGACAGGTCAACGACGTGGGCGAGCGGGCGGGTTGCTGTTGCTCGAAGCAGAGGACGACAGCAGGCACTGGACAGTCGCAGGTGGGACTCCGGCAAGCGGCAAGATGGAGAGGGGTCGGCGCGGGAGCTCGGGTTGCGGGTCAACAGAGGAGGCGCTCGGCTGGGTCAACTCCGGCGCGAGGCAGAGCTGGTCTTGACGAAGGCGTGGTCAACACGAGGCGCGGGCGAACGGGCGCCTCGTCCTCTTCTCGTCAGGAAGCAGAGCAGCGGCAGTGTCTTCAGGCGATGCAAGGCGCGGCGGCGGAACTTGGAAGATGTGGCACGACGGTGCTCAGGCGAATCCGGCAGGAGGAGGCTGGGATCACAAGGCCTCGCCGGATCTTGTGGAGGCGGCGACGAACGGAGCAGGATGGTGGCGCAGCTGTAAAGGCCATGGCGGGGAAGAATTTTAGAGGGGATGCAGCAGGAAAGAGTGAACGCAAGGGAAGGGGAGCAGCAGCAGGGCTCACCGGAGCACAAGCGGGCGGCGAGGACGAAGCAGAGGCAACCCAAGGTGGCAGGTACCAGGGCGGTGCAGCTCCATCTCCATGGACGGCCAGCCAAGGTTTTTTCCTGCGAAGAGAAAACGAGAGAGATGAGAGATTCTGAGAGAGAGCAAGATCCAGGGGGAAAACAAAGGGAGAAGGAGGAACGGGCGGTTCCTAGTGACTGTCGCTGCTGGCCGGGAACCTTCAACGGGGAAGCACCGGCGAGGAGGAGGCTGAGCGCGGGAGGCCGGCGCTGGGTCGTTGAGGGAGAACCTGGATAGGGGCTCGAACGAGCAGGAGATCGGGCGTGGTGGTAGAAGGCCTGCAGGAGGAGGCAGCAGGTGAGGAGGAGTTGGATCGAGGGAAGCTCAGGAATGGAAATGGAGGCTGTGGATTGGGCAGCGGCAAAAATAAAGGGAGGTGGTCGGATTGAATTTGGATCGGGAGGGGATCCCGAGGTGGGAGGTGGAGCTAGTGGCGGCGGCGCGACAGGACAAGGGAGAGGATTTTTGGGGTTTGCCAAAATGGACTAGGGGTGGATGAATATATATACATCACGGATTAAGTTAGGGGCTACCTCGTCCCTCCGATCACAATCGAACGGATGCGAATAAATAGACTAGGGAGTCCAAATAAGAAAACGGGGATGTTTTAGGGATGTTGGGGGATGATTCGGACTCATCGGTCATGACCGTGCGGGTCGGGTTCGGGCAAGTTTTGGACGCGCACACGAGGGGGTCTGTGCACTTTACAGAGAGACTCCGGTTTAGGTAAGAGGGAAAAACGAAGAACAAGGTTGGACTCGAAACGGTCAACGAAGGCAAGGGGTGACGCGGCAACTACGAGCGGATACGGGTTTTATGAAAACATGCGGATGCAATGCGCATGATGCTATGATATGAAATGCAAGACATGAACAAAAGCAAAACAAAAGACAAAAACCCAACCACGAAGGAAATAACATATCGCATCTCCGGAAAAGGCAAGAGTTGGAGTTATGAATATGGAAAGTTGTATCCGGGGCATTACAACACTCCACCACTACGAGAGGATCTAGTCCCGAGATCTAGGATGGCACCGGAGAGAAACGAAAGAGGAAGAGAAGAGGTAAAACTAAGTTGCTTCTTTGACGAACGAGTGAAACCACGAACCTTGAGAGGTTGAGCAATTTATAAGAAAGAGTACAACAAAGATGAATGAGATTGCAACAATCCATTAGAAAAGAGGAACAAAGAACATTACGATAACTTGAAGGTTGCAAAGACATGAATCAAGAGTTTAATGGACAAGATAGAGTTCGAAACCACTCCGGTTAAAACAAGATGAGAGAGGAAGAATTCAGGCAGCACTCCGTTTGAACATGGAAGGACTAGAACATGAACTTGATAAGATGGGATGATACTTGATGAAATCAACAACACACTACCTCCGAAACTATTGAAAGAATGGCACAAGGGGTAAGAAAGATTTCAGACAGCTCTCCAATTGAGGAAGGAGGCAAAACTTGATAAGATGAGAGAACTCGAATGAAAACACGACACGCCGGTTAAATGGATAAGCATGAAAAGAACATGATCTTGACAAAATGAGGTGATGGGTGAAGAGCGCAGCATCACAATGACTCCGAAATGAAAGAATAGAAGCTAGATCATTGTGATAAAGGGAACGAAGAAGGAAAAGACAACTCCTACCACAATTGAATTTGGAAAGCATCCTTGCAAGAAGGTTAGAACAAAGTCGTTGGAAGACCAACAACGAAAAGAATAAGTTTGTAGTGGGCTTATGGGAACATCTCAACATTATGAGGTGACAACCAACCACTAAAGGAAACAATTGCTTGTTTTAGATCGACGAAGAGATGAACACTTCTTCCACAAAGATGATAAAGAGATAACTTGGATCATTGATAAGCACCACAAATAGCAACATTCCTAATGGAAGGCTTTAGGTGAAATATGACACAAGATAACTCCAACGAAGAGATTGGTGGATTTAAAATATCTCATTCTTACAACATGTGAATCGAGAAACATGAATGGAAATTGTCAAGAGTGACATAACACCACCTCAAAAGATAAGGTAGAAAGAATTGCACTTTGGAATGCAAGATGAAGAATACTTGAGCTCCTCAAAACAAAACATGTGTTGAGCACCATGTTTATTTTAGAGTGTAGCTTGGCGGATCATAGCTTCGAGAGAAATCTTGAAGAACAATTGAAGAATGAAAAGAATCCTTGACGAACCACCATGTAGAGCCTCCATGAAGAACTCCGGTAATAAAAGGATGATAGAAAGAAAGAGAAGTTGAAAACACAAGGTGAAGCCTTGCGATGATTTAGATGGAGCTTCGCGATGAAATGGCCGAGGAAATTTGAACTCTAGAAAAGAAAAGATGAAGCATCTCGAACCGAGAAATGTGACATGATGAATAACTCTGGAAAGAAGAAACTAGATCATTTGGATGAAACAATAATAAGAATTACGTTATCCCTATCCTTCACCAATTTAAATTGAAGACAAGCAACGGATTTGGCATACTACTTATTCTCGTAGAAGGGATTAAGAGGGATATAGCGTAAACTTGAGGAAGGTCTTCAACGACCACCGGTAGGATTGAAACAACGAAATAACGAGTGAATTGATATGATAACGAAGGAAGAGAAATCTTGAACGAACCACCGTAAGAATTGAAAATGAAAATAGCAAAGGCACAATTCACCGGAAAGAATTGGAAAATGAATGAAGATACTTGAGGGGATTTAGCTACCTGAGAATAAAGAGATCATGAACTGATTAGAGGATATTAGAACGATTCACCGGTAAGATTTGGAGAATGATAGCTACATGCTGAGAATGAATAATTATGACATGATGGCCTTCGGAGGAAAGAAATGGAAACAACTCATGAAATGCTCCGGATGGGTGAAAAGAATTCCCACAATCGAAAACAATTATGAGAGGATGGAATCAAACTTGAACTATGCATCTTGGGAAGAACGGGTAAGGATTTAAGAGGAACTCTTCTTCGGTCTTCAAAATCCGAGAATGACGAGGAGAAACACCACCCAATTGTTTAGACACCCCGGAACAAAGAAGAATAGAAATGATGAACCGACGATGAAAAGAATTTGAAAGCGATCTTGAAGAAGACATATGACTGATGAAAATTCATTCTTACATCAAACTTCGAAAGACTTTGGGAATGGCTCCATGAAAATTAGAAGAGTCAGGTAAGATCCTGGGAAAAGACCTGTGGGTTAGGTCCCACTCAAAAGAAACACCGTTGAAGGATTGCTTGAAATAGAGATTGCACCGATAGAATTAAATAGCTTGAATGAGAGAAGAAAACCTTGAAATAAATCGAACGAATTAAGAATGGACACACAAATCTTCTGAGATATCTTCAACACTCCGGAACAAATGAATAGCAAGAGGTGAGTGATTGATAGGTGCACCGGTATGAGAAAGCATTTGACACGAGGAAAAGAGTATGATCAACACTGCAAGCTTGAATTGGATCCACCGGAGAAGAAATAACAACGAAGGATGATGAACTTGAAATTGTTGAGCATCTTCATGGGAAATCGCCGGATAAGAACATTGAGAGAAAATAATGAAGAGACTTCTCTCAAATAAAAGGATACATGATTAAGAAATCTGAGTCCTTGAAGAAAAAGGGTGGGAGGGCGGGAAAACAAAGGCAACTTGGGGCAGATGGAATGGATACCGTTGAAGAACACTTAGAATTGATCTTGCGGATGTTGAAAATGATCGGATCCACTTGAAGAGAAGCACACCGGTTGGAAAAGAGTTGACATGACAACCTCAGTGATCAAGAAGGATTAGTATTCACATAGCAATAT
The DNA here is from genome assembly GCF_018294505.1 of Triticum aestivum. Lineage (NCBI taxonomy): Eukaryota > Viridiplantae > Streptophyta > Magnoliopsida > Poales > Poaceae > Triticum > Triticum aestivum. The sequence goes on from NC_057797.1 coordinate 787,450,276, forward strand.
GAGAACACCGTTTAGGAAAGGTATGGATTCAACACTTGACATCGAAGCAACTCAAATACCACAAATAAAACAAAACAAAGGATTTGGCTTGCAGAATAAGCCGGAAACAAATACATATCATAGAGATTTACCCAATCCCATATCATGCATCTGTTAGAAAGATATTCTAGGAGCTACTTGAATTCCCACCTATAAACTCCCGAAACTTTCTGGTTATGCAATCTGGTGTTGGGGATACAGGGGAAGCAATATATCTCACCCAAACTAACAATCCCTACATCCAGGTGTATCCATCCGTCAACACATAACCAAGAAAACTCCGGAAATCGTGTACCTCAACCTTCGAAAAGCATCCGTTATACGAGCTATGGCAATACTCCCGAACTCCCCAGTACTGGGTGGCGTCGAGGTTATCTCACCAACAACTGCATAAAAGAGATTTTCGATGTCGGCAAAACTCAGGTATTCCAGAACTGCAACGATAAAATTGTGACGACAACACCTCGGAGCTCAACTCCCCGGGTCAAAGCCACATAATAGATAGGAGGCACCAAGAACAATGTTCTCGTCACAAAACCATCGGAACGATTTCTAGATACCCGCGTGATCCTAGAATTTTTTTTAGTGAAATTTGAGGAGAGGAAAGTCAAAACATCTACGTCAGGAGACCTCACCAGAGCGACGAAGGGGGCTGAGGAGTAAAAAGAATCCTACTCTCTGATATATATAATCCTAAGACTCAAAACATTTTTGTTCTAGACTCAACAACGGCCAACAATCAAGGGGGCTCCTATGGTCGGTCGAGGCTCTGATTACCAACTTGTCACGCCCAAGATGCGACCCTATCCTAAAGGAACTCGAAGGTCCCACCAAGGATAGAAGCGCATCTTGAAGACGCTTTTGCAAGGTGGATATCATTACATCAACATTACATAATAGATGGGGATACATACAAGAGGCATACAATGCCACACGAATACAACATCATCATACATAAGATCAACATCCGACTACGGATGAAACACAAACAGAAGCTCAAACGACATCCACCCTGCTAGCCCAGGCTGCCAACCTGGAACCTATCCCCTGATCGAAGAAGAAGCAGAATAAGAACTCCAAAACAAGCAAACATCGCTCTCGCGTCATGATCATCGCATAACCTGTACCTACAACTGTTGTTGTAGTAATCTGTGAGCCAAGAGGACTCAGCAATCCCATTACCATGGGTATCAAGACTAGCAAAGCTTAAAGGGGTAAGGAAGGGGTAAAGTGGTGAGGTTGCAGCAGCAACTAAGCATATATGGTGGCTAACATACGCAAATAAGAGCGAGAAGAGAGCAAGCGGAACGGTCGTGAAGCTAGCAATGATCAAGAAGTGATCCTGAACTCCTACTTACGTCAAACATAACCCAAAAACCGTGTTCACTTCCCGGACTCCGCCGAGAAGAGACCATCACGGCTACACACGCGGTTGATGCATTTTAATTCGGATCTGGTGTCAAGTTATCTACAACCAGACATTAACAAATTCCCATATGCCCATAACCGCGGGCACGGCTTTCGAAAGTTTAAACCCTGCAGGGGTGTCCCAACTTAGCCCATGATAAGCTCTCGCGATCAACGAAGGATATACCTTCTCCCGGGAAGACCCGATCAGACTCGGAATCCCGGTTTACAAGACATTTCGACAATGGTAAAACAAGACCAGCAAGACCGCCCGATGCGCCAACAATCCCGATAGGAGCTGCACATATCTCGTTCTCAGGGCAACACCGGATGAGACAGGCTACGAGTAAAACCAGGCTTTGAGTTTCCCCGAGGTGGCCCCGCAGGCGGCTCGGTTCGGACCAACACTTAGACAAGCACTGGCCCGGGGGGGCTAAAATAAAGATGACCCTCGGGTTGGCCGACCCAAGGGAAGGGTATAGGTGGTGGTGAGGCAAATGGTAAAACCAAGGTTGGGCCTTGCTGGAGGAGTTTTATTCAAAGCGAACTGTCAAGGGGGTCCCATAAATCACCCAACCGCGTAAGGAACGCAAAATCCGGGAACATAACACCGGTATGACGGAAACTAGGGCGGCAAGAGTGGAGCAAAACACCAGGCATAAGGCCGAGTCTTCCACCCTTTACCAAGTATATAGATGCATTAATTAAAATAAGAGATATTGTGATATCCCAACATAATCCTGTCCACCATGGAGCAATCTTCAACTTCACCTGCAACTAACAACGCTATAAGAGGGGCTGAGCAAAGCGGTAACATAGCCAAGCAATGGTTTGCTAGGAAGTGTGAAAAGGTTAGAGGCTGAACATGGCAATTTGGGAAGGCTTGAAGAACAAGTGATAGGTAGCGCAGCATAGCGATAGAACGAAGCAACTAGCATAGCAATGATAGTAGTGAGATCCAGGGTAGCGGTCATCTTGCCTGAAATCCCGCTAGGAAGAAGAACGAGTCCATGACGAAGATGAACGGACGTAGTCGAACAAATCCTCACAATCACAACATTACCGGAACTAAGAATCAACACCGGAAAGAAACAAACAACATGGTAAATGCACAAGCATAAACATGGCATGATGCACAAACAAGTATGATGCATGTTCGGTTTAAAGAGCATGGCATGGCAAAGTGTAACCAACAATGCTACAAGTTAAGTGGAGCTCAATATGCAACGAGTTGCATATTGACTAAACACCACATTCAAGTTATTTAGTTCGCTCTCGTTTAGGTACCCAACAATATTAAATGTTGATTAACATGACAAGAGGTGAAGCATAATTAAACTACCTATCTAGGCAAATTTAAATGAGGCCGGAACAACGAACAACAATTCCGGAAAATCCCCATGAGCAATATTCGAATTTGGTACTGTTCTGTCCTAAAGCATATTTTAGAGTTGTTAAACATGCAAAGTAATGCTACCATGTTAATCTATGCATTTTTCCACCCCATTTACATATAAAGTTTATTAAATTTGGAGCTACGGTTATTTAGTTATAAAATAAATCATTTTAGCATGGCATTTATGCAAAATTAAACAAACAGCAAGTTTAAACATATTTAACATGGATGAAAGTGGCATAATGTGAGATTAGAAGAAATTCTAAGCATTTTTCATATATAAAACATTTTAATATGATGCACGGTTCATGAGTTATTATATGCATGAAGTTCAAGGGTTTTTCTGTAAAACTATAAATCATTGGATAATAGACAAATTCGCATAACTGGAAAAAAACATGAACGGGCCGAATCCGGTGCACTGCGGGGCTGAACAGGAGGGGCTGTGGGGAGCTCACCCATGGGCCACGGCCCATTGGCGAAGAGGAGGCTGGAAGGGGCACTGTGCCTTGGGGAGGCGCTGGCCCACGCATCAGGGCGACAGGTCAACGACGCGGGCGAGCGGGCGGGCTGTTGTTGCTCGAAGCAGAGGACGACAGCAGGCGCTGGACGGTTGCAGGTGGGACTCCAGCAAGCGGCAGGATGGGGTGGGGTCGGTGCGGGAGCTTGGGTCGCGGGTCAACAGAGGAGGCGCTCGGCTGGGTCAACTCCGGCGCGAGGCAGAGCTGGTCTTGACGAAGGCGTGGTCAACACGAGGCGCGGGCGAACGGGCGCCTCGTCCTCTACTCGTCAGGAAGCAGAGCAGCGGCGACGTCTTCAGGCGATGCAGGGCGCGGCGGCGGAACATGGAAGATGTGGCACGACGGTGCTCGGGCGAATCCGGCAAGAGGAGGCTGGGATCGCAAGGCCTCGTCGGATCTTGCGGAGGCGGCGATGAATGGAGCAGGGTGGTGGCGCAGCTGCAAAGGCCATGGCGGGGAAGAATTTTAGAGGGGATGCAGCAGGAAAGAGAGAACGCAAGGGAAGGGGAGCAGTAGCAGGGCTCACCAGAGCACAAGCGGGCGGCGAGGACGAAGCAGAGGCAACCCGAGGTGGCAGGTACCAGGGCGGCGCGGCTCCATCTGCATGGATGGGCGGCCAAGGTTTCTTTCCTGCGAAGAGAAAACAAGAGAGATGAGAGATTCTGAGAGAGAGCGAGATCCAGGGGAAAATGAAGGGAGAAGGTGGAATGGGCGGTTCCTAGTGACTGTCGCTGCTGGCTGGGAACTTTCGACGGGGAAGCACCAGCGAGGAGGAGGCTGAGCGCGGGAGGCCGGCGCTGGGTCGTTGCGGGAGAACCTGGACAGGGGCTCGAACGAGCAGGAGATCGGGCGTGGTGGTAGAAGGCCTGCGGGAGGAGGCAGCAGGTGAGGAGGAGTTGGATCGAGGGAAGCTTGGGAAGGGAAGTGGAGGGTGTGGATTGGGCAGCGGCAAAAATCAAGGGAGGTGGTCGGATTGAATTTGGATCGGGAGGGGATCCCGAGGTGGGAGGTGGAGCTAGTGGCGGCAGCGCGACGGGACAAGGGAGAGGATTTTTAGGGTTTGCCAAAATGGACTAGGGGTGGATGAATATATATACATCACGGATTAAGTTAGGGGCTACCTCGTCCCTCCGATCACAATCGAACGGACGCGAATAAATAGACTAAGGAGTCCAAATAAGAAAACGGGGATGTTTTAGGGATGTTGGGGGATGATTCGGACTCATCGGTCATGACCGTGCGGGTTGGGTTCGGGCAAGTTTCGGACGCGCACACGAGGGGGTATGTGCACTTTACAGATAGACTCCAGTTTAGGTAAGAGGGAAAAACGAAGAACAAGGTTGGACTCAAAACGGTCAACGAAGGCAAGGGGTGACGCGGCAACTACGAGCGGATATGGGTTTTATGGAAACATGCGGATGCAATGCGCATGATGCTATGATATGAAATGCAAGACATGAACAAAAGCAAAACAAAAGACAAAAACCCAACCACGAAGGAAATAACATATCGCATCTCCGGAAAAGGCAAGAGTTGGAGTTACGAATATGGAAAGTTGTATCCGGGGCGTTACACTTTCCTCCCCGGACAGATCTTTGTATTCGGCGGCTTCGCACTACGGGCCAATTCTCTTGGCCATCTGGAGCAGATTGAAAGCTACGCCCCTGGCCATCAGGTCAGGTTTGGAAGCTTAAACTACACGGCCGACATCCGCGGGGACTTGATCTTTGACGGATTCGAGCCACGGCCGAGCGCGCCGCACTGTCATGATGGGCATGATCTATCTCTGCCACCGGACAGCACCCAGAGTGCCGCTCAGGTGTCCGCTCCGACCATTAGCTCGGAGTCGACTGCGCTAGTCGGGGACAGACGGTTGGACGCCGCCCCAGGAGCCGCAATCTCTACGGCGATAGAGCCGAACGCCGGTTTAGTCCTTTGCGAGGCCAGTGACTCCAAGGTGTCGGACTCCTGTCCGGACTCCGAACCTTCCGGACCCCTTCCGATCGAACCAAATTGGGCTATGATCATGGAGTTCACCACCGCAGACGTCTTTCAGCACTCGCCCTTTGGCGATATCCTGAATTCACTAAAGTATCTCTCTTTGTCAGGAGAGCCCTCACCGGACTATGGTAAGCACGGTTGGGATGCGGACGACGAAGAAATTCAAAACCCACCCACCACCCACTTTGTAGCCACTGTCGACGATCTAACCGACATGCTCGACTTCGACTCCGAAGACATCGACCGCATGGACGCCGATGAAGGAGACGACCAAGAACCAGCACCTATAGGCACTGGAAAGCCACCCCATCACACGATGTATACATGGTGGACACACCTAAAAAAAGCAACGACAAGGATCAAAAGGGCGCAACCAGGGATCGCTCCCTCAAAAAACAATCTAAGCGGCGGCGTAAGCGCCGCGCCAAGCCCCACCTCGACAGAGACCCAGCCATAGAGCTGGGCGAATCGACGGAAGACGAACATGCCATCGAGCAACCGTCCAAACAAGGCGGGCAAAACGAACAATCCATCCCCAGGAAAGATAATAGTCCGGACGACCTCACGCCGGACAAGTCGCTGGAACACCAGAACCTCCACCAAAGGCTCGTTGCCACTGCACGTAGCCTGGAAAAGCAGAAGCGAAAGCTCAAAATAGCGGAAGATGCACTCAGAATCAGATGGGGCAAAGTACTCAATACCGGACACAAGTACGGCAACAGTCATCACACAAAGAGCTATTCGAAGCGGAAATTACTACCGGAATTTGATGAAGAGGCCTTAGAGCCCCCACAATCAAAAAACAAGAAAGCCACCAGGTCGGATAGACAACCCCACGATCGATCTCAATACGGCACGCGATCCGCCCAAGGATTCGCATCAAAAAACCGGTCCAACCAGATCCATCTATGGGCCAAGAAAGCAAGCTCCAGTGAGCAATGCAACGCAAAAAATATCCGAACATCGCGGCACACCTACATACAGGGGCGCCGCACATCCCCTATGTTTTACCGATGAGGTACTGGATCATGAATTTCCAGCGGGATTCAAACCCGTAAACATAGAATCATACGATGGAACAACAGACCCGGGAGTCTGGATCGAGGATTATATCCTCCACATACACATGGCTAGAGGAGATGACCTTCATGCCATAAAATACTTACCCCTTAAGCTCAAAGGGCCAGCCCGGCATTGGCTTAAAAGCCTTCCCGAAAACACCATGGGAAGTTGGGAAGCACTCGAGGATGCTTTCCGGGCAAATTTTCAAGGGACCTATGTCCGACCACCGGATGCAGATGATCTGAGTCATATAACTCAGCAACCCGGAGAGTCAGCCCAGAAACTCTGGAACATATTTCTTACTAAAAAGAATCAGATAGTCGACTGTCCGGACGCCGAGGCCCTAGCAGCTTTCAAACATAGCGTCCGAGACGAATGGCTCGCCAGACACCTCAGCCAAGAAAAGCCAAGAACAATGGCCGCACTAACAAGCCTCATGACCCACTTTTGCGCAGGAGAGGATAGCTGGTTGGCAAGAAGCAGCACCAGCGACCCGAGTACATCCGAACTCAGAGCTGGAAACGGGAAACCGCGCCGTAACAAAGAACAGCGCCGGATCAAGGATAACAGCCCGATGAGCACGGCAGTCAATGCCGGATTCAAAAGCTCTCGGCAAAATCAGAAAAAGCCGCCCCCCAAAGATAACAGGGACGAGCTATCTAACCTCAACAAAATCCTGGACAAAAAATGTCAAATCCACAGTACTCCCGAGAGACCTGCAAACCACACCCACAGAGATTGTTGGGTCTTCAAGCAGTCTGGCAAACTCAACGCCGAACACAAGGGGCTCGACACACCAAGCGAGCATGACGACGCACCCCACAAGCAGAACACCGGAGAACAAAAGAAGTTCCCACAAGGAGTCAAAACAGTAAATTCACTTCAGATGACAAAAGGGAAAAACAGAACGGCGCTTACGAAGATATGCGCCATACGGCCCGCCCCAGAGGACCACCGCGACTGGTTGTTACAACCAATCACCTTCGATCATCAGGATTACTCCAGAGGGGCCCGGAATGCAGGCTGGACTGCCTTGGTCTTGGATCCAATTATTGATGGACTCCAATTTACACAAGTCCTTATGGACGGCGGCAGTGACCTAAACCTGTTATATCAGGACACAATCCGCAAACTGGGAGTAAACCCAGCAATAATTCGCCATGGCAACACTTCCTTTCAAGGAGTCACACCGGGCCCACATACCCAGAGTATGGGTTCCCTTTCGTTAGAAGTTACGTTTGGCTCACCCGACAACTTCCGAAGCGAAAAGCTAACCTTCCACATCGCCCCATTCATAAGTCGCTATCAAGCGCTACTGGGACATGAAGCTTTCTCCCGCTTTAACGCAATACCGCATTATGCATCCCTTACACTCAAAATGCCCGGTCCATGAGGCATCATCTCATTAAAGGGAAATATCAATTGATCCCCAAAGTACGGGTAATGGTGCGGCCGCCTGGACAGCCGCACACTAATCCAGCCCTACTATCCCGGACACGGCTCGACGAGTCCGGCGTAAACATACAAAGGCTTAATAGCCGCATAACCCTGTACAAGGGGCTCCGCGTGTTTACGCCAGGAGACAATACGGCTCAATTTTGCTCATGTCTCTGTACTATATTTTGTTTATTTTAATACAGATTTCTCGCACGATTATTTTTTACTAAGTTCCTCTCTTTCGCAAACGAACACCGTGCTACGCCCGTCCAGGATACGGCACAATGGAGACACAGGCGCAGACGTGCAGTAGGGACCCGTTTTAAGGATTCTTTTCAGATTAAGACCCTGCGTAAACATTTTTTACTGTCTCTTGTTGACAACATCCCCCGGTTCTCGTAATAACTGAGGAGGAGGATGGCGTCTTGGCATGTAGCCACGCCAGAACTTTGCGTGTACCTGGACACCAGGGGCTTTTTTACCAAGGGCTTTGGTTCGGCCCGTCTTCATAAAGACCGAATACCTTAGGGAGTGTTCGGCATCGCGAGTTTGGCCTTATATGCATCAGCTCCGAATCATGTCTTTGGTCAAATGTTGGGTTTGCCCGGCTCCTGTTTTTTGCTGCCTTACGTTCCGCTATATCGGCTAACGCGGCACCAGGAGAACTACTGCGATTGTGCTCCGGTTCGGCCAGGCGAGCACCTCAGTAGAGAAAGCCGAAAACTGACTGTTATGATATAGCGAGAGACTGGTCAACCACTCGATGACTCTCAGAATCTTTAGGATTCCTCCGCATTAACGAAGGGCCGCTTCCCGGTCAGGCACACATGCGCCCCGAATTCGGGCGAGCGCGGTGCCTCTAGGGGCTATTAAGTATCCCCACTGTCAAACTCCTATGGGTAAGTGAAAGTGATAAAGCATTATAGTCCGGTTGCCTAGTTCGCTGCGCTATCACCTCCTTTGTAGGAACAAGACGTTGGATTAAGTGTGAAAAGGCGCCTTTTTGTGAACACCCCCTCATTATATGCGTGGGGGCTGAAGCCAACGACTGCCATCTTTCAGGTTATATACACATATACATTAACGGCAGCACAGGAGGTATTATAATTCTTGCAAGCACAAGTATAAAAAGCTTTTATATTCTATCAAAATATTTGTTTTACAATAGCACACGCTATTCGAACACAACATCCTTCGAGCACTGCGCCTCTATTAAACGAGCGCCCGGAAGAACTTCCTCAAAGTAGTGCTTGGCCGGTACTCGGCTTTCGTCCGAATCCTGGGATGCAACAACACTGGCCTTCATATCCGCCCAGTATGTTTTGACACGGGCAAGAGCCATTTGTGCACCCTGTATGCATGCTGACCTCTTCATCGCATCAACACGCGACACCGAACCAAGGAACTGCTGCACCAAGCTAAAATAACTCTTCGGCTCTGGCTCTTCCGGCCACAAGCGACTCGCAACGTACCTCATGGCGAGTCCGGTTAACCTGTTCAGCTCTGCCCAGGCGGCCAAACGGTCAGATACCGAAAGTGGGCGCTCTAGATTATGGAACTGCGACCAAAAAAGTTCTTCCAATTCATGGTCACCTCGACCTCGGAAGTGTTCGGTTGCGTCTGCCGCACTCGCTGCCAAATCCAGATAATTGTTTTCCGCACTCCACTGCCGGTCTAATGGAGCATGCTTAGGATCCCCGAACTTCATCCGCAGCATATAGGGCCTTCCAGCCGTGATATCTCCGGCCTGACGTAGCTCCTCCTTCATAGCTCTCATTGCAGAGCGAGTATCCTTGGCCTCGGCAGTGATCTTCTCAAGGTCCTTCTGAGCCGCCCTATCTTCTTGTTCAAGAAATCTACAGCGGTCGGCAGCATCCTTCAATTTTATAGCCATCTCGGCTATTACTTTCTTGCTCTGGTAGTGAGCAGCCTGTTCGGCTTTTAGATCTTCAGCCACCTTAACGGCAGCCGCATCACTTTTTCTTGCTTGCTCCTTGGCTCGGGCAAGTTCCACCCGAAGGTTCTCCATGGCAGCAACACCATCTACATTAAGCACATATCTTATAAGACACGAGCATCGAACTCCTCTTATCAGATGTCTTTGGAGCATACCTTGTGCCTCGTCTAGCCGCTTATTTACAAGCGCGATGTCGGCATCCGCCATGTCAAGTTGCCGCTTTAGCTCGGCAGATTCATTAGTCCGGCTAGCCACCGAACGCCTCGCCACCTTCATAAAAAGGTGACATATTATACCTGGGGTTATGATCCTTTGTGCGCCATCACTTTTGACGACACACAGAGTCTCAGAGGCTACTATTTATATAGGGCACATTTTATATATGCGGCTCTACCAAAAGGTACACCTTTTCACGTACCTCAAAGCCTATCAGTAAACTCCTGGCGGCATCGTATAATCCGCTTTTCGCGGATGAAATCCTTCCTATCATCGTGTTCATCAACATACGGCGTTCTTCTGAGATGGACGCTCGCCCGAGCAGATCCCTCAGCCCCTCCGACCGCGCACCAGAGGGTGCCGGACTAGCCTGACGACCTTTTTTAGGGTCCGGACTTGAAAAAACCCTTCGGGACGACACCTCGGGGTCGCCTGCCTCGTAAGACGGTGCAGCTAGGGGAGGCGTTTCGCTCTCCATCATCTCCGGACGAAGATCCCCTAAAGATGAGCTCTGCTGAGAAGGGTTGAGATCTGAACTGCAAGGTAATATTACGGTTATCTTCCTCGGAAATAAAACAGGGATGTCACTCATTTTGGAACCCCTCTCTTTACTTATGGCTCGGAGGAAAGCTGATCCCCTTGAGGGCGCAATGCGGCCGGGGCATTCTCCGGCGCCGGATCCTCTGGCGAAGATTTCTTCCCCCGTTTTGAGGCCATCCCCTCCGGGTGTTCTGAGGTAGTCCTTTTCTTTCCCAGGTTGGGGGAATTCTCGATTCCTCCCTTCCTGACAGCCTCCTTCGCGGAGGTCGTAGCTCCTTGGTTCCCCTCTTCGCCCTCTACCGAAAGCACAATCTCCAGCATCCTGGTTAACACGGGATCCGGCACGGTCTCAGGCAGGGGGACTGGACACCTGATAAGCTTTGCCTTCGCTATCCACTCCTGTTCAAAGGATAGCTCTGTTAAAGGGCAATTTTATGATGAAAATATGGATGGCGTGTCCAAATACGGGGCTACTTACTTGAGCATCTGGGCGATTGCAGCTCAGACCTGCGTCCTCGGACAAGTTCGGACACCTTGCTTGTGTTCCGAAGAACAATTTGTACATCTCCACGGGCGTCGTGCCCATAAAGTGTTGAAGGACTCGCGGTCCCTCCGGATTAAATTCCCGCAGGCGAAGAGGACGACGTTTGCAGGGCAGCATGCGGCGAATTAGCATAACTTGCGCCACTACGGTCAAGTTAATATCTCTTTCTAGGAGATCTCGAATGCGTTCTTGCAGCAAGGGCACGTCTTGAGACGGCCCCCAGATAAGCCCTTCATTGACCCATGACGCTAGCTAAGGGAGTCCTGGATTAGGGGGTGTCCGGATGGCCGGACTATGACCTTTGGCCGGACTCCCGGACTATGAAGATACAAGATTGAAGACTTTGTCCCATGTCCGGATGGGACTTTTCTTGGCGTGGAAGGCAAGCTTGGCGATACGATATGAAGATCTCCTCCCATTGTAACTGACTCTGTGTAACCCTAGCCCTCTCCGATGTCTATATAAACCGGAGAGTTTTAGTCCGTAGGACGAACAACAATCATAGCATAGGCTAGCTTCTAGGGTTTAGCCTCTCTGATCTCGTGGTAGATCAACTCTTGTACTACCCATATCATCAATATTAATCAAGAAGGAGTAGGGTTTTACCTCCATCGAGAGGGCCCGAACCTTGTTAAAAACATCGTGTCCCTTGTCTCCTGTTACCATCCGCCTAGACGCACAGTTCGGGACCCCCTACCCGAGATCCACCGGTTTTGACACTGACATTGGTGCTTTCATTGAGAGTTCCTCTGTGTCGTCACCGACAGGAAGGATGCCGCACCCCGTCTTTAAAGACGGCTATGTTGCTAAAGGAGCTTTGGCTGTCAGCCAGACTCTCCGGCTAGGCAGTTTTTTGATGACCGCCTGTTCGGCCGCTGCGCCGGCGATGACCTCTCGGGTCATCGAAAGCAATCTCCAGATCAGCCCGGAACTTGCCGAGCAGTTAGATCCGATGGAGATCTCTTCCCTAAACGAGCTCTTGGATCGCATCGCCACCCTGGGAGTCGCTACACATTACGGCCAGATTGGGCTTAAACGCGATCAGAGAGAGATCGACTCTCCCCAGGTCACCCACCACGTCAAAGTGGTGGAAGAACAATGTGACGAATCTTTGCCCATCCTAAGGACCAGATGTGTCCGGATTCCCGACCCCTCCAAGCCAGACATCCGCGGAGGGGAGGATGTCGCCCAAGCCCTCAACCTAAAGTCAGGCAGCAGGCCTGATTCATTGAATAACGTCCAAGAAAACAAGCTTCCAAATTCGGAAATTTCCTGGCCCCTGAGTCTTAGATCGGGCGAGGTTCCGGATTTAAAACCACCCGCCCACCCAAATATAAGGGATCTATCCCAAATACGGCAAGATCCCGAGGAAACAGTACACCACTACTGGGCCAGATTCCTCTTGGTTATGAATAGGATAAAGGACTGACGTGAGAAGGACGCAATTTCATTCTTCTGTAACAACTGCACGGACATTGGAATCCTCAACGCCATAAGTCACCGCGAAATTACATGCTTCGCCGACTTGACATCCATAGTACGAAAGTACTGTGCAACAGAAAGCGTTCGGAAAACCGAAACAAAATTCTGGGACAATATGACCCCAAATACAATCTCAGTCCGGAACAAAAGGGCGCATTATCGCCAAGCACCTGGGCCAAACAGCAAAAAACAAAAACTCTCTATAGGGTATGGAACTGTACTGGAGGGATGGCTCAATGGACCCTGTAAAATTCATAGTACAGAGGAAGTCACATCAACCCATAGCCTCAGAGCATGTTGGATACTCCGGCAGGTGGCCAGAAGCGGCGAGGAGCTCCTAAACCCAGAATCCGCAGAACACCACCCCAGAAACGCCAGTACGGTGTCAACAGTCTTCGAGACTTTCGCATCAAACAATGCGAGGAAACGAATGCTCCGCAGCCTTACCGAAGTCTACCAAGTAGCAACAATAAACCCATGGAGTGACACGACTATTACCTTTAATGCCAGTGACGAACCCAAATTCCGGACAGCCCGAGCACCAGCTGCACTGGTCCTCAGTCCGATAGTGGACGGCTTCCGGCTTACAAAGGTACTCATGGACGGTGGCAGCGGACTAAACCTCGTCTACGAGGAAACCCTGCGGAAAATGGAAATAGACTGGAGCCGCATTGAGCGAAGCAACACAACCTTTAGAGGAATAATACCCAGCCGGGAAGCATGCTGTTTAGGAAAAATCACACTGGATGTGGTGTTCGGCACGCCGGATAATTACAGATCCGAGGAGGTCACATTTCAAGTGGCCCCGTTCAGCAGCGGATACCACACTCTGTTAGGGAGAGAAGCATTCACAATTTTTCAAGCTATACCCCATTACAGGTACATGAAGCTCAAAATGCCCGAACCCAATGGAATCATCACTCTTGCTAGTGATCCAGACACAGCGCTCCGCGCCGAAAACAAGACAGCCGCACTGGCCCTCGAGGCATTATCCAAAGCCCTGGTGGCCGAGGGACTAACTGTGTTGCGCTCCACGGTGGACAGGGACGACGTGATACTCGACAAAAGATCCAAGTCCACCTCCTTCAAGCCGGCAGACGAAATAGTCAAGTTCCAAGTCCATCCAATGGACACTACAAAAACGGCCTCCATCGGGGCACAACTAAAACTTGATGTAGACGCCGCACTCAGAGAATTCCTACGAGAAAATTGGGACATTTTTGCCTGGCACCCTTCAGATATGTCAGGAATCCCACGCAGGCTGGCCGAGCACAGCCTGAACATCCTAAAAGGATTCAAGCCCGCTAAGCAGACTCTTCGGCATTTCTCCGAACCCAAGAGACAAGCCATGGTAGAGGAGCTAGCAAAACTACTGGAAGCCGGATTCATCAGACATATAAAACATCCGGACTGGCTAGCAAACCTGGTGATGGTACCAAAGAAGGACAAATCCTGGCACCTATGTATCGATTTCAAAGACCTAAATAAGGCCTGCCCAAAGGATCCCTTCCCCTTCCCCCGCATTGATCAAATCATCGACGCCACTGCAGGACATGATTTATTGTGTTTCCTCGATGCATACTCTGGCTACCACCAAATCAAGATGGCAGAGTCAGACCAAGCCGCAACGGCATTCATCACCCCATACAGCCCATTCTGCTTCAACATGATGCCCTTCGGGATCAAAAACACTGGCGCGACATATCAGCGCATGATTCAAACATGTCTGGCCAACCAGATCGGCAAAACAGTTGAAGCGCACGTGGATGACGTGGTCGTCAAAACCAAACACATCGAAACTCTAATAGACGACCTGAGGCTCACGTTCGATAACCTCTGAACATATGACATTAGGCTCAACCCGGAAAAATGCATTTTCGACGTACCAGCCAGAAAGCTCTTGTTCTTCATTGTATCCGGTAGAGGAATTGAAGCAAACCCAGCCAAGATCCAAGCTCTGTCACAATTGGATATTCCAAAAGATCTCAAGCAAATAGAAAAATTGACTGGATGCGTGGCGGCTCTAAGCCGCTTCATCTCCCGCTTGGGGGAAAAGGCATTACCCCTTTACCGCCTCCTCCGGCGCACCGAACACTTCGAGTGGATGGATGCCGCCACGGCCAGACTCGAAGAAATAAAAGCCATACTGGCAACAAACCCTGTCCTGGCTGCGCCAAACATTGGTGAACCAATGTTGTTATACATCACGGCAACTCACCAAGTTGTAAGCGCAGTCCTCGTCGTCGAACGAGAAGCGGACGGACACAAATTCCCTATACAGAAACCAGTGTACTACGTGTCCGCTGTCCTCACTCCATGCAAGTCCCGGTACCCGCATTACCAAAAAATAGCATACGTAGTGTTCATGGCATCCCGAAAGCTACGACACTACTTTCAAGAGTGTATGATAATAGTAGCCTCCGAAGTACCTCTTAACGATATCATAAACAACCGCGACGCAACAGGCCGGATTGCCAAATGGGCCATTGAGCTCCTCCCGTTCGACATAACTTATAAGCCACGACGAGCCATCAAGTCGCAAGCCTTGGCTGACTTTGTCGCAGAATGGAATGAAGCCGAACTCCCTAAAGAGTACGACACATATTCCAACTGGACCATGCACTTCGACGGCTCCAAAATGCTGGCAGGTCTGGGGGCTGGCATCGTCCTGACGTCCCCAATAGGAGATACAGTCCAATATGTACTCCAGATAATGTATACGGACTCCAACAATGCAGCCGAATATGAGGCCCTCCTACATGGCCTCCGGATGGCAGTCTCCATGGGCATGCAATGCCTAGAGGTGCGTGGGGATTCAAACCTCGCGATATCCCAAATAAACGGAGACTTTGACGCCAAAGATCCGAAAATGGCAGCTTACCGCAACGCCGTCCTAAATATGTCAGCTCGGTTCGAAGGGCTGGAATTCCACCATATAGCCTGGGAAAATAATCAGGCAGCAGACGTCCTGGCATGCATCGGCGCAAAGTGCGATGCAGTCCCCCCAACATTTTCCTGGAAAGGTTATTCAAGCCATCCGTACAGTGGGAAGGGGAATCCGGAATTAACAAACCGGACCAGGCCGCATTACCTGACCCCGAACACCATGACACAATGAAAGACTCCGTCAATGAAGTCACACCCTCAGCCCACGTAATAATGGCAGTAATTGCCCCGTGGACAGAACCGTTCTTAGCCTACTTAACTAGGCAGGAACTCCCCGACAACCAAAATGAGGCACGCTGCATAGTGCGGCGATCTAAAGCCTATAAAGTTCACGAAGGAGAGCTTTATAAGAAAAGCACCACCGGAGTCCTTCAAAGGTGTATCTCCGAAGAAGAAGGGCGGAACCTTCTGGCGGAAATTCACGCCGGACTCGGCGGACACAATGCCGCAGCCCGCGCACTTGTAAGCAAGGCCTTCCGTACCGGATTTTATTGGCCGGCGGCCTGGGCAGACGCTCAGGACTTAGTGCAGCGATGCGTCGGTTGCCAATTACTCCCTCCGTTCCTCAATATAAGGTGTATTATTTTTTTAAAAAGTCAAACTTCTCTAAGTTTGACCAAGTTTATAGACAAAAATATCAATATCTAGAATACCAAATCATTATGACTAGATTCATCATGAACTATATTTTTACATTTTATATATTTAGTATTATAAATCTTTATATATTTTGCTGTAAAGTTGGTCAAACATAGACAACAGTTGACTTTTTGAAAAACGAATACACCTTATATTTAGGAACGGAGGGAGTATTTGCTAATCAAAGCCACATGCCGCCTACCGCCCTACAAACCATACCCATTACCTGGGCTTTTGCGGTCTGGGGGCTTGACATGGTTGGACCCCTTAAAGGAGGAACCCACAAGCAAAAATATCTACTGGTCATGGTGGACAAATTCACCAAATGGATAGAGGCCAAGCCTGTAAAGACGGCCGAATCCGAACCGGTGATAGACTTCATATCCGGGGTTGTACACCGTTATGGCGTCCCCCACAGCATCATAACTGACAACGGCACAAACTTCACGGCCGACGAAGTTAAACTCTAGTGCAAAAACATGGGCATCAAGCTCGACTACGCTTCAGTCTATCACCCACAAACTAACGGTCAAGTCGAGCGAGCCAACGGTCTCATCATGAGCGGCATCAAACCTAGACTAGTGCGATCCCTCAAGGAATCTAACACGCACTGGGTAGAGGAGCTTGACTCCGTACTCTAGGGGCTGCGGACCACGCCGAATCGCACTACCGGATTCACACCATTTTTTATGGTATACAGCACAGAGGCAGTCCTGCCCTGCGACATAATTCATGACTCACCTCGCGTGCGCATGTACGAAGAAAGAGAAGCCGAGCTCAATCGGCAGGACAGCTTGGACGCATTGGAGGAGGAGCGCGACATGGCAAAAGCCCGTTCCGCATTCTATCAACAGCAGGCTCGAAGATATCAAAGCAGAGAAGTGCGGGCCAAAACTTATAACGTTGGCGAACTAGTTCTACGCCTGCCAGACAAGAAAAAGGACAAACTAAAGACCAAATGGGAGGGTCCCTTCATAATCGACCAAGTCCTGACTGGTGGAGCGTACCGTCTGCAAAACGCATCGGACAACCGACTCGAGCCGAACCCATGGAACGCAGCACGCCTACGAAGATTCTACGCATAGCGCCCGACTCTGTGTTCGTCTCCTTCCTCTGTCCCCCTTTTTTTATCATTTATTTCAAATTATCTGCCCGGTATTTCTCTCCTTCTCCCTCCCTTCTTTCTCCCAAGCCTTTAAGGGCTTGCCTGCGCGTTGTTCGCACATACTTGACGCGCCACCCGCGCTCATTATACCTGGGGGCTTCTTTATCAGAAGTTTATATAAACGGGCCTCATGCCCAAAACATGTGTGACACTTCCGCATTAACCTTTTATACACCATTATATGCATCGATATGACTTAAGTTTTGGCCAAGCTGGGTTGCCTGGCTCCTGTGCTTACCCCTACGTGCCTGTTTGTTCGGCTAGGTGGTAAAGGGAGCACCTCTGCGATTGTTACTGCCGGGTCAGCCGGATGTGTACCTCAGACTGGGTGAAGCCGAAAGCTAGCGTTCTTAAGGGAATATTTGGTCGGTGAATTAAAAGATGATTTTTTTTCATTTGTCTATTTATCTACCCCCCAGATGCTTTTCTGCTTTCTTTTCGTAGTCCGGACATGCACTTTAGGGCATGCCTCCTAGGGAAAGGAACCCCTAACGGAACTATTCTCCATGGAAGATGTTTCTTACTAACCATGTAATATAACATAACTAGTTGGGCACTTGTCTGCTAAAGCACTTATGACCCCTACGCCTGGTCTCCATGCATGCCCCGGTTCTTACATAACCGAGAGGGTATTCGGACACACTCCGGACTATCGGGTCCAGAGGTTGAAGCGAAAAGGTCCGCAATGACAAACGATCTACAATCCGGCTAGAAGGCATTTTACATGTCATTTTAAATTACATTCGACTAGGTATATTCTTCTTCAATACCATCCAACAGGCTGTCTAATTTACAGTCCTGTTGAGAATACTTGGCAGCCAGCTCTACCTGGCCATACACCAAACTGACAGGGATCTCCTTCCCATCGGGCCCCACAAGGCCGACCTTGGCCATGTGGTTTGGGTCAGCTTTCGTGTACCGAGTCTTCACCATGGCCCAGGCCTCCCTGGCACCTTGACGGCAGGCCGATATCTTCCATAACCGGAAGCGCTGTCGCACTCCCTTCAGCTTCTCTGCAAGCTCTCCAAGGACTTCGGGCATGAAGAGGGATGGACACATAGCCTGGACGACGCCTTGCATCACCTGCCGAACTCGTTCGTGCAGTTGCAACAGCTCGGGAAGAAGGTCCCCCGCTGAACCGGGCATTTCCTCCGCAGGACGACCTGTCAGCATATCTACAGACATAGCTCTGTCAATCGACTTCCTCGCCGAACTCTTTTTTCGCAGATTCGTTCAACCACTTACTACAAAGGGATTTTTGCATTCGTGCCCCTAGTTGGGTCACGCTCGACTGATTTGCCCCTAGTTTTTCAACAATTGCGGTTTTGCCCAGCTCACTTCACCCGCCTTGTGTTTTTGCCCTTCCGGGGCGGTTCCGACCAATCACGGTTTGCCACGTGGCGACTGCTCATTGGTCGGAACCGCCCCGGAAGGGCAAAAACACAAGGCGAGTGAAGTGAGCTGGGCAAAACCGCAATTATTGAAAAACTAGGGGCAAATCAGTTGAGCGTGACCCAACTAGGGGCACCAATACAATTGTTCCTACTACAAATGCCGCGTCGAAGTCGCCGATTCTCCTTTACGGAATCAGACAGCTGAGCACGAACATCCTTTAGTTCCTCCCCCAGCTGGGTATTGGCGTCTTGAAGTTTGTTCTTCTCTTGCCTCACCCTCGTCAGCACGCTCTCGCCAGCCTTTAGTTGGCGTAGGAGTTGTTGCTTGTCCGGATTCACTCCGGCCCCATCTGCACTGTTATTGTCAGAATTGCACACATGCCGCACTTCACAACAGAATTATCTTTCGAAGCATATATTACCTGAGGGGGTCCCCTTGGCACTATCTGAAGCGGCCAGTGCGGCCTCGAGTTGGGCCTTGCACTCTTCCAGTTCTTGGGACAGTTGCGTGTTCTTTTTTGTAAGATCCTGCATAACATATGATCCTTAAATCAGTTATCTTAAAGGTTTCAAGTCTCGGGGGCTAATGACATATATAACCATCAGATTTACTCACCCGTATGTCTTTCACATACTTCTCTGTGGCTCTGGCTAGACCATTTTGAGCGGCACGGAGGTACGCATCTCCCGTATTAAAGGCGTCCAACGCCTCTGGGGAAAAACATGCGTCACGAAGAACAGTCCGGCAATGCCTGTGGTTCATGGCACTCTCCACCTCTGAATTGGTGGCAGATAGCCCGTCTGCGTCCTCTGTCAGAGGAACGTCCGATGCGTGCCCCGTGTTCGCCTCCGCTTCCGGACCCGGCCTTGAAGCCTGGCCGGTGGATATAGTCCGGCGGGCTCTCTTCTTCCTGATGAGAGCATGAGCGTTAGTGTGACTTGAGGGCATAAACCCTAGGCGTTAAATTTGCACGCCGTACCATTGCGCCGGAATCTCGATCTGGTCCGCACTTCTTTTTAGCCCGCCTGGCTTCAGCGGCCCTTGTTGGCTGCCCACCGCGGGCTCGGCCCTCCGCCTCAAGGATTTCCCCTACAAAACGAAACACTATTGGTTTACGGCATTCAAAATAAGGCATGGATGGATCCTCTTGAAAGTACTGGGACTTCGGTCTCGGTTACCTTTGAGGCTGGAAGTAGTCCGAGATAGTCGGCCGTAATGGCCACTAAGGTATTGTCCTTACTCAGTTGATGAAACACCCCGTCAATTAGCTCCACACATAAGTCCGGGTCCTCTTGGGAGTCCGGATTGAGGGACCGCTCTGGGTCCTCGGGTTGTGGAGGAGGGCTGCTTATATCCTTCACAGTCTGGCGCAGCTCCTGCGTTAGAATTACTAGACTGAGTACTCAATATGGGAATTTGAAAACATGTAGGCAGGTGAAAGTGTTCACTCACCCAGCTTGGAGGACTATACATGGAGAATCCGCCCCGTGGGTTGACCTGGAGGAATTCCTCTTCTTCTCCCTTGTACAAAGCGGATAAGATCTTTGTTAGAGTGGCAGCCGAATCCGGCCCCTTGCGACCGCACCGGGTGGCGTCGTCCTCCCCGTTGAAATCCCACATGGGGTGGCCTCTGTACTGAAGCGGCTGCACCCCCCGCATAATGCATGTGGCCATGACCTCAATCATGGTCAATCTGGAATGAGCCAACAATCTTATCCGGCTCATCAGGTAAAGAACGTCCCTGTCAGTTTCCCTTTGAGGGTTCTGTGGGCGCCAGCTCAGGCATTTATTCAATGGAGCATTATTAAACTCGGGGAGGCCGATCCGTACAGGGTCCGGCAGGGGGACGTCATCCATATAAAACTATTGCGAAGGCCAGTCCTCGGACGCCTTCTTTGGGGTACCGGATAGATATCCGGTCCCGGCGATGCGCCATAGTTCGGCTCCGCCCACTTGATAAATTGACCCCTCCTGTGAGCGGGGCACAAGGTAGAACAACCTCTTCCACAGCGCAAAATGGGCCTCGATGCCCAAGAACAGCTCGCAGAGGGCCACGAAGCCCGTAACATGCAGTAGGAGGCGGGCGTGAGGTTGTGTAGCTGGAGGCTGTAGAACTCCAGTAGACCTCGGAGAAACGGATGAATTGGAAATCCGAGTCCTCTTATTAAATAAGGAACTAGGCACACCCGCTCTCCTTGAGAGGGATTGGGGACGCTCTCCGCCTGCTCTCCGCCGCTATAGGTGGCAATCTCGGATCGAACTGGGACCATATATGCTGGGGGGAGGAGCCCCTTGGATTGAAGCACTACTAGCTTGCTATACGGGACGAAACACCGCTCCCAGTCTCCGGGCCGAGGGCTGGAGAGGCCAGAGGAGGAGCTGCTTCGGCCGGCCATGGTGGAATGGATCTCTGTCGAAAGCGCTCTGATGAATACTCGCGGAGGGAAGGTGGTGTGAATTGGATCTAAATCCCCGTCTCTTTTATGAGCGGCTCATTTACGCGGCCGGGGGGGGACAAAAAAAACCTGGCTTTTTGCATTTGTTTGACACATGGAAGATGGTCATTATTGGGCACAGAAGCCAAGGAGAGCGGCACACACTAGAAGCCGGACACTATCCGACAGGTACATGGATTTTGGAGAAGAACCCTCCTTGCAATGCCGAAGATAAACTTGCGCGCTGGACTTACCGTCATTGAAGCCTGGTTCAGGGGCTACTGAGGGAGTCCTGAATTAGGGGGTGTCCGGATGGCCGGACTATGACCTTTGGCCGGACTCCCGGACTATGAAGATACAAGATTGAAGACTTCGTCCCGTGTCCGGATGGGACTTTCCTTGGCGTGGAAGGCAAGCTTGGCGATACGATATGAAGATCTCCTCCCATTGTAACCGACTCTGTGTAACCCTAGCCCTCTCCGATGTCTATATAAACCGGAGAGTTTTAGTCCGTAGGACGAACAACAATCATACCATAGGCTAGCTTCTAGGGTTTAGCCTCACTGATCTCGTGGTAGATCAACTCTTGTACTACCCATATCATCAATATTAATCAAGCAGGAGTAGGGTTTTACCTCCATCGAGAGGGCCCGAACCTGGGTAAAAAAATCGTGTCCCTTGTCTCCTGTTACCATCCGCCTAGACGCACAGTTCGGGACCCCCTTCCCGAGATCCGCCGGTTTTGACACCGACACTAGCCGTGCTGGGGGACCCGAGCGAAAAGCAGGTGACGCCACCCATGTGGTGCCCCTGGGGGCTGTGATGTAAAACCAGTCCCGTTGCCATAAGCCGAACTCCTCTTGGAAAGAGCCCTCGGGCCATGGAGCGTCGGCCATCTTGCTTATGATAGCTCCTCCACACTCAGCGTGCCGCCCCTCGATCATCTTCGGTTCCACCTTAAAGGTTCTAAGCCACAGTCCGAAGTGAGGAGTAATATGGAGGAAGGCCTCACACACGACAACGAACGATGAGATTTGGAGGATGGACTCCGGAGCTAAGTCGTGGAATTCCAGCCCATAATAAAACATCAGCCCCCTCATGAAGGGATCAATCGGGAAGCCTAGCCCCCGAAGGAAGTGAGATGTTAGCACCACGCTCTCATCGGGCTGGGGAGTGGGAATGGCCTGCCCTTGAGCAGGCAGCCTATGCGAGATTTCGCCGGTTAGATACCTGGCATCTCTCAGCTTTCGCACGTCTTCTTCCGTAACGGAGGAAGGCATCCACCGGCCTTGAAGGTCGGAACCGGACATCATCGAAGGTCCGAAGCACCTGAAACTAGAGCCTTGGGTGTTGGAACTCGAGGCGAGGGGCGGATTCGATTGGATTGAAAAGAAAGGAGTCGAGCCTTGTTCTCTTTATAAAGGGGTTGAATACCAGGAGCCCTCCCCGTAACCGTTTGGGACTCGCTTTCAATTAGGGAGTCATACCAAAGGCACGGTTGGGTTACCCACGCCCGTATTGATGAGAATCCCAGAATAAGGGGACACGATCTCTGCTTCGACAAGACGTACCAAGGAAACCGCCTCGCTAAGCGCGCTGAGGTGGAACAGTAAAATGATTCGAATAAAGGCTTGGTCGTGGCGTGATGTCACGCTGCGGAATACGTCAGCAGATTAGATTTGTGCAGATATTATTCTCTCTATGGTGGTATGTGGAACTTATTTTGCAGAGCCGGACACTATCCTTGTGTTCAACATCTTCTATGAAGTATTCGGAGGAGGAACCCGCCTTGCAATGCCGAAGACAATTTGCGCACAGGACTCGTCGTCATTGAAGCCTGGTTTAGGGGCTACTGAGGGAGTCCTGGATTGGGGGGGTGTCCGGATGGCCGGACTATGACCTTTGGCCGGACTCCCGGACTATGAAGATACAAGATTGAAGACTTCGTCCCGTGTCCGGATAGGACTTTCCTTGGCGTGGAAGGCAAGCTTGGCGATATGATATGAAGATCTCCTCCCATTGTAACCGACACTATGTAACCCTAGCCCTCTCCGGTGTCTATATAAACCGGAGAGTTTTAGTCCCTAGGACGAACAACAATCATACCATAGGCTAGCTTCTAGGGTTTAGCCTCTCTGATCTCGTGGTAGATCAACTCTTGTACTACCCATATCATCAATATTAATCAAGCAGGAGTAGGGTTTTACCTCCATCGAGAGGGCCCGAACCTGGGTAAAAACATCGTGTCCCTTGTCTCCTGTTACCATCCGCCTAGACGCACAATTCGGGACCCCCTACCCAAGATCCACCGGTTTTGACACCGACAGTCATCGACGTTCCCGCCCGTCTGTGTGGTTTGTGAGGCACATGCCAAGTGAACGAGGTGCCTTGCTTATTCAAACAACACACCACCCCTGCATGCATATGCATGGGCCACACACATGTAGGGGTGCCCCCTCCCCCTCGGGCGGTCTCTAGATCAAGCACCCATCCTGAAGGAAATATGCCCTAGAGGCAATAATAAAGTTGTTATTTATATTTCCTTATATCATGATAAATGTTTATTATTCATGCTAGAATTGTATTAACCAGAAACTTAGTACATGTGTGAATACATAGACAAAACAAAGTGTCCCTAGTATGCCTCTACTTGACTAACTCCTTAATCAAAGATGGCTATGTTTCCTAAACCGTACACATGTGTTGTCATTTGATGAACGGGATCACATCATTAGGAGAATGATGTGATGGAGAAGACCCATCCGTTAGCTTAGCATTATGATCGTTACAGTTTCATAGGTACTACTTTCTTCATGACTTATACATGTTCCTCAAACTATGAGATTATGCAACTCCTGAATACCGGAGGAACACCTTGTGTGCTATCAAACGTCACAACATAACTGGGTGACTATAAATATGCTCTACAGGTATCTCCGAAGGTGTTTGTTGGGTTGGTATAGATCAAGATTAGGATTTGTCACTCTGTGTTTCGGAGAGGTATCTCTAGGCCCTCTCGGTAGTGCTCATCACTATAAGCCTTGCAAGCAATGTGACTAATGAGTTAGTTGCGGGATGAAGCATTACGGAACGAGTAAAGAGACTTGTCGGTAACAAGATTGAACTAGGTATGATGATACCGACGATCGAATGTCGGGCAAGTAACATACCGATGACAAAGGGAACAACATATGTTGTTGTGCGGTTTGACCAATGAAGATCTTCGTAGAATATGTAGGAGCCAATATGGGCATCCAGGTTCCGCTATTTTTTATTGATCAAAGATGTGTCTCGATCATGTCTACAAAGTTCTTGAACCCGTAGGGTCCGCACGCTTAACGTTCGATGACGATTTGTATTAAGAGTTATGTGTTTTTGATGACCGAAGTTTGTTCGGAGTCCCGGATGAGATCACAGACGTGACTAGGAGTCTCAAAATGGTCGAGACATAAAGATTGATATACTGGAAGGCTATGTTCGGACACCAGAAAGGTTTCGGAAGAGTTCGGACATTTTTCGGAGTACCGGGAGGTTACCGGAACCCCTCGGGGGAAGTAGTGGGCCTTAACGGGATTTAGTGGAAAGGAGAGGGGGGCCATAGGTTGGCCGCGTGCCCCCTTCCCATGGCAGGTCCGAATTGGACTAGGGAGGGGGCGGCGCCCCCCTCTTTCCTTCTCGCTCTCCTACTCCTTCCCTCTCTCCCCCTCTTGGAAAAAGGGGACTCTAACTAGGATTGGGAATCCTAGTTAAACTCCCCCTATAGGCGCGCCCCTCCTGGCCGTCGGCCTCCTCCCTCCGTCCTTTATATACGAGTGAAGGGGGGCACCCCAAAGCATAACAGACAATCTCTTAGCCGTGTGCGGTGCCCCCCTCCACAGTTTAACACCTTGATCATATCTTCATAGTGCTTAGGCGAAGCCCTGCGCCGGTAACCTCATCATCACCGTCACCACGCCGTTGAGCTGACGGAACTCTCCCTCATCCTAAACTGGATCAAGAGTTCGAGGGACATCATCAGGATGAACGTGTGCTGAACACGGAGGTGTCGTACGTTCGGTACTTGGATCGGTTGGGTCATGAAGATGTTCGACTATATCAACCGCGTTAACTAAATGCTTCCTCTTTCGGTCTACAAGGGTATATAGACACACTCTCCCATCTCGTTTCTACGCATCTCCTAGATAGGTATTGCGTGATTGTAGGAAAAATATCGAATTACTACATTCCCCAACAGTGGTATCGGAACCAGGTCTATGCGTAGATGATATGCACGAGTAGAACACAAAGAGTTGTGGGCGATAATAGTCATACTGCTTACCACCAATGTCTTACTTTGATTCGGCGGTATTGTTAGATGACGCGGCCCAGACCGACATTACATGACCGCGTTCATGAGACTGGTTCTACCGACGTGCTTTGCACATAGGTGGCTGGCGGGTGTCTATTTCTCCAACTTTACTTGAATCGAGTTTGACTATGGCCGGTCCTTGTTGAAGGTTAAAACATCACACTTGACGAAAAATCATTGTGGTTTTTGATGCGTAGGTTAGAACGGTTCTTGCTAGAAGCCTGTAGCAGCCACGTAAAACTTGCAACAACAAAGTAGAGGACGTATAACTTGGTTTTGCAGGGCTTGTTGTGATGTGATATGGTCAAGACATGATGTGATATAAATTGTTGTATGAGATGATCATGTTTTGTAATAGAGTTAATTATCGGCAACTGGCAGGAGCCATATGGTTGTCGCTTTATTGTATGAAATGCAATCTCCATGTAATTGATTTACTTTATCACTAAGCGGTAGGGATAGTTGCAGAAGCAATAGTTGGCGAGCGATAACGATGCTACGATGGAGATCAAGGTGTCAAGCCGGTGCCGATAATGATGCTATGATAACGATGACGATGCTTCGGTGATGGACATCATGAGCACAAGATGATGATGGCCGTATCATGCCACATATTTTGATTGCATGTGATGTTTATCTTTTATGCATCTTATTTTGCTTAGTACGGCGGTAGCATTATAAGATGATCCATTACTAAATTTCAAGGTATAAGTTTTCTCCCTGAGTATGCACTGTTGCTACAATTCGTCGTGCCGAGACACCATGTGATGATCGGATGTGATAAGCTCTACGTTCACATACAACGGGTGCAAGCCAGTTTTGCACGTGTGATGACCCGCAAGTATACGGGATAGTTGTAGCCTCTTTCAATAAGTAAGAGTGTCGAACCCAGCGAGGAGCTAAAGGTAGAACAAATACTCTCTCAAGTCCTATCGGCCACTGATACGACTCTACGCACGCTTGACGTTCGCTTTACCTAGAACAAGTATGAAACTAGTAGTACTTTGTAGGTGTTGTTGGATAGGTTTGCAAGATAATAAAGAGCACGTAAATAAAAAGTAGGGGCTGTTTAGATAAAGATGCAATAAAGTAAATATAGGGAGTGTGGAGAAGTGGTGGTAGGAGTTATGGAATTGTCCCTAAACAATTGACTACGTTACTAGACCGATAGCAAGTTTTATGTGGGAGAGGCCACTGCTAGCATGTCATCCATGACTTGAAATTCTATGCACTTATGGTTGGAACTGTTAGAAAGCATCCGCAACTACTAACATTCATTAAGGTAAAACCCAATCATAGCATTAAGATATATTGGTCCCCCTTCAATCCCGTATGCATCAATTTCTATGCTAGGTTGAAGCTTCTGTCACTCTTGCCCTCCAACACATAGTCCTATCAACATACAACTAACCCTATGGTGTGATCCATGAGTGCGCTCATATGATGGGCACCAAAGGATAGCAACATAACCACAAGCAAATTAAATCAATCATAGCAATTCATCAACCACCAATAGGACAACGAAAATCTACTCAGACATCATAGGATGGCAACACATCATTGGATAATAATATGAAGCATAAAGCACCATGTTCAAGTAGAGGGTACAGCGGGTTGCGGGAGAGTGGAACGTTGTAGATAGAGGGGGGAAGGTGATGGAGATGTTGGTGAATATGGCGGAGGTGTTGGTGAAGATCGCGGTGATGATGATGGCCCCCGGCAGCGTTCCGGCGCCACCGGAAGCAAGGGGGAAAGAGCCCCCCTTCTTCTTCTTCTTCCTTGACCTTCTCCCTAGGTGGGAGAAGGGTTTCCCCTCTGGTCCTTGGCTCCCATGGTGTGAGAGGGGCGAGAGCCCCTCCGAGATTGGATCTATCTCTCTGTTTCTGCCTGTTCCTACGTTCCCAGATCCTTCCCCTTCACCGTTTCTTTTATATCCAGATATCCATAACTCCGATTGGGATGAATCTTTCGCCCAGATATTTCTCGTAAGATTAGCTTTCTTGCGGCAAAAGAAGAGCGTCAAACCACCTTACGGGTGGCCCACGAGAGTGCCAGGCGCGCCCAGGGGGGAGGGTGCACCCCCTGTCTCGTGGCCACCTTGGGCACCGTTTCGCATTGATTCTTCCTCCGAAAAATCCCAAATATTCCAAAATAATTCTCCGTCCGTTTTTATCCCGTTTGGATTCTGTTTGATATCGGGTTTCTGAGAAACATAAAACATGCAACAAACAGGAACTGGCACTGGGCACTGGATCAAAATGTTAGTCCCAAAAATAGTATAAAAACTTGCCAAAAGTATATGAAAGTTGAAGAATATTGGCATGGAACAATCAAAAATTATAGATATGACGGAGACGTATCAGCATCCCCAAGCTTAATTCCTGCTCGTCCTCGAGTAGCTAAATGATAAAAAGGATATTTTTTGATGTGGAATGCTACCTAGCATAATCGTGATCATATGTCTAATCATGGCATGAATATTAAGATACGAGTGATTCAAAGCAATAGTCTATCATTTGACATAAAAAAAAATACTTCGAGCGTACCAATAAAGCAATCATGTCTTTTCAAAATAGCAAGGCCAAAGCAAGCTTATCCCTACAAAATCATATAGTTTGGCCATGCTTCATTTTCGTCACACAAAATGCTCCCATCATGCACAACCCCGATGACAAGCCGAGCAATTGGTTCATACTTTTTAACGCGCTTCAGCTTTTTGAACCCTCATGCAATACATGAGCACAAGCCATGGATATATCACTATAGGTGGAATAGAATATGATGGTGGGGGTTATGTGGAGAAGAGAAAAAAGGAGAAAGTCTCACATCGACGCGGCTAATCAACGGGCTATGGAGATACCCATCAATTGATGTCAATGCGAGGAGTAGGGATTGCCATGCAACGGATGCACTAAGAGCTATAAATGTATGAAATCTCAACAAAAGAAACTAAGTGGGTGTGCATCCAACTTGCTTGCTCATGATGACCTAGGGCATTTGAGGAAGCCCATCGTTGGAATATACAAGCCAAGTTCTATAATGAAAGATTCCCACTAGTATATGAAAGTGAAAACATAAGAGACTCTCTATATGAAGAACATGGTGCTACTTTGAAGCACAAGTGCGGAAAAAGGATAGTAACATTGCCCCTTTTTTCTTTTTTTTTCTTTTTTTTGGGTGGGCTTCTTTGGCCCCCTTTTTTATTTAGGCTTCTTTGGCCTTTCCTTTTTTTCCTTTTTTTCTTTTTTTTGATGGGGCAATGCTCTATAATGATGATCATCACACTTTTATTTACTTACAACTCAATATTACAACTCGATACTGGAACAAAGATATGACTCTATATGAATGCTTCTGGTGGTGTACCGGGATGTGCAATGATCTAGCATAGCAATGACATCAAAAAAGGACAAGCCATGAAAACGTCATGCTAGCTATCTTACGATCATGCAAGGCAATATGACAATGAATGCTCAAGTCATGTATATGATGATGATGGAAGTTGCATGGCAATATATCTCGGACTGGCTATGGAAATGCCATGATAGGTAGGTATGGTGGCTGTTTTGAGGAAGATATAAGGAGGCTTATGTGTGATAGAGCGTATCATATCACGGGGTTTGGATGCACCAGCGAAGTTTGCACCAACTCTCACTACAAAAAAATACACTTCCGTGATGATACGTGTTTGTCACAGTAGGTCGCGTTTTTTGTCATGCATGTACATCCATGACAAATTTATGACAGAATCAAGATAGTCATACCTATGCTGTCGTAGAAGTGTTCGATGACATTACCGAAATTATCATCACGGAAGTGTACACTTCCATGATGATAAATCGCGCGTCACAGAACTGCTTTCGTCAAGGGTGACCGACACGTGGCATCCACCATAACGGAACGCCGTTAAGCTATCGGGTCGGGTTTTGGATCCGATAACCCGTTAACAGCCCCGACCAATGGGGATTTTCCACGTGTAAAATCATCATTGGCTGGAGGAAACACGTGTCGGCTCACCGTTGGGACAGATGTCATCCACTCATTGGACAGAAGGCGCCTATGATACGTCGACACGTGGCACGGCCCAACAGAGGCCCATTCCTGTGAAAAGGCCGGCCCGTTTGACTTGGTCAAAAGGTGGCGGGTCGGCCCATGGAAAGCCTGTTAACGGCCTATTCGCATATAGCCCATTTACAACCCGCTAACCCCAAGGCCCGTTACGCCCTATCCGAATTAGGCCCAGTAGCGTCATCTGGGCCATCCAATATGATTCCAGTCCGTTTTCACTTCTGGCCCATGTATGGCCCATGATGTCTTTCGGCCCATATAAGGCCCTATGTAACTCTTGGCCTATTAACGACATGTGGTGAAATTGGCCCGCAATGAACAATGTATCACTTTACACCCACTAACGGCCCGTGGTGAAACTGGCCCGTAATGAACAGTATATCACTTTATACCCATTAAGGGCCTATTATTCAGTTGGGCCGTTTCCAACAAATGTTATCTTTCGGCCTTCTTAGAGCCCATTTATTCTTAGGCTCATTTCCAACATTCCTTTACTTACGGCCCGTTACTGTCATTTTCTACTTGTGGGCTAAATTCAGCCCGTGGTTACATCGGCCCGTTTGTGGTCCGTTAATACGTTGGGCCATTTTCATAGCGTCATCAAATACGGCCTATTAACGATGGCCCATTATGGTCATACGGCCCATATAAGGCCCATTGATGATACGACCCGTAGAAGGCCCATTGTTTCTACGGCCCGTAGAAGGCCTACTGTTTCTACGGCCCGTAGAAGTCCCACTGTTTCTACGGCCCGTAGGAGGCCCAGTGTCACTACAGTAAATATTAGCCCATGGTTATTGTGGCCTAGTTTTAAAAAGAACTGCACTGACTACAAGCAAACAAATAAACAAGACAACAAGGAAATAAATAAGCAAGCAACTTATGCTAGGCTATCACGGCTTTTACACATATTACATCCACTGGGCATCAAAGTTCGCCACCAGTGCAAATATAGGGAACAAAGCAGCATATCATATACACTAGTTGTCAAAGTTGGCGACCAACGCAAATAAACTCCGCAACAAAACAAATCCAGAACTGAAACCACTTCAGAAGATCTCAAGAAACAATATCCTGGGTACCCATAATGCTGGCAAGATGCTTAGCAAGCTTATTAACTTTCTCTTGTTTGGCGCTTACATCCTCCAGCGCTTGCTGTTGCACCAGAAAATATGCATCTGCATTCTGCAGGGACTTCCTCAGTCCTTCAGCTTCCTGTCGCAGCACATCTGATCGATGCCTTTCAACTTGAAGTTGAGACTCAAGAAGACGAACTGATTCAGGCAGCGAGTTCGAAGAGGTTGTGCCAGCAGTAGTGGCCAGTAACTTGAACACTACATCAAGACAGGACTTTTGGGTTCCCTCACTGTCGTCAAGATAGTTTTTATCAGCTTTCTTGGAGACCAACAGGGATGTCTCACTATCTTGAACCTTATCTGCATTACATCCTTTACCATTGGATAATGCGGTACTGTTCTCCAATATTTTGTCCGCATTCTAAAAGAGAAACAAGTAGACACATAACATGTTTACCATGTTGTATATGAAACTCATTTTGGTAAATGAGTTCAGTAGTAAAGTGGATAGGATAACAACATGAAACAAACGTATATCTATGTGCCATGGTCACTTTATGGTCTATATCATTCTAGTTTTTTTTGCCAAATCAAGATAGAGACACAGTTCAAATAATATTTGTTCAAGACAAAGCAGAATAGACAGAATATAAGTGTGGGTAACTATAGAGCAATAACAACACTTGTAATGTGCATGACATGAGAACATAACTGTTTATTCAATTGAAACTGAAATCGACATAGAGCAGGTTACAACAGCAAACCAGTTAAAGAAACAGGTTTAAAACATACCTGTTGCGCCATTGGAGTTTCAATTCCATCCTTCAAATTTGAAAATAGTTGGTATGAGTAAATACAGTAATGCAAGAGCAAAGGAGTATGAACCATAGCTACAGAACCTGACCTGAGAACAAATCTTCTTCTCCTTTAAGCGTTGAGTTGGGATTCGGAGTGGTGGTCCTCGTGCTTTGGCATTGCAGTTCCCTTACTAACCGCTCGTGTTTGGGTGCTCTGTGGTGGACACGGTGCTGTGTCAACTGGAACTGGGTTACTATCTGCCGGGGTTGGGGTTAAAAGGGGTGTAGCTAGTTCTCTGTCCAACTGGGTAGGGGTACAATCTGCGAGAGTCTGGGTTATGTGTGGTGTATCTGGTCCTTGGGCAAGTACAACCGTGGTTCTATCTGCATCAACTGGTAGCACTATCTTTTCTGAAGACCGTGTTGTTACTCCCTTAGATACTGCCATCACGCTCTCCAATTCAAATGGCTGATAAACAGAAAAGTAATTGAAAGTATAGACATTGTATGATAGACAGGTGCAATGGATAGTGGGGAATAAAAGAGGGCATGAAATAATTCATATTTATGTTGTCTAACCAAACAGGATAGCATGACACAATTTCACATATATGATGGCTAACTAAACAGGATACCATGACACAATTTCACATTATGATGGCTAACTAAAAAAGATGGAAAGACATAGTTCAAAATATGAGACTATGTAAACAGGATGACATGACATAACTATATAATGTGTTTATTAAATAGGTTGGCATGCCATAATTCACATACATTCATGGATAGAATGCCATAATTCTAAATATGATGACTATAAACACTAAACAGGATGAGATGATATAACTATATGATGTCTTTATTAAATGGGTTGCCATGCCATAATTCAGATAGATGATGTGTATGTACTATGTAAACATGATGGCATGATATAATTCAAATATATGATTTATATAGTAAGCAAGTAAGTAGATGGCAATCTATATATGATGTAAAAACTAAGCAATGCAAGACAACATGCATGACATGGGTAATATAACCCTGCCAAGTTTGAGCATAGACCTCAGGGGGGAAATAGGACTGGTCATCAGTCTCTGAATCCTCCTCTGAGGAGCTCTCTGTAGCCAGCAAGATGTCTGCTTCAGCAGGTAGCATTGTCTGCTCTAAATACCTTGTTTTCACTCCAGATACTTCCATCACCGCTTCAAATGGCTGATGCACAGGAAGAGTAGTTGAATATACAAACGTTGTCGACAAATGGAACACGTAATACAAAAAAATGATAGCATGATATAATTCACATACATGATGATTGGCTAAACAACATGGCACCAGCGGAGCTACGTGCAGGCAAAAGCGTGCCGTGGCCCGCCCTGCCCAAAAGCCAAAAGGTAAATTACTATGCCCGGTGAGTGTGAGGCGTCATGAATCAGCAGCCTGAACGCGTATGAGAGGCTGACTTTTCCTCATGAATATGCAGGAGGGACTTGTTACCGTTACAGCCTAGTCTGGTTTACAGTGAGCATAGATTAATATACCTAGTAGCATCCAAGTAGTATGGCTTAAGTTGTGATTTTTTTTGTGTTCTCTTTTACGTTGGCCCGCCCAACTATTTGGTTGTAGCTCCGCCACTGCAGCATGGCATTGCATAATTCACATATATAATGCCTTTGCAACAAGATAGCATTGTATAATTCACATATATAATGTCTTGCAACAAGATGGAAATGCATAATTCACATATATGGTAATTAGACACTGAACAGGTGGCATTCACACAAAGCATGTCTAAACTAATCAAATGGCATAGCAATGCAAGACACCATACGCATGATATGAGCAACATAACCCTGCCAAGTTAGAGCATACACCTCGGGGGGGGAATAGGACTGGTCATCTCTCTCTGAATCCTCCTCTGAGGAGCTATCCGTAACCAGCGAGATATGCGCTTCGTCAGATAGCATAGTCTGTTCAGAAGACCTTGTTTTCACTCCAGAATTTGCCATCACCGTGTCAAATGGATGATGCACACGAAGAGCAGTTGAATGTACTAACATTGTTGACGAATGTAATACGTAAGGAAAAAAAAGATGACCTGATATAATTTACATATAAGATGACTGGCTAAGCAGGATGGCATTGCAAAATTCACATATATGATGCCTGGCTAAACAAGGTGGCATTGCATAATTCACATAAACGATGAATAAACTAAACAGATGGCATTCGCACAAAGGATGTCTAAACTAAGCAGATGACATATTTGATGTATAAAGTAAGCAATGCAAGACACCATATGCATGATATAACCAACATCAGCATGCCAAGTTAGAGCGAAGACCTCAGGGGGTAAATAGGAGTTATCTTCTCCTTCTGAATCCCCCTCAAAACAGATATCTTCCTCTCGATTACAATCCGAAATGCGTGGAGGGGGGCTGCCTTTGCGCCTACCATGGAGCGACGTCTGCATGAAATTATATTGCCACGCAAGGCTCGTCTCTTTTGCTCTACATGTTCAGTTCCATTGTTTACAATAACTGTCATGCATAGGAATAAAACATAGTGAGATTATGTAAGGAGTGCATGCAGAAATCCAGAGTGATGGTAGCAACCTGTGGATAGACCCAAAACCAATAATAGCAGGCAGATAATGGCTTCAGTTAATAAATACAGATAATGGCTTCTTTACTGTTTGTTTCCCACCCAACATGAAACTCATAGTAGACACCGGAGATTAACCAGATAGTAGATAGATACTATTGATAGCGGCCCCGATATGTACCCCACAACCATTTAAAAACTCAAGTTTGACCATTAGTTTGGAGCTGACTCAGAGTCTAATCGGTGAACAGGACGATAAAGTAGCATGTAATATTAAGCGATGCATAACGTAAGCAGACACGAAAGAGTGCGACCTCTCTTGCGGACCCGTGTAGTCCTCGAGGTCATCTGCTCGGTTGATGATGGTAATGCAGTTTTCATGGCTGCCAGCGGCGGGGAAGAAGATCTGAGGCGGCGAAAGACAGTCTGGAGGCCGGATCCCTGCTCTGCTGGACCCTTCTGTCGTTGGAGCAGCTGAGCTGGGGTGGACGACGGCGCAGCAGGACCGGGACAAACCACGCAAGGTTTTCTTTGACAACTATCTGTAAGAGAAGTAATTCTGTAAGGGCTCGTTTGAATTGGAGGATTCCAACAATGCAGGGATAGGAAATAGACAGGAATAGGATAGGAATGCACGTGCAAAACAGAGAATTTAAAAACACAGGATTTCTGCCAATCTGGGTGTTTGATTCACAACAATTGGAAGATCACAGGATGCAAAGAAGCATGGTGAGATTAAGTCAAACCACAAGAAAATGTACGGTTATAATGCTATTATGCTACTATCTCTTAGTCTTGTGCTTCATGAATAGGAATTTGAAAAGGAGGACAAGTGAAAATTAAAATTCCTACGTTTTTTCTTTCAAGGAGACACTAAAGGAACAAATCCGTGTGCTCAGTGGACAATATATATAACATGTAGAGTAAAAAAGAGATGCAACAAGTGTACAACCTCTTTGGCGAAGCCATGTCGATCTCAGCGTGATTGGGTTGGCCGGTGAGGATGCTCCGGCTGACTTTGCTGTCGGAGGAGGGGAAGAAGATCTTAGGCGTCTGGAGATGGAGCCCGAGGTACTGCTCCGCTGTGATGGAGGGTTTCGTCGTTGGAGCAGCTCCGGTGAGTTGTACGACGCCGAGGCTGAAGCAGGACAAGAGAGACAACGAACAACGTTAACCTGAGTGGAATTCTAATAGCATCTCCAATACATGACGTAAAATACATAACCACAAAGTGCTAGATGTAAAATACATCAGCCGCTCATCTCTGAACTTAACTGTCGAAACTGAACTTAACTGTCGAAACTGAACCTAACTGTCGAAACTGAATTTTGCTGTCGAAACTGAATTTTGCTGTCGAAACTGAATGCACTAGCAAGGTGAGGCTACACGTCGGT
This sequence comes from Triticum aestivum, assembly GCF_018294505.1. Classification (NCBI taxonomy): domain Eukaryota; kingdom Viridiplantae; phylum Streptophyta; class Magnoliopsida; order Poales; family Poaceae; genus Triticum; species Triticum aestivum. Next base: position 787,485,742 of record NC_057797.1, read on the forward strand.
CGACTGACTTTTTCATCTCTGGTCAGTCGATTTTGCAGCCGTTGGATACGAAATCAAGGGCCTGCGGTTCATCTTCAACCTCCACCCCCCTGAGCCGCCAGCCACCACCGGCCAAACAGCAGCCCCCGCCACCCGCGGCCGGTGGTGCGCCGCCCCGCCCGCCCCGAAAACACTCCCCACCGCCGGTCCACCGCCGCCCCGGCCATCCCTCTAGGCCCCCCCGTGCCGAGCTTTTTCTTCGATGATCCCCACGCCACCGCCCCGCCAACGCCCCGCCACCGCCGGCGACCACCGCCCCCATCCTGAACCCTAAGATAGATAGTGGGGTACCTCTCCGGCGAGCCCCCCTCCCCGCTGCGGCTGGTTCTTCCTTCACCCCGGCGATCCCACCCCTTGGAAACTGACTGACCCAAAAGTCGATTCAGTCGACCGAAGTGTAGCCAAATCAGAGCAGCATCGCAAGCAAGAGCAAGAGCGAGAGCAGCAGCGCGAGCAAGAGCAATAGCAAGAGCAGACCAGGTAGGGGACCTAGAGCAAGAGGAGAGAAGCAGCGCGAGCGAGAGCTAAAGCAGCAGCAGCTCCTACTGATGTGGACGTCGCTGCTGAGGGAGCGATGCCGTGGAGGAAGTGGCCGGCGACGCCGCCGTGGATGGATCCGCGCCGTGTCGGCTCGGGACCGAGCGCCGGCAGCACCGTGAGATCCAATCAAGAAGAAAATGCGGCGATTAGTTACAACCTCTTTGGTGGCGCCGATTAGGCCGTAGCTTCATCTGAGGAAACGGTGATGATGATGCTCTTCCGGTGGTGCAGGTGAAGACGGCGGTGTCGGAATGAAGGTTGCGCGAAAGACGTGGGGAACGTCGGGGCAGCTCCTTGGAGGTGGAGGACGGGGTGGCTGAACCGGCGAGACGATGAGATCGACGAAGGATCCTCATCCGGTACGGTGGATGAGGGACGTCGAGGTGTTGCTGTGGACGACGTCGTTAGGGAAGAAGCTCCGGCTGGGTGGCGGATGGAGCAGGGTGTGGGGTTTCGTCGCGGGTTTTCGCGGCCTCGGTGTACGAATGGGTGGGCAGATGGGATGGCAGTGGGGAACCATGGCTTAGAGACGCGCTTGTCCAAAATGTGGGGTAAGTTACGAAAGTACCCCTCACTGATTTGAGGCGGTTCTTTCGGTTCAGGGGTACCACAGGCATTTCGCATGTCGGGATTTCACAGGAGGTGAGAGTTTTCGCGCGCGCTGTAATTTCGGAATAGCAAGGCGCGGGTTGAGATGGAGGGAGTTGTCGGAGCACAACGAGACAAAGATATATGTTAAATATTTCGGGCTAACAAGGCGCGGGTTGAAATTACCTGACAAGCCTAACGTGTACTGTACCAAATCAATGCACACTACAAATGTCATTCAAAACTTTGAATTCATGTTATGTTCAATTAAAATATTTCGCTACGTGTATAATGCATGCAACCTACTACTCAAATGAACGTTTTAGTGCATTCCAAACGTATATACTACCGCTTCAATATGAACTAAATTTGAATAAGATCTACAGTAATGATTGTTGTGAAGTCAAAGCATTTGAATTCGTTTCTCTGTTTTAATAAGATCTACAATCATCATTATTGTCAAGTTAAACCATCGTTTGTGTATTATCTTCACAGCACACCACATGATCAGTATCGAGTTACATATGAACTATGTGTACTATATGAACTCGAACTAGATTTTTTGAATCCACTTTATTTTGATTTCAAATCACATTACATTTCTAGCTCTAGCTAGATCTTCATAATCTAAACCATGTCTCATATGTATAATGTGTTTATCACGTTATGTATGGTGCCCCGCCCCCTACGCCTACAAGTATTTAGATGTGAGTTGCAAACACCACACATTACCACAAATTCAAATAAAATGTGAGAATGTTCGATATATAGTATTGTTTAGATTGCTCGATATTTAGTTGTAAGCTGCAAACGCCGCACATTATCACAAATTCAAATAAAATGTGAGATTGTTTGATGTATAGTATGGTTTAGATTGTTCGGCATTTAGCTGTGAGTTGCAAATGCCATGCATTATCACATTATGGTATAACATGTGCACAACACGTGTATCACCGCTATATTCATGCATGCAATGTTTAAAACACTATGATCTCCTATTCAAATATATGAATCCGCTTTAATATCAAATTATGATCTTTGTTAGTCTCTTACACCCACACAGTCCTCTAACCTTTGTAGCTACCACTAACTTTCTCTCGTGCATGCACACGCCCTCCTCGCCCTCCCCCTCCCTCGACATTCTATCCACGAGGCACATTCATTTTTTCCTTTAGGTCATTCTCCCAGAGTCTCCACAACTCCTTTCCGACACACACCGATCGATAAACCTCTCCAGCGATGCCTGCCTACAGCATACACACACAGCTTCAATCTCCTCCTTTATGTGTCCTTGCCTCGTGTCTCTCATATGGTCAGACACACGTGTAAACTCTCACCCCTCTTTTAATCGATCTCACAACCGCACACTCCTCCCCCTATCCAGCTAGTAGTTGGGCCTCTCGCACCACCTCCTAGCTCCATTCTCTCTGTCTATCCGTCTCACTGGGCCTTATTTGCCTCTAACAAATGGACGTACACCGACCGATCTCTCGCTATACATATAGCCAGCTAGGTCCTTATAACTCGTTTTTACCCACACATCGATCGATCTACCTCATTAGTTGTGTCTCTCCCTTCCTCCGACAAACAACAATTGATCTACCGATCTAGTTAGGTTTGCTTACCAAACACATGGTTCCCCTTCATCATCCATGGATGCGTCCCGACAGATCTATCACGCACAGGCACACACAGAAACACATCCCCACTCTTATTGATAACATTGCAGTTCCACCCTCAGTTTGTCTAGTAGGCCTCTCCCAACATCTCCGAGAAGCAACTCCATCACCCATCCAGCACTCTACCCCTCTCCCTCCCTCTCCCTCCCTCTCTCTCCTCTCTCTCTCTGTCCCATCATATTTCCCGTCCTTCAGTTATGTATGGATGTCGACCGATCTCCCTCATGACATAGCTGGGTCTCTCCTTCTCAACACATATACGAGTCATTCTACCTCTATAGTTAGGCCTCTGCCTACCCCTCCCCCACCCCCTACCCCCCACACACACCGATACATCAAGCGCTCTAGTCATGTCTCCCAGCCACACACAAACTTGACATGTGCCCTCTAACGTTCCGGTAGGCTAGTCGCCCTATATCTTTGACTTGCACACACACACACACGCAATTTCGATGGATCTCTTCATCGATCTCGCACCCACCCATACTTGATCCTCTCTTCCACTCTATCGATAGCTATGACCCCTCCCTCTCTTCTCGTGGATTGCCCGACCCTCTATGTATGATATGGATAGGCCTCCATTGCACACACATTGCATGCAAAAATTTGTTTGAGATGTCATCGACACATATTCCCACAAATAATTCACGAAATCAAACCCCCACCCACCCCCACCCCCACCACAAAACAAAAAACACTCACGAATGCGGTTTGTATCTCTCACACACACCCACGTAGGTGGGGGACGTGCACGAAGAGAAGAGGTGCATGCACGGCACATGTACTCCCGTCTCTTTCCCAACCACACCTGCGCGGGTACACGGTGGAGCTCATTTCTGTATGAAAAAGGCAGCCCACATGGTCATTTGGCATGTGTACTGATTGTCCACTTGGTGGAGGGAGGATCGTCTACCACGGGTGAACAAACAAATTGCGACTTGATGCGTTATGTTAAATTAAAAAAAAAGAGGCAAACCATGTGGGGCCTACCTTAGAGGCAAGGCTCTATACACTGGAGTACTTTTGATGTGTCCCATCAACTCGCAGAATGAGGATAAGCTTGCTTAGTACGCTGTCTCCCCCGCCCATGAGCGCGGTGGCTCGCAGGATGAGGTGAAGCTTGCTCCTCCCTCTCCCATGCGCGCGGTGGCTCACAGGACGAGGAGAAAAATTTACTACTCCCTCCGTTTACTACTCGTCCCTACTACCTTGGTTATAGAGATTATATCATATTGTTTGGAATATATATGTCCTTAGTAGATTTCAATATGAACTACTAGTACATACTCCAAACACTGATGTATATAGGCGTATTTTAGAGTGTACATTCACTCATTTTGCTCCGTATGTAGTAGCACTCTCCCTCACCCCTCGACCCTCGCCCACGTGGTGGACGTGCAGCGATTCATTCGGTCTCATATAGCCAGAACGATATATACTGCACTACCATTATTGCTCGACTTCCCGAAGAGGCGAAGAGCCAATCGCAAGGTTAATATTTTGGAGATGCCAAGCGCAAGGTTATAGTAGAACGAGTAGTGTCGGTGTACAAAAAGAGGGGTACACTTTTTGTATCCCTATAACTGTGCACGGGCATTTCGAGCCACGGACGCCACCGCGCCAAGCAAGGCAAGGGAAGTAAGCCAAGGTAAGGCCGAAGCTCAGAAAGAGCAGAACGACGCCAAGACCAAGACCACAAAGAGCAAAGGGGACGAAGCGGACTCCCCCGGCAAGATCCTTGCCGGGGGCGGTTCTAGCAAACCCGGCAGGGCCCTTGCCGTGGCAGCTCGCCCCACACCTACGGAGCGAATCACCCTTGAGTCCATTGCCCCCATGGGGCAAGGATTCGGGAGACATCCCCGTGGTGGCATGCAGATCTTTGTGAAGACATTCAAGATCAAATACACACTATAGAAGATGACGACCCCTGGCGGGATTCCAGCCAAGGAGGACCACAAGGCCCCCGGCAGGGGCCTTGCCGGGTATGATAGCAGGCGCCACGGCAAGACCCTTGCCGGGGCCCCGGCAAGACCCTTGCCGGGGCTACGGCAAGGCCTTGCTAAAGACACCCATAGGGCCACCGTCAGGCCCACGCCAATTCCAAACCTCCACCGCCGTTCGCATGCGGCTGCTGACCCAACCAGTTCGGCAAGCACCTGCGTGGCGGCAAGCAGATCTTCGTGGAGGCCCACCGCTGCGCCACCTCAGCTACCTGCCTGCCTACATGGCACCACGGGCACCGCTGGCCAGGGCGCATGTCGATGCGAAAGGGATCGGCGACGGACAAGACTGGGCTCTCCCCCGTCCTCGATAAAGTAGGGACACCTAAGCACGATGCATTAAATGTGTCTTGTCATGTAATGCGAGGGATAAACTCGTATCACTGTGCCCTTTCCACCTCCTGTGTGCCACTGTGGTGACCCCTTTCCCTATAAAAGGAGGCCCAGGGCGACCAGGAGGGGGATTCGGCTTTTTGGAGCTCCTCACGCCCCATTGCTAGCTCAAGAACACAGATAAACAAATCACCAAGGCAGGAGTAGGGTTTTACGCATCCTCGCGGCCCGAACCTGGATAAAGAACCCGTGTGCTACCTGTTTGATCCGCCCTTCTCACAACCCCGCGCCTCGCAACCGTAGTAGGGATTCTCGTGATCCCATAGGTGTCGTCCTCGCACCGACATCTTTGGTGCGCCAGGTAGGGGGCGCAGTTGTGAGAATCGGCTCTAGCAGTTAGTTCGATGCTTCTTCATCGTCATGGCGCCCAAGAAGAAGATGACGGTGGTGGTTGGCCCGTCGGGAGCCGGAAATTCTGTCCCGACGCGTGCGAGCAGCGGACCGGTCGCAGGAAGGACCCGGGGCGCCGTTCGCAAACACCAACACCGTCCCAGCAGCCGAAGTTTGGGAGGCGGCGATGTTCGTGCGCCTGGTAACGGGCAGCATGCCGCCAAATCCAAATACGGAGCCAGGCCCTCCGCGGGTGGCGCGGGGCCTTCCACGATCGCTGCCACCCCGCCCGAAGGCGACACGAGGGCTTCCAAAACTCCCACATTGACACCGACGGCGCGCTCTTCTCAAGAGGCGCGCGATGAACGGCGTAATCACGCCGAGGACCCCGGGCATCGCCGCGGAAAGAGCCCGGAGCGCCGCTCCCGGGATTTAGAAGACATGCCCGCCCGCCGAGGCGCTGGTGAAGATGGCATGCGACCGCGGGGTCGTGATAGAACTCCTTCTGACATAGTCAGAAGTCGAAGCGCGTCGCGGTCCATGCAGGTTTCGCTGCCACCAACACCAGCAGAAGCCCTGGCACGCGCGCAGTTGCTCCTCGATTTCCCTCCCATCACGGGGAAACTCGACGAATGGAGAGCCACTATCCGAAGTCTCGTTGCGATGGCCAACAAAGACGAACCGAGCCCGATGGAGCCCCCGGGTCGACGCTCCGACGGAGTCCCACGCACCAGTGGTAGAAGAGCCGGCGGCGCCGCGACCATGGTGCACTCGCCTCCTCCTCGCCCGGTACCTCGGACGCCAGCCCGTCACGACGTCACGGGCGACGAGATCTCTGTAGCATCGTCCGACCTGCGGGCCCACTGTGACCAGCGTCAAGTTCTTCGGGAACGAGAACATGAAGACGCTCGAACCACTATCGAGCGCCGGCGCGGGGCGCGCCACCAATCGGACAGGCGAGCAGGGCCTGCTATTAGCCACCCAGCACCGGGGAGCCCTGGAGGCCTACCTTACGAGGTAGGCTGCCCGGCTTTTACCCGTGAGCTGCGGCAATTCCAGTGGCCCACTCACCGCACCTTCAAACCTGACGTGGGCGAAAAGTACAGTGACAAGACCCGTCCGTCCGAGTTCCTCAGCATCTACACCATCGCGATGCAAGCTGCCGGAGCCCGCGACGCCAAGGTGCTTGCGAATTACTTTCCGTTGGCTCTTAAACCCAATGCCATGTCATGGTTGTTTCCCTTGCCGGTAGACTCTATTTCCTCCTGGTCGGATTTGTGCCATGAGTTTGTGGGCGCCTTTACTGGAGGCCACCAAGCCCATGGCCAAGCAAGCGACCTGCACATCATTCCCCAGAAGGGAGGCGAGAGTCTCCGCAAGTATATTCAGAGGTTCAGCCGGGTACAGTACAATATCCCTGATGTTCACCCTGCCACCATCATCAGCGCGTTCCACCAGAACATGCGTAACCGCAAGATGCATGAAGAGCTGGCAATGAACAAGGTGAGGGATGTGGCAGAACTCTATGTTCTTGCTGACAAATGTGCCCGAGCCGAAGAGGGAAGGAAGTACCCCGGCGAAGATGCCGGAGTGGAAACCAACTCCTCAGATGAGGATACTGCTGCCCCGGCGAAGAAAGGCCGGCGCCGCAATAGGAAACACAAAGGAAAAGCCGTGCTTGCAGTCGAGGGATCCGAAGACGCCGGCTCCACCAAGAAAACCAAGGCAGATGCCCCCGGCAAGGAGGTTGCCGGGTGTGTCGCATGCCAGGCCTTGGCGGCTGCCGAGAAGCCGGGAAACTCCGACAAGCGCTACTGCAAGATCCATCGCACCAAGGGCCATGCTCTCCAGGACTGCCGACAGGTTGAGCTCCTCGCTGAGAAGCAGAGGGCTAAGTATGAGAGGCGGGACCAGGAGAAGGGCCCAGATGGTGCTGAGGGGTCCGACAAGAAGCGTGACGGCCAGGCGGGCCATCGCGGCAAGGATAAGCAACAGGAGAGGCCCGCCCGGGGCCGTGACAGAAAGCTAGAAGACGACGATCACGAAGAGGACGACGAATCCAGCGACCAAGAGTTTCAGAAAGCTACAGAGGCCATGTGCATCGATGGCGGCGCCTCGCTGCATACTTCTCACCGCCAGTTTAAACAGTGGGCGTGAGAGATTACAGTGGTAGAGCCGTCGTTTGATGCCCAAAGGCCGCTGAAGTGGTCCAGCACACCTATCATTTTTGACACTGAGGACCACCCTGATCGCACTACTGCGGTCGGGTCCTTGCCATTGTTGGTTTCACCAACAATACGTAACCTCAAGGTGACGAAGATGCTAGTCGATGGCCGCGCTGGTTTGAACTTGATCTCGCCTGCCGTGATCGATAAACTGCAGATTCCTGATGGAGACCTCGAAGAGACGGGCACGTTTCAGGGGGTCAACCCGGGAAGAAGCCAACCCAAGGGAAAGGTCACGCTGCTCGTGACTTTTGGAACCGACCTGAACTTCAGGATGGAGAGGATCGTGTTCGATGTTGCCAGGATCCCCTTGCCCTACAACGGGATCCTTGCCCGCCCAGCGCTGGCCAAGTTCATGGTGGCGTCACACTACGCCTACAACACCCTGAAGATGCCTGGACCTATGACGATCATCACCATCCCCTCCGACAAGAAAGATGCGTTGGTTTGCACTGACCAACTATACTAGCAAGCAGTTGCAGCAGCTGCCGCCGCCAGGGCACTTGCTCCTGCCGCCGGGACCTCGGGAGGGAAGAAGAAGAAGAAGACCGGTGAAACCTCGGACACCCACTCCAGCAAGCGCACCTCTTCGGAGTGTAGCGCTGCCGTCGAGGACGTGCCAGAGAACTCCACCGGCGGGAACAAGAAGCCCAGGGCTGTATCACCGAGAACCAAGAAGGTCTCTGTCAATGAGGACGGCACGAGAGGAGCTTTTACCATAAGCTCCACCCTTGACGGCAAATAGGAAGACGCGCTCATAGCCTTCCTACGGGCGAATGTCGATGTGTTTGCATGGCAAGCTTCCGACATCCCCGGTGTTCCCAGGGAGGTGATTGAGCACCACCTTGCTGTCTGTCCTCATGCACGGCCTGTCAAGCAGAAGGTCAGAAAGCAAGCTTTGGAACGACAAGAGTTCATTACTGAAGAGATCTGGAAACTAGAAGCAGCGGGTTTGGTAAGGGGAGTGCTCCATCCAATGTGGTTGGCCAATCCTGTCGTGGTGCGCAAGGCAAATGGGACGTGGAGACTGTGTATTGATTACACAGACATCAATAAGGCTTGCCCTAAGGACCCCTTCCCGTTGCCGTGCATCGACCAGATTGTTGACTCCACGGCTGGGTGTGATCTGCTGTCATTCCTCGACGCCTACTCCGGCTACCACCAGATCTTCATGACAAGAGAAGACGAAGAGAAAACAGCATTCATCACCCCATGTGGTACGTATTGTTTCATGCGGATGCCTTTCGAGGTGAAGAGTGCTGGCTCGACGTTTGCGAGGGCGGTCTAGATTGGTTTTGAACCCCAGCTCCATAGAAACATGGAGGCTTATATGGATGACATAGTGGTCAAAACCAAGGACAGGGCAACCCTCATACCAGATTTGCAAGAAACATTTGCAAACCTGCGCAAGATCAATCTCAAGCTGAACCCTAAGAAGTGTGTCTTTGGCGTCCCGTCCGGCAAGCTTCTCGGGTTCTTGGTGTCACAACGTGGGATAGAGGCCAACCCGGACAAAATCAAAGCTATAGAGCAGATTGAAGCACCCAAGCGAATCAAGGATGTGCGTCGGCTTGCTGGTTGCGTTGCCGCCATGGGCAGGTTCATTTCCAGGTCTGCCGAGCGCGCCCTTCCCTTTTTCAAGATCCTGAAAAAGGCGGGCCCGATGGAGTGGACGTCAGAAGCCGAAGTAGCATTGCAAGGTTTGAAGAAGTACCTCTCCTCCACGCCAATACTAGTCGCGCCTAGGCCACAGGAGTCGTTGCTGCTATACCTGGCGGCAACATACCAGGTGGTCAGCGCCGCACTGGTGGCACAGAGAGAGGTCAACAACGAGGATATGGCAGCGGCAGAGCCCGACACCACCAATGTAGAGACGACACAGCCAGTTGACATGCCGCCGAAGAAGAAAATGGTGCAGCACCCGGTCTACTTTGTTAGTTCCCTCCTGCAGGGGGCTAGATCGAGGTACTCCGGCATGCAGAAATTGCTCTCCGGCCTTCTTATGGCCTCGAGGAAGCTGCGCCACTACTTCCAGGCACACGAAATCACTGTCGTCACTCGCTTCCCTCTGCAGCGGATATTGCACAATCCGGACGCGACGGGAAGGATTGTGGAATGGGCACTGGAGCTGTCCAGCTTTGGCCTCAAGTTTGAAAGTACCTCAACAATTCAGAGTCGAGTCCTAGTGGAGTTCATTGCAGAATGGACCGCAACGCCTGATGAAGAAGCTCAAGAGACTGCTCTCCCCGGCAAGGAGGCAAGTTGTGATTGGATCATGTACTTTGATGGAGCTTTCTCCTTACAAGGCGCCGGGGCTGGCGTACTGCTTGTCGCGCCCACTGGAGAGCACCTCAAGTACGTGATCCAGATGCACTTCCCCAGGGAGGTGTCGACCAACAATACGGCGGAGTACGAAGGGCTGCTTGCCGGTCTTAGAATTGTGGTGGACCTCGGAATCAAGAAACTCACCGTTAGGGGGGACTCGCGGCTCGTCGTCAAGCAAGTCAACAAGGATTACCAGAGCCCGTTGATGAAGGCCTATGTTGACAAAGTGAGAAAGCTAGAAGAGCGTTTCGACGGTATACAGGCTGAACATGTTCCCCGAGCGGAGAACGATATCGCCGATTACCTGTCCAAACGCGCTGCCCTCAAGCTACCTGTGGAACCAAGTACCTTTGTGCTTCAGCTAACTCAGCCATCCGTCGATCCATCAACAGAGCAGAATAAAAGGAGGAAATCAGGGCCCGGCAAGTACTTCCCCGCTGAGCTCCCCAGAGCAGCCGGCAAGGATGTTGCCGAGGATACTGAGCCCGCCACGGGACGACTGGCTCCGGCGGAGCGTCAAGCTCTCGCCATCGAGACAGCCGCTCCTATAGCGGAGGAAATGCCTTTAGCCCTCGTCGTCGAGCCCCAGGCTCCAGCATGGGCACAGCATACCGTCCGATTCCTCCAAACAGGGGAACTTCCTGAGGAGCAGGAAGAAGCAGAGAAAGTAGCCCGTCGCTCTACCATGTACCAGTTCGTCGATGACGTCCTGTACAGAAAGAGGCCGAACGGTGTGAAATTGAAGTGTATAACTCGAGAGGAAGGACTAGAGCTGTTGGCGGAGATACACGGAGGCATATGTGGATCCCACATTGGGTCAAGGGCCCTTGCCGGCAAGGCATTCTAGCAAGGCTTTTTCTGGCCCACCGCCCTCCAGGATGCAACGACACTAGTCACCAGGTGTGAAGCGTGTCAGTTCCGTTCAAAGAAGCTCCATCAGCCAGCCCAAGCCCTTCAAACCATTCCTCTCTCCTGGCCCTTCTCGGTCTAGGGGCTCGACATACTGGGCCCTTTCCCCCGCGCTGTCAGGGGCTTTGAGTACTTGTACATCGCAATCGACAAGTTCACAAAGTGGCCAGAGGTGGAGGCAGTAAGGAAGGTCACAGCCCAGTCACCCGTCAAGTTCTTCAAGGGACTAGTGTGCCGTTTTGGCATACCTAATAGGGTTATCACCGACAACGGCACCCAGTTCACAAGCCGCACCTTCATGCAATATATCCAAGACCTCGGCAGCAGAGTCTGTTTTGCTTCCGTTGCTCACCCGCGAAGCAATGGTCAAGCTGAGAGGGCAAATGCTGAAGTACTGCGAGGCTTGAGGACCATGACCTTTGACAGGCTGCATAAGAGTGGAAGGCACTGGATTGATGAGTTGCCGACGGTTCTTTGGTCGATCAGGACGACGCCAAATCGAGCCACTGGCCAGACACCTTTTGCCCTGGTATATGGGGCGGAAGCAGTTCTTCCCACTGAACTCATATACGGGTCACCTCGAGTGCTCGCTTATGACGAGCTTGAGCAAGAGCAACTGCGGCAAGATGACGCAGTGCTCCTTGAGGAAGATCGTCTTCGGGCGGCTGTAAGAGCGGCACGCTACCAGCAAGCCTTGCGCCGCTACCATAGCCGCAAGGTTCATGCCCAGAGCCTTGAGGAAGGCGACCCTGTCCTTCGGTGCATTCAATCGGCCAAGAATTCCAACAAGTTGATGCCAAAGTGGGAAGGCCCTTATCGGGTAATACGAGTCACCAGGCCCGGAGCAGTCCGCCTGGAGACCGAAGATGCTGTTCCGGTGAGTAACTCCTGGAACATTGAGCATCTTCGCAAGTTTTACCTGTGAGCCGCGGCTTGTCGGGCCCCCCGGCAAGCCACCTTTTGTACAAGCATTGCTGATGATGCATGTAACCCTTTGTACAAAGCCAGGCGCAGACCCTGAGCATAAATAAATGAAGCGCTGGCGCCCTAAGTTATAGAATGCATGCTAGGTCAAGTCTCGTCCTTGGTTAGGGTTGATAGTGCTTAGCGGCAACTAACCCCTAGCTTAGAGGTCGAGTGTGTGTCTCTTTGCCGATCTTTTGTCTTCTTTGGTTCGCAGGACTGATAGATATCCTTGTTGGATCACTTGGAGATGAGAAAGAAAAGAGGAACAGACTGGCATCTAAACCCCGGCAAGCCAGTATTGCCGGGGGCTGCGAGTACAAAGATTTTCCCACGGCAAACCAGAGTTGCCGGGGGCTACAGCTTTAGATAAGTTCTTCATCCCTTATCATGCATTCCCCTATGGACTGAGGGATGTGAAACCTCGTTTTTTCCCAAAGCTACCGTGCTCCCCTAAAAACTCTAGGACCTAGGGCTCGTTCCTGGGGCCAGGTTTGGTCGTAGTCGCGGCAGCAAAAGAATGAAATGAGGAGCCTGAACCCACCTCATCCCTGCCTCCGCCGAAAGCGTGAGAAAGGTCGAGCGAAGTGGGAAGACGGCAGGGCCTGTTGCCGGGCAAGGAAATGTTTATCTTAAGGATATCAAGGATTTATTTCTCATCGTGGGTTCTACCCGCAAACAAATGACCCGGCAAGCATCCCCTTTTCATTAAAAACATTCCACTCAGGTATGGCCCATAGGGAATGAAAAACATGAATGGTGGGATTAAAAGTTTTAAATTCAGCTAGAGCCTAAAGGCTTACAAACTAAAAAGAGATAAGGTGCCCGTAATCCCTTTCTTGTCCCTCTCCTCAGGAGGCAGGTCAAAGAGGCGAAAAGGGAAAAAGGGAGCGCCTAGGCGAGCTACGGGTGGCAGGAGGCACCAAGAGAACATCTCGGTGACCGTTCGAAGGCGAGATGGTGCTGGCAGCGCCGGAAGCAGAGCTCAAAGACGAGGCGGCAGGACGTCAGCACGCGTCGAAGGCGTCGGTGCCCGCGTACTCCGATTTGACAGCCTTGCCGCCCGCCCTCTTCCTCTTCCGCGGCCTCCCGACGCCAGCCGCCCAAGGAGACGACCCCGAGAAGTTCAGGAAGCCGGCGACACGGATGATGGGATCGCCGGTGCCGCACGGAGCGACGCCCGACACCTAGTCGGACCCGTCATCCTGCCGCCCGCTACCCTTGTCGTCGCTGTCGCTATCCTCCTCATCACTCCCGCCTGAGGAGGAGTCTTCGCTATCAGAAGAGCTCTCCACGCAGCACCTTGCCCGAGTCCCGAAGCACCCAAAGACCTTGACGGAGAGGAGGCCGCGCTCCATCAGCTTGAAATGGAGGGTAAGCCCCGCCGTCAAGCGGTGGATATGAGCGAACGTCTTCCACCCTCGGCCAAGATACATCACGTGAGGGGCTGGGAAGTCGACGCGAGCTCGCGTACCGCTGATCCAACAGCCCCTCATGTGCAACTGCAAGGACTCTGGCAGATCCAGCTCCATCTCGCTCGCGAATGGAGTCGGGAGACGAAGACGACGGCGGGGCGACCGGCGCAGCCTGACGAAGAACTCGCAAGGGTCATCTCCAACATGGCCCTCCATGGGGGGAGGAACTACTGGCGGAAGCGGGACCGGTGCGCCACCCCGTTCTCCTCTTCCCTGAGCGCCTCGACCTTGCCCGCGGCCTCGCCCCCTCCCCCTTCCCCTCGCGGCTGGCTCTGCCACCGCGGGTAAAGGGGAAGGGAGGACGCATTGTGGAGTAGCAACCCTCGCCGCCACCGTTGAAGAGCCAGGATCCCCTCTCTCCATGGAGGATGGGGGGAGCAGAAGAGCAGAAGCTGAAGAAAAAAGAAGACGAAAGAGTGCGGGACTCCATTTCCTCCCCCCCCCGGCTCTTTATAAAGAGCCAGGATGGGGGCTCAGCCAACCCACTTAGCCAATCAAGACACGGAAGGTGCAGGGAACTGGGACCAACTCGCTACCCCGGCCCGCGACGACCCGGTTCCCCGCCTCCACCGTTCGCCACCCTGAGCGCGTGAGAACCACGTGGCGGGCATGCAGGACCGAGGCGACGGGTGAGGTGACCTCTCCCCACCCCGTGATCATGGGGGGCGCCTTGAAGACCACGCCCCGACCCGGTTCGGTAAATGGGCCGAGCCTCCGCGCCTCCCTCCGTTTATGGGGAAGGTGCGAACCACCCCCTTTTACTACGACGTGACGCATGCGCACAGAGCTCAGCCCCACGCATGCCCCCCATGTCACACACGCCTCCCCACGCCGAGCCACGCGCAGGAGGCATGGGAAGCGCAGCGCGCGAAGGAACTTACCGCGGTAAAAACTACCCCGCCTGCCCGCACACCGTTTTTGGGCCTAGCCCAACGACGCGATTACGCTCACGTGTGGACCAGGCCCGGGGGCTCCTGTCGGTGTACAAAAAGAGGGGTACACTTTTTGTACCCCTATAGCTGTGCACGGACAGTTCGAGCCACGGACGCCACCTTGCCAAGCAAGGCAAGGGAAGTAAGCCAAGGTAAGGCCGAAGCTCGGAAAGAGCAGAACGACGCCAAGACCAAGACCACAAAGAGCAAAGGGGACGAAGCGGACTCCCCCGGCAAGATCCTTGCCGGGGGGCGGTTTTAGCAAACACGGCAAGGCCCTTGCAGTGGCAGCTCGCCCCACACCTACGGAGCGAATCACCCTTGAGTCCACTGCCCCCATGGGGCAAGGATTCGGGAGATATCCCCGTGGTGGCATGGAGATCTTTGTGAAGACATTCAAGATCAAATACACACTATAGAAGATGACGACCCCTGGCGGGATTCCAGCCAAGGAGGACCACAAGGCCCCCGGCAGGGGCCTTGCCGGGGATGATAGCAGGCGCCACGGCAAGACCCTTGCCGGGGCCCCGGCAAGACCCTTGCCGGTGCTACGGCGAGGCCCTTGCTAAAGACACCCATAGGGCCACCGTCAGGCCCACGCCAATTCCAAACCTCCACCGCCGTTCGCATGCGGCTGCTGACCCAACCAGTTGGGCAAGCACCTGCGTGGCGGCAAGAAGATCTTCATGGAGGCCCACCGCTGCGCCACCTTAGGTACCTGCCTGCCTACATGGCACCACGGGCACCACTGGCCAGGGTGCGTGTCGATGCGAAAGGGATCGGTGACGGACAAGACTGGGCTCTCCCCCGTCCCCGATAAAGTAGGGACACCTAAGCACGACGCATTAAATGCATCTTGTCATGTAATGCGAGGGATAAACTCGTATCACTGTGCCCTTTCCACCTCCTGTGTGCCACTGTGGCGACCCCTTTCCCTATAAAAGGAGGCCCAGGGCGACCAGGAGGGGGATTCGGCATTTTGGAGCTCCTCGCGCCCCATTGCTAGCTCAAGAACATAGATAAACAAATCACCAAGGCAGGAGTAGGGTTTTACGCATCCTCGCGGCCCGAACCTGGATAAAGAACCCGTGTGCTACCTGTTTGATTCGCCCTTCTCACAACCCCGCGCCTCGCAACCGTAGTAGGGATTCTCGTGATCTCATAGGTGTCGTCCTCGCACCGACAAGTAGTAGGTGTCGCGTCATTTATAAATATATATTTTTCTTCAGTTGCACGTACGCAATATGATAGGTTCATATGGAGAGAAAAGGAAACCGCTCCACTATATACACAGTCAGGACGGGCCAGCCTACACGGTTCCTTGCTAGGGTTGCTCTCTTCATACTCTCTCGCACAAAACGACTGTGGCCACATCTCAAATATCCCGGCGGATCACGTCCACTTGGGGAAGGGGTGGATGCTTAGTGTAGATGCGGTGTCCATCGCCGACGGTGAAAACCCACTGTCGGCATGTCTCGATCAGGGGTCCCCGCCGTTCTCTCTCACAAAGCCGGTGAGGTTGCCTTCGTCCCTTGCTCACTGCCGCGACGTGGGCAGTTGCCGCCTCCCGCCGCCCTCCTCAAGGTCGAGCTACGTCCCTCAGGTACAACTCCCTTTACAGCCGGCTTGCACTACTGCTCCAGCTGCCCACATCACTCCCTATGGATATTTCTCTACTTCTTTGCCCCGCACATACCTAATACCTCTACTGGATTCTACGTACTGTATTTGTGATGAGTTTATGTCTCATCAACTAGTCCTAGTAATCTTATTCTAATCACGCTTCTTCAATTTCTTTGCCACAGGGATGCTCATCTTGATTTTGGTGAAACTGCAAAAAATGATCCGATGGTCAAAAGGTTGCAAACTTCATTTATTAGGAAGCTCGAACGTTGCCAACAAATTGAAGCCTGGTCAGGGTTCACGGTTCAAGGGCTAGGGACTGCATGGATCGTTTTTTTCTTTAGCTGCCTCTGTTCCAAAATAAGTGTCAACTTTAGTAGTAGTACAACTTTGTACTAAAGTTTGCACAAAGTTGAGACACTTATTTTGGAACGGAGGGAGTACATATTTGCTATGATCTGTCAATCATTGAGATGCAATAGCATGCATGTTAGTCTCCTTTGTATTTGATGAAATGTTGCAACGGCAACCTTGGATGCAAGATACATGTAACAGGAGCTGGAAGCTTCATAGCATTGTACAAATTTATCTCGCTGATAAATTACAGTATGTACTAGTACTATACTAGTACTTCCTCCGTTCCTAAATATAAGTCTTTGTAGAGATTTCACCATTAACCACATGCGGATGTATATAGATGCATTTTAAGTGTAGATTCATTCATTTTGTTCCGTATGTAGTTCACCTAGTGGAATCTCTACAAAGACTTATCTACTAGTAATAGCTAGCCCCCACTACTAGGAATTCTCTATCCTCTCCTTGAGCCACATCATCAAAATTGACGTAGCCGTTAGATGAAGTAAATCAGTCATAATAGCCGTCTGATCTAGACGTTGAGAGGCTCAGCACTAAGCCACATGCAAGCATGCAGAAATACCGTGGCACATGCATGTGAGTGGGTTTTAAATCACATCAACATGTCTGCATGCAAGCATGCACCGGTAGCATGCATGTAAGTGAGCTTTTAAGTCCCATTAACATGTCAAAAAGAAAAATATAATCCCATTATGCAGTAGGAGTTGGCTGATCTTTTTTCCTTATGTGGGATGATCTAAATGATGATGGGAGTTTATTTAGTTTGGCTACCACATTTGTCATGCGGTTATAGATTTTTTTTAGTTCTATGAAATCGATAATTTTGCGCAGAGAGATATACCGCTGTTCCGCGGCAACGAGCGGGGACTCATCTAGTAATATTTAGGAACGGAGGGAGTACTATGTAAAGAGTTAGGTGTCGCACGGTGATAGTGTGAGGTGGGCCATGTAATCACTGAGCCTGCGTGTTTTCACTGCTCTTGCACTCCTCCGCTGTAAGAATGGAGAAAATTGTAATCTACTACCTCCTTTCGCCGAAAGCGTGGGACATCCAGCAGTCCTACCACCTCAGTAATAAAGACCAATGAGCCGTCAAATCACATAGACCCAGCAGTAAGTTGGACGGACGAAGCAACCATCACTCTTGCGCCAGTGAGAGGTCGCGTCCGCTCTGCCCGGGCATGAATGCAGCACCGATTCTTTGGAGCGGCGCTGACCGTTTCGGGCGGGAAGCGCGCGCGGGCGGTGGAGGGGCTTTGGGTGGGCCAGGCTGGTCAGGAGCGGGCGTGGCAGCTGTCGGCATGTCCCTACCGGACACGCCCGGAAACGAGAGGATGCACCGACTCTCGCGGCTAAAATCGTACACTACACACCATATCTCTGTAGGAGTAGGTCGATCTGTCGCACTCTCTAACACACACATGCTGTTAAACACACACACGCACACGCACGCACCTTGGTCCCGTTGCACCTTCTAACGTGACTTATTACACCTAGACGGAGGGAGTAGTAAGTATACGAGATACGGTGGCACACTGACTTAAGTCGAATACAAGTGCCCAAAATTTGTGTGCATGTTATAATAAGGATTCACTTAAAATAGTACGTGAGCGAACAGAGGGATCAATTGGACAGTGTTCCCGAGCAGTAGCGAGATGTGTGAGGTAGTAAGATACACCGCTGGCGCTTTTAATTTTTCTTATTAATTTGTTTGTTTCAACCTCTGACTGGTGGGACCCAACGTACTACGTGGAGAGAGGTAAGGTGACTAAGGCTGCATTATTTCTGCACCACTGTGGATAGTCTTACCACCAAAGCCACATGACACGATTATGATTGAAATCCTAATGACTCCCACACACACACAAAAAAACACGGCATGCCTGTCACACGAATGCAGGAATGTATACAAGGTTATTTTCCTCTCGTTGAACATAACGGGAGGGTTGTGTAGCTGGTTAGCATGTTCGCTCATCAAACTTGAGGTCTCGGGATCGATAACTACACTTCAGCATAATTTTTGCCAGGAGGATTCTTTGACTAGTCAAAATGTTTTCTAGGGTTTGCACGCTTCACACTCTCTCTCCAGTATATATATACACGTTGGATCCTCAGCACTTGTACTTGCTCTCTTCACACTCTCTCGCCCTCTCCAGATCTAAACAAGACTTCGTTGGCCTCTCTCTCCCCTCACTGCTGCTCAAAGAGCCGGCAGGATCCGTCCGCCGGGAAGGGAAGGAGGCTTAACGCTGTCGCCGTCGGCGAGGGAGGGAATCTACTATCGGCGCTGCTGTGCACTTTCCACCCAGCGGCGGTGCGGGAGGGCCTCCGACCCTTCATCTTTGCTGTCGTCCCGTCGCCCACCGAACCACGCCCCAAGAACCCTAAGGTATATTTTACTTACTCCACATGCATTGCTCTAGCTGCATGTATACCATGAATCTAGGACGTGGTTCAAAGAGGAAAGGAGTGGGGGAAAGTAGTGGGAAAAGTTGTATATAGCATGAATCTAGGACGTGGTTCAAAGAGGAAATGAAGGGGGAAAGTTGTATAGCATGAATCTAGGACGTGGTTCAAAGAGGAAAGGAATGGGGGAAAGTAGTGGGGAAAGTTGTATCGCATAAATCTAGGACGTGGTTCAAAGAGGAAAGGAAGGGGCGAAAGTACTAGTTCAAAAAGGAAAGGAAGGGACAAGGCTGTAGAGTTTGAGCAGGACTAGATTTGCTGCGCTCACATAGGGAAAGGTGTCTAAAGATAACAAAACTGGGACCAACACAAATATGCTCCTTGGTTGTTTGTTCTTTGTTGCAACAGACTGTGCATGACCACAGTACATCGGTAGATGCACATGGTGCTGGTGCGTCCACTGTCCCGTGCAACTCATTAGCTGTTGTTAATCTATGGCCCTGTTTGGTTAAAAACTCCCTAGTCCCTACCTGCTTGGTTCCAGGGACTAAACATGGACTAGAGGTTATTAAATGACATGATAAAAGACCATGTTACCCCTAGTAATGAACTAATAGAAACAAGGTGCGATGCGTGGCAGGGGCAACTGTTGGAAAAAGTCCCAAAAAGACTCCCTCGGGGTCTTCTTTCTTTAGTCCCAAATGCCCACTTTTAGTCCCGAAAAGTCCCTCCTGTTTGGTTTAGATGTGACTGACACGGAGTTTTTTTAGTCCCTACACCAAAATGTCCCTGTAAACAAACACCCTCTAATAATGCCGCTGGAAAATTGATGCAATGCCACAGTTAAAAGCAAATTACATGTTTAACGAATTTTATTGTTAATATAATCTCTATGTTAATATTAATCAATGCCACCGTTTGAGAAATGCTACTGTCTTGCTTTCTTTCCCATTTCGATAAGGTAGATGCTTCTTTTTGTTGGCTTCTGTGTCATCCACCGTTATTGACCACTAATTGTTTCCTTTGCACCTCTGTGTAAACAGGGTTATCTACTTCACCTCGTTGCCATTGTGACCTTTTGTTGCACTGCACAAAACACTTTTGTTTTAAGAGTGTTTTGTGCAGTTCAACCAAAATGTCACACCGACAACGTTGCTTGATTGCTTGATCTTAGTGGAACTGCACAAGAGGAGATCTTACTTCCTATCCGTTAAGGCGAATTTGGTTCAGATCTTCTTCTTGTGAGTTGTTTGAATTCCGCATCATGAGAGGTCAGTACTAGCCTTCTTTCACATGATTCTGCAGTGTGCTTTCATATGTTGTGCTACTTGTACGATAATGTTGCTTGATTTTAGTGAACTGCACAAATGGAGACAAGACTTCCAATCTGTATGTGCACCGTAATATCCCATTGAGGTAAGATAAGGATATTTCACAACTGCTGGCCTGTATTTTGCCACTTTCATCAGAAAATTAAGTTTAGTACTATACTTGTGCTCCCTAATTGACATGCCAAATCTTACATTGAAGGCGAAGCTTGTCTGTTATTGAACCAAGTGATGAAGGGGAAGAACAAGCGGAAGAAAAACAAAAATCAACTCCCGGTGCTGTAATGAAGCACTGGAATTGTGATGACACAAGTAATGATATAGTTTTTCATCTTAATTTATTGCTATGGCTAGAACGAGCAATTGTTTTGCCACTGGTTTGATGCCATACGTAATTATCTCTACTTGTGCAAACAGGGATCTTCTTTGAAGATACCATATATTTTAGTGGAACTGCACAAAAAAGATATAGTAAGCATGGCCACCATAGTAGATAGCAACAGATGGTTCCAGAGAAGTGCTTCATCTGTATGCTCTACACAATCAGCCTCCTGACAAAGGTTGGTACTCGCCCACTAATTCATCCATATGATTGAGCTTTGTCATCTCTATTAGTGTTGTGCTACTGTTTAGATACTGTCATGAAGAAGTGGTATTGTCCTTGAGAAGTGCTTCATCTGTGCTGTTTTAAATATTTCCTTTCCTTTTTTTCGAGAAAATTGGGATGCTAGCATTTAGTTGTCCTCTTGTCTTTGCATAATAGGATCATCTTCCTCTGAAGATGAATATGGAGTACGTGAAGTGACTAGTTCCGATTATGCCAGGATGAAGAAGCACTGTCTATCTTCTCATCAAAAGGAGCAGTTGAAGGATGGTTACATTACTCCCCACAAGGCCAAACTAACTTCAGCTCACAAGGACTAACAAATCTCCATTTTTTTTGTTGTGATGCGCGAGTACAATGTCGTTCTAGGATTCTCATCAGAAGGAGCAGTTGAAGGATGGTTACATTACTCCCCACAAGACCAAACTAACTTCAGCTCAGAAGGACTGACAAATCTCCATTTTTTGCTGTGATGCGCGAGTACGATGTTGTTCTAGGATTCTTTCTGGTGAGTTCCAGTTTTCTAAAAGTGTGCTCTACATGGACCATGTAGGTGCCTATTTAAAATGTCAATTCATAGTACACTTTGCTTTATACTAATCACTTTTTTGTATTTGTGCAAACAGGGTTGATCGGCTTGATTTCAATGGGAACTGCACAAAATGTTCATGAATACATTGAATCATTCATTTCCACCACAAGAAAGGAGGTGCCGATAAGTTCAAGGCGTTGCAACAAATAAGGGCGAAATCATACAAGCTACGCGTGAATTTGGTTGATTTTGGTGGAACTGCACAAAAAGAACAGTTGGTTTATTTAGCACGAGGTGCCATGTCAATGTCCGAACTGAGGCATTTGATATTTTGGAATGGGACAACCTTGTCAAATTTTTCTCATTGATTTTAAGACATGCGTTTGATATTTTCGAATGGGACGCCCTTGCTGTTAGCAGCGTCGATCAATTTTTTCTTTATTCTTTAGTTGTGAAGTAAATATTGCCTCTAACATGTGAGTCGCTGAGATGCATAATCATCGATTGTTTTGAATGTTCTCTATGAATTGCCAGCCCTGTGTGTTTGATTGCAATGTACAGAAACGCTAAAAAGCTGCTCAAACTCTTTGTACTCCTTCTGTTCCTTTTTACTTCGCACATTGTGAAAGTGCATACTTTTTTGTATAAGATTGGTCAAAGTAGAGATACTTTGACTGCAGACAAAACTTGTATAGAAAGGACCGGAGGGAGTACATGTGAAACTGCTGCAAACGAGGTGATCACCCTGGGAATAATGCTAGTACGTATTGTTTTGCATGTTCATCCAATGCCAGTGATACAGGAATTCGAACTAATCGAAATAAATTCATTCATACACGGTCGGATTTCATATAAACATGCCGGATTTAATTACATTTCATACATTCTTCAACTAAAAAGGGGTGTTTGTGGCCGCATGCATCTCCCAGATGCAGAGGCCGGGGGTCATCCTCCTTTTCTAAAAAAACTAAAAAGGGGTGCGCTGGAGGTATAATTAATTAACCGAAGCTACCCACCTGTGTCCCGCTGAGCCGAACAGAAGCTTCAGTGACTTAACTACAGGTGCAGTTGCGTAACTGACATGTGGCCTGTTGGGCCCACGTGTCAGTCAGCCAACTGCACCAGCAGTTAAGTAGAAGTAGCATTCTTCTCCAGCGCAGCTCTCCGACTCCACGTCGCCGCCCAGAAGCTAACCGGCCGTCAATGGTCAACCCGCCTAGCTTGGCTACAACCGGAGGGTAGCAGCGGTGGCCTTACTTGGACCCGAGCGGCGGCGACCTACCGTGTTCTACTCTTCCTCATTTTCTGTGTGGCGCGGCCTCGTTGGCAGCGGGGCGAGGCCTCGGCGGAGCCGGCGGTGTCCTTTGTCTCGTTGCCGGCGGGCGGCGCCTCAGCGGAGTGGTGGAAATCCTCCCCCATGTTGCCGGCAGGGTGGGGCCTCTGATGAGCCGGCAATGTCCTCTGCCTCGTTGTTGGCAGGGCGGTGCCTCGGCGAAGCCGGCGGTGTCCTCTGCCTCGTTGTTGGCGCCGTGGGGCCTCAGCGGGGCCGGCGGTGTCCTCTGCCCCGTTGTTGGTGCCGCGGGGCGTCGTCGACGCCAGTGGAGTGGGGACTCATCAGAGCCGGCATTGTCCTCTGCCTCGTCCTCGGTCTCGCCAAACAGCGCCTCGCCCGCTTCATCGCCCTGTTTGCTAGCCTCTTTGTAGGCGGCCGCAGCCTTCGCCACCCGCATGCGGTACTGCCAGCGCTCGAGGCAGCCCTTGCGGGGGGAGCGGTATGAGTCGAGCAGCGCCTTCTGCTTCGCCCGCTCCGTGGCGATCTGCTCCTCTGCCTGTAGGTGCTCCTGGAGGAGATGGTGGTTGTAGGCGGCATCGGCCTGCGCCTCCCGAAACTGCTCCTCACGCATCTGCCTCACCCTGTCCATATATTGGGCATGGGCCTCGCTGATGGTCATGGTGCAATGCACCGGCGAGGATGGCATGGAGGAGGGGGTTGGCGCTGGATCGTCGACTACCATGTTCTCCATTGGGACGTCGTCGTCCTCCGGCTGCCTGCCGGCCAGCCGGTCGGCAGCAATGGCTGCTATCTCCTTGTGGTCCGTCGTCCGCCCGTCCCGAAGATCGCTGGAGCGCGAGGAAGCCATGGTGGGTAGTAGTGGTGTGGACAGGAGAAAGGCAACGGATGCGGATGACTGCGGCTATGGCCGGCGTAGCAGTTTATATAGCAATGGTGGGCGGGCGAAGGGATGGACGTGTGACGCCGGAGTAGCCGCCTCGGCAACCGCGTATCATTAATGTGTGCGGTAGATGGACGGACGGACGACACTTGTGTCGTTTGAAGGCGGAGCAATATCCTACACCGGGAAGCGGGGCAGCCGGCGCTGACTGTTTCGGGCGGAAAGCGCGCGCGGGCGAGGAGATCACTTTACTTGGATAGGATGACAATGGGGACCCACCAGGTCCATAGCCTCACGTACGCAAGTGCCTCCTTATTATATATATATATATATATATATATAAACTATAATTTATTTTGCTTCCTCCTGGTTTCCTGACATCACGGTCCCACACCATTGTCTACCTATGTACTCCCTCCTTTCCGGTTTATAGGGCTTATCTCAAAATTTTAGTTTTTCCATTTTATAAGGCTCAATTTGGTTGTTTTCCATCACATGTTCAGATTCCAAGGTGCATTAAATCATTGCATGCAAGTATTAAGAGAAAATTGACCAATGCATGTACTTTATGCATGCATGCATTGCAATTAATGCATTGATAAACATAATTTTTTGAGGATAACAAGAGCATTAATTAGGTGCTTTTGCAAAACTAGAAAAAGTATTCCACCACTCGCCATCTACCTTGATTGGTGAGATTTTTGAATTGAGCATTATAAACCGGAAAGGAGGGAGTAGTCAATAAACGAGAGAATTGCACAAGAAGCGGCCGACAGCTGGGACCAAGCAGCTCGAGCAGTATTTGTGTTTTTGAGGTGTGAGCACTGCAGAGTTTTTCGATGTTTACCCCAGATATTAATTTTTCTCCTCTGAACAACAACGAAAACATCGCTGCAGGTATTAACTGGGCGGGCTGTGGCCCGTCTAGCCCAGGCCAGATATCCAGCCCAGATATTAATTTTTTTCAAGCTGAAAATGGCTAGCCCAGCTATACTTTTTTTAGGAATACCCAGGCAAGGTCAAGTTGTTATTCTCCGCCCCGCTGGGCTGCAAATCTTTCCTAGGAGGGATGCATTAGGCTTAACAAGAAAATGGGCTTTAAGAAATAATAAATGGGATGTAATTATAAAAACTGGGTAGTAACTATAAAAAAATGCACCAAACAGTGATTACTTTATAAAATATTATTTTTGGAATATTGAAAATTTTAATTTCATTAATTGTTGCGAGCGGAATGTTTCGTTGGATTTTTACGCAATATAAATTTATATTGAAATTGTATTTAATCTGACTAAAATTTCGGGATAAAAATATTCGGATCCCATCAAAATGTGGGAAATTTTATTGAATTCTGTTTTGAACGGTTGGTTGAAATGGGTTGTACTTTTAACAAACTGTAAATGGGCTGTAGTAAATTCCATTAGAATTCAAAAATGGGCTACACATTCTTACAAATCTCAAATGGGCTATAAGTTCTCTGCCACACACTTCTGGCCTTACTAAGTTGACGCGTCCCCTAAAAAAACAGAGTTGACGGGTATGCAAGGCTTTGTCAACTTATAGTCAACACACGGTTCTAGCAGCAGTGGCCGTTGGATGTCCATCCAACGGATGCCGTGCTTCTTCTTCAATCTCGGATATTCTAGCTTCACCCGCCCAAAAAATGATTCATCCCCCTGACATCTGGGGCGCACCGTTTCGGAAGCTGACCTGTGGGCCTACTAAGTTGACGTACCAAGGGCTTTGTCAACTTAGTCAATATAAACGATTCTAGCTGCAGTGACCGTACGATGTCCATCCAACGGCCGTCGTGCTTCTTCAACCTCTGGTCTTCTTGCTCCAGCCGCCCAAAGCAGCGCCGGTCGTGCCGCCTGCTCCTGCCTCCCATGGTCGGCTGTGCTGCCGCGGAGGCCTCACAGCCCCCTACTACTCCCACCGCTGGCCAGGCCATCTCTCCACTCACCCACCGACCCACACCCCCTGTTATTCTGCGGCAACGGCAGCGCAGCCGAACCAGTGAACCCTCGTACTCCTCTCCGCATGTGCATCCACTAGCACGTCTTCCCCGGCTCCGCATCGTCCCCTTCCTAGGCCTCGCCGTCGTCCACCGCCGTGGTGCTCTCGGCGCGGCGTGGTCAACGTGGTCAAGGAACGACTTCCATCAGACGTGGACTGTACATGGAGAGGCTGACAGCTGGGTCCACGGTAGCCGCAAGGAAGTGCCTCCTTATTACGCGCAAAATAATTATTCCTCCACCTGACAACAGGGACCCACCGGACGGGCCACCGTATTTCGCGAAAAAATGATTCGCCCCCTGACTGCTGGGACCCACGAGCTACATCTTCGCACGCAAGGAAGTGCCTCCGAAAAAAAACAATTCGCCCCCCTGACTGCTGGGACCCACCAGCTACATCTTCGCACGCAAGGAAGTGCGTTCGAAAAAAATGATTCGTCCCCCGACTGCTGGGACCCACCAGCTACACCTTCGCACGCAAGGAAGTGCGTTCGGGCAAAAAAAATGATTCGCCCCCTGACTGCTGGGACCCAGCAGCTGAACCTTCGCACTCAAGGAAGTGCGTCCGGGAAAAAAAACGATTCGCCCCCCCCCCCTTACTGCTGGGACCAAGTAGCTACACCTTCGACGCAAGGAAGTGCGTCCGGGCAAAAAAAACGATTCGCCCCCCTGACTGCTGGGACCCACCAGCTACATCTTTGCAGGCAAGGAAGTGCCTGACAGTCGGGACCCACCTGGTCGAAGCGTACGTAGTGTTGTCATCCTGGTCACGAACGTGTACGTACATACTGGTCGATGTAGAGGCGCGCACGTGTCGTAGTAGAGGCGCGCACGTAGCATGTACACGTACGTACAGCGGCGAGGGTGCAAGAAAAAAATACCGCCACGTACGTACATACGGGCAGGGTCTCTAACGCCTATCGTGCATACGTACATGGCTGGGTCGGAATGCATAAACAGTGTTGTCGTCGTGTTCATGGGGAGCCAACCGGCTGGGTCGGAATGGAATGTGTGGTCGTGTTCATCGGGAGGGCTTGGACGGAACACGTGATGGAAACGAGGCCTGGCGTACCGCACAACAGAGGAAACGGCCTTGTGTTCGACCGGCCACGTTTGAAACGGGGTCCCGTTGATCGGGAGGGGCCTGGCGTACCACAAAACGGAGGAAACGGACCTCCTACCCTCGAAACGGGGGCCCTGTTGATCGGGAGGGGTGTGGCGTACCGCAAAACGGATGAAATGGACCTCCCATGGTCGAAACGGGGGTCCTGTTCATCGGGAGGGGTGTGGTATACCGCAAAACGGATGAA
Organism: Triticum aestivum; assembly: GCF_018294505.1. Lineage (NCBI taxonomy): Eukaryota > Viridiplantae > Streptophyta > Magnoliopsida > Poales > Poaceae > Triticum > Triticum aestivum. The sequence continues at coordinate 787,512,507 of NC_057797.1, forward strand.
ACGGACTTGTGTTGGAGCGCTACGGTCGAAACGGGGGGGGGAGGGGTGTGGCGTACCGCAAAACGGGACTCCACGGGATACTTTTCATCTCCACCATCGACCTCCTCCAGCCTCCACGGGCTACCGTCGACCTCCTCCAGCCTCCATGGGCTCCTGTTCATCCAGCCTCCACCGCGCGCTACTCCACCGGCTACTGTTCAACCACCCCTCCATGGGCACCCCTCCACCATCTACTGTTCATCCAGCCCTCCACACCACGGGGTCCTATTCAACCACCCCTCCACGGCCACCCCTCCACCGTCTACTGTTCATCCAGCCCTCCACACCACGGGTTCCTGTTCATCCAGAGGCAACGCCACCGCTCACTGTTCATCCAACCCCCCCCCCCACAACACTCACTGTTCATCCAATCGATCGGCTTCAGTTAGCAGCAGTAGCAAAGGAATCGCTCCATCGGGTTCAGTTAACAGCCGTCGATCGATCGCTCGGGTTCAGTAACGCGTAGCCTGTAGTGCAATCGCTCGGGTTCAGTTAGAGCCCAACACCTCACTCGGCTTCCGTTAGAGCCAACGCCTCGCACACACACGCGCGGACGTACGAGAGAAACGCACATCGCTCGGCCCCCGGCCTCCCACCGTAACCGGCAACTCCCCGAAATTTTCCTCCGCCTCGCTTCTACCATGGTTTTTTCCGTCATGGACGGCCCAAAGAAAGTCATGCAGCTGCGTCTCCGGCCCGCCCAGGATGAAAAGCCCATTTTTTGTCAGGATTTTTTGTCATAGAAGTAGGAGCCCACCACATCTATGATGATACCGGGTTTTGTCACAATTATCGTCATAGAAGTGTCATATGTATGACAGGAAAAAAATTCGTTCAGCCCAAAATGTCACGGATGTGTCTTTTTTTGTAGTGTCTCGAGGTGAGAAAGGGCAATGCACGGTACCTAAGAGGCTAGCAATGATGCAAAGGTAAAGGTGTGTATAATCCATGGACTCACATTAGTCATAAAGAACTCATATACTTATTGCAAAAGTGTATTATCCCTCGAAGCAAAGTACTACTACGCATGCCCCTAGGGGGATAGATTGGTAGGAAAAGACCATCACTCGTCCCCAACCGCCACTCATAAGGAAGACAATCAAAGAAACACCCCATGCTTCAAATTTGTCACACAACGGTTACCATATGTGCATGATACGAGACTTACAAACCTCAAAACAAGTGTCTCTATAATCCACAACCACCCACTAGCATGACTCTAATATCACCATGTTTATATCGCAAAACTATTGCAAGGAATCAAACATATCATATTCAGTGATCTACAAGTTTTATGTAGGATTTTATGACTAACCATGTGAATGACCAATTCCTATCATCTCTCTAAATAGATATAAGTGAAGCAAGAGAGTTTAATTCTTTCTACAAAAGATATGCCCACACTAGAACAAATATAAGTGAAGCAAAAGAGCATTCTACAAATGGCGGTTTTCTATATGAAGAGAAATAGGCAACCCAAACTTCAAATGATATAAGTGAAGCACATGAAGCATTCTATAAAGCCATACTCAAAAGATTTAAGTGAGGTGCAATGAGCATTCTATAAATCAACCAAGGACTATCTCATACCAGCATGGTGCATAAAATAAAAATGAAAACTAAATGCAAAATACGCTCCAAGACTTGCACATATCGCATGAACGAAACGAATACGAAAACATACCGATACTTGTTGAAGAAAGAGGGGATGCCTTCCGGGGCATCCCCAAGCTTAGACGCTTGAGTCTCCTTGAATATTTACTTGGGGTGCCTTGGGCATCCCCAAGATAGAGCTCTTGCCTCTCTTCCTTTTCCTCATATCGAAACCTTCTCGATCAAACACTTCATCCACACAAAACTTCAACAGAAAACTCGGTAAGACCCGTTAGTATAATAAAGCAAATAACTACTCTAAGTACTGTTGCAAACCAATTCATATTTTGTTTTTGCATTATGTCTACTGTAATATAGCTTTTACATGGCTTAATCCACTGATAAAAATTGATAGGTTCACCAAAACAAGCAAAGTATGCATAAAAAACAGAATCTGTCAAAAACAGAACAATCTATAGCAATCTGAACATTCACCATACTTCTGGTACCCCAAAAATTCTACAAACATTAGGAAAAATAAACATTTTGTACAGAAATACAGTGAAAAAAGAATCAGAACCGTTTGGCGTTCCAGTAAAATATGTAAAATCACGCACTACAGCCAAAGTTTCTGTCCTGCACCGTACAAACCAACAAGCATTGTAAACATCCTAACGGCAAACCTTGGCACATTATTTTTATAATACAATGGAATTATACAAGGGTATAATTATTTTTGATGAAAAGTTTCTGTAATCAAGATTCACATAGTTTCCGTGAGCATGAACGAAGTTCAAGGCTAGCTCCCACTTCAACAATGCTTTTCTTTCTCACTTTCACTTTCCTTTTTGAAAGGTTTTTAGGTTCCCCTCTTTATTTATTTATTTTGTTTTTAGACTATATAAAAGCACTCAACAGAAATAAATGACTCTCTAAAACTTCCGGGTTGTCTCCCTGGCAGCACTTTCTTTAAAGCCATTAAGCTAGGCATTTAGTGCTCAAGTAATGAATCCACGTGGATCCCAAGGTATATCAAAGCCAATTTTAATTAACAATGATTTGTGATTTAGTAGTGAGCACAAATTAACATATATCATGCAACAACGAAGTCTAACTCTCTTCCTATGCATCGGCATGTCATAAAAGAACAATTCATGCATACATAGTAAAGGCCAATGCATAGTATAAGTAGTTTCTTGCAATTTTATCATATTGGAAACATAGAGAGGCGGAGATATAGTTCCTCTCTCATAATAATTTCAAGTAGGAGCAGAAAGCACATGCATATTATATCTATCAAAATCATCATGTGCAATGGTAAAAGGCAACCCATCAATATAATCCTTAATAACCACAAACTTCTCCGATATAGTGTAGTTGGGAGAATTCAAAAAGATAATAAAACTATCATGCGTGGGTGCAATAGCAACAATTTCATCTTTAACATAAGGAACTATAGCAAGTTCATCTCCATAAGCATAATTCATATTGGCATCTTGTCCACAAGCATAGCAAGCATCATCAAAAAGGGATATTTCAAGAGAATCAACGGGATCATAGCAATCATCCTTCGGTAAGCACGAAGGGGAATTAAACAATGTATGAGTTGAAGAGTTACTCTCATTAGAAGGTGGGCATGGGTGATCAATCCGCTCTTCCTCCTTTTGTTCTTCGCTCTCCTCATCATCTTTTTCATCCAATGAGCTCACAGTTTCATCAATTTCTTCTTCCATAGCTTCCTGCAAAATATTAATCTCTTCTTGGACAGCGGAGCTTTCTCAATAAATGCATCAATATTGTAATTGTATTCATATGCAATATCTAAGTATAGCAAATTTTTCAGGTCTATAAACTGAATCATCAAACTCTTTAAACATAGATTCAATCTCATAAGCACCCATAAAAGCAACAAATTCTTCTGTTTGTTCCACATCATAGTAATCATATCTACCATTAGCATAAGAAGCTAAGGTTTTATCATCATTAAATTTGCATGAAAAGGGAAGGTGTGGAGCCTTCATCCTAGAACAACAAGTATAATCATGTATCAAGCATAGTTGATGAGCATACCAACGCAATATAGAAATTTGATCCCATAATGGTTTCCCTTTTTGTGTCAAGTGATAATCCCTAAAGTATTCACGTTGATCCAACATGTCTCCCATAACAAAGTTGAATGGGGTTTTCTCAGGATTATCAAAGTAGTAGATAATTTATGTCACATAATGAGCATCGAGGGTTTTAGGAGGTTCCCCATCTCCATGAGTAGCAAGTACACCTAATTTTTTTGGTATTTTGTGTTCCATATCCATAACTAAAGATAGAGAACAACTAAGAACATTAAATAAAAATTACTTAATGATAAAGCAAACAAGAACACGCGAGAATATTCACCCCACGCTATGACTCCCCGGCAACGGCGCCAGAAAAAGGTCTTGATGACCCGCAAGTATACGGGGTAGTTGTAGCCTCTTTCGATAAGAGTGTCGAACCCAATGAGGAGCTAAAGTTAGAACAAATACTCTCTCAAGTCCTATCGGCCACTGATACGACTCTACGCGCACTTGACGTTCGCTTTACCTAGAACAAGTATGAAAGTAGTAGTACTTTGTAGGTGTTGTTGGATAGGTTTGCAAGATAATAAAGAGCATGTAAATAAAAAGTAGGGGCTGTTTAGATAAAGATGCAATAAAGTAAATATAGCGAGTGTGGAAAAGTGGTGGTAGGAGTTGTGGAATTGTCCCTAAGCAATTGACTACGTTACTAGACCAATAGCAAGTTTTATGTGGGAGAGGCCACTGCTAGCATGCCATCCCTGACTTGGAATTCTATGTACTTATGATTGGAACTATTAGCAAGCATCCGCAACTACTAACATTCATTAAGGTAAAACCCAACCATAGCATTAAGATATATTGGTCCCCCTTCAATCCCGTATGCATCAATTTCTATGCTAGGTTGAAGCTTCTGTCACTCTTGCCCTCCAACACATAGTCCTATCAACATACAACTAACCCTATGGTGTGATCCACGTGCGCGCTCATATGATGGCACCAAAGGACAACAACATAACCACAAGAAAATTAAATCAATCATAGCAATTCATCAACCACCAATAGGACAACGAAAATCTACTCAGACATCATAGGATGGCAACACATCATTGGATAATAATATGAAGCATAAAGCACCATGTTCAAGTAGAGGGTACAGCGGGTTGCGGGAGAGTGGACCGCTGTAGATAGAGGGGGGAAGGTGATGGAGATGTTGCTGAAGATGGTGGAGGTGTTTGTGAAGATCGTGGTGATGATGATGGCCCCGACGGCGTTCCGGCGCCACCGGAAGCAAGGGGGAGAGAGCCCCCCTTCTTCTTCTTCTTCCTTGACCTTCTCCCTAGATGGGAGAAGGGTTTCCCCTCTGGTCCTTGGCTCCCATGGCGTGGGAGGGGCGAGAGCCCCTCCGAGATTGGATCTATCTCTCTATTTCTGCCTGTTTTTGCGTTCCCAGATCCTTCCCCTTCACCGTTTCTTTTATATCAGAAGATCCGTAACCCGATTGGGATGAATCTTTCGCCCAGATTTTTCTCATAAAATTAGCTTTCTTGCGGCAAAAGAAGAGCATCAACCGCCTTATGGGTGGCTGATACGTCTCCAACGTATCTACTTTTCCAAACACTTTTGCCCTTGTTTTGGACTCTAACTTGCATGATTTGAATGAAACTAACCCGGACTGATGCTGTTTTCAGCAGAACTACCATGATGTTGTTTTATGTGTAGAAAAGAAAAGTTCTCGGAATGTCCTGGAAATCCACGGAGGCACTTTTTGGAATTAATAAGAATTTTTGGCGAAAGAATTAATGCCAAGGGGCCCACAGCCTGTCCACGACACAGGGGGCGGCCCCCCCTAGGGCGCGGCCTCCTATCTCGTGGGCCCCCTTGACCTCCCCCGACGTCAACTCCAACTCCATATATTCCGTCTCGGGGAGAAAAAAAATAAGGGAGAAGGTTTCATCGCGTTTTACGACACGGAGCCACCGCCAAGCCCTAATCTCTCTCGGGAGGGCTGATCTGGAGTCCGTTCGGGGCTTCGGAGAGGGGGATTCATCGCCGTCGTCATCATCAACCATCCTCCATCACCAATTTCATGATGCTCACCGCCGTGCGTGAGTAATTCCATCATAGGCTTGCTGGACGGTGATGGGTTGGATGAGATTTACCATGTAATCAAGTTAGTTTTGTTAGGGTTTGATCCCTAGTATCCACTATGTTCTGAGATTGCTGTTTCTATGACTTTGCTATGCTTAATGCTTGTCACTAGGGCCCGAGTGCCATGATTTCAGATCTGAACCTATTATGTTTTCATCAATATATGTGTGTTCTTGATCCTATCTTGCAAGTATATAGTCACCTATTATGTGTTATGATCCGACAACCCCGAAGTGACAATAATCGGGGATACTTCTCGGTGATGACCATAGTTTGAGGAGTTCATGTATTCACTATGTGTTAATGCTTTGGTCCGGTTCTCTATTAAAAAGAGTCCTTAATATCCCTTAGTTTCCACTAGGACCCCGCTGCCACGGGAGGGTAGGACAAAAGATGTCATGCAAGTTCTTTTCCATAAGCACGTATGATTATTTACGGAATACATGCCTACATTACATTGATGAACTAGAGCTAGTTCTATATCACCCTATGTTATAACTATTGCATGAGGAATCGCATCCGGCATAATTATCCATCACTAATCCATTGCCTACGAGCTTTTCATATATTGTTCTTCGCTTATTTACTTTTCGGTTGCTACTGTTACAACTACTACAAAAACCCAAAAACATTTATCTTTACTATTGCTACTGTTACCATTATTATCATACCACTTTGCTACTAAATACCTTGTTGCAGATACTAAGTTATCCAGGTGTGGTTGAATTGACAACTCAACTGCTAATACTCAAGAATATTCTTTGGCTCCCCTTGTGTCGAATCAATAAATTTGGGTTGTACTTCACCCTCAAAAGCTGTTGCGATCCCCTACACTTGTGGGTTATCAAGACTAATTTCTGGCGGCGTTGCCGGGGAGCATAGCTCTATTCTCTGAGTCACTTGGGATTTATATCTGTTGATCAATATGAAGAACTTGAAAGACGCTAAGACCAAGATTTTGCCCTCAACTACGAGGGGAGGTAAGGAACTTCCATCTAGCTCTGCACTAGATTCTCCTTCTGTTATTAGTAAGCTTGCGACACCTAAACCTGCTGCTGCTATGAATTCTGATATGTCGCATGTTATTGATGATGCCACTTCTGCTATGCATGATGAAACTACTTCTGTGCGTGATACTACTTTGCCAAGTGAATTTCTAGATGAACAACTTGCTAGAGTTAGGGGGAATGAAAATATTGAAGAACCTATTATTGATGAAAGTGATGATGAACGTTCCCCCAATGATTATGTATTACCTGTTGTTCCTAAGGGTTATGTTATGAATGAAGCAGCTGCTATGGAAATTCTTGCTTGCAATGATAGAAATGATCTTAAGAAATTATTAGCTAAATGGAAGCAGCAGTCTCTTAATGCTAGAATGAAAACCGATCCTGCTTTTGCTACTTCACCTATCTGTGTTACTGATAAGGATTATGAATTCTTTGTTGATCCTAATATTATTACTTTAGTTGAATCTGATCCTTTTTATGGCCTTGAATCTGAAACTGTTGTGGCACATCTTACCAAGTTGAATGATATAGCCACCCTATTTACTCATGATGAGAAGTCTCGCTATTTATATATCCTTAAGATATTTCTATTCTCATTAAAGCGTCATGCTAAGACTTGGTATAATTCTCTTGCTCCTGGTTGTGTGCATAGTCCCCAGGATATGATTTATTACTTCTCTGCTAAATATTTCCCTACTCATAAGAAACAAGCCGCCTTGCGGGAAATATATAATTTTGTGCAAATCAAAGAAGAGAGTCTCCCACAAGCTTGGGGGAGGCTTCTCCGGTTACTTAATGCTTTGCCTGATCATCCTCTTAAGAAAAATGAATTGCTTGATATCTTTTATAATGGACTAACCGATGCTTCCAAGGACTACTTGGATAGTTGTGCTGGTTGTGTTTTCAGGGAAAGAACAGTCGACGAAGCTGAAATATTATTGAATAATATGTTGACTAATGAAAATAATTGGACTCTTACCGAGCCAGTTCCTGAAGTAATTCCTGAACCAATTCAGCCAACTCCTGAGCCTATTCCTAAACCCACTCCAAAGAAGAGAGGTGTTTTATTTCTCAGTCCTGAAGATATGCAAGAGGCAAAGAAATAAATGAAAGAAAAAGGTATTAAAGTTGAAGATGTTAAGAATTTACCACCTATTGAAGAAATACATGGTCTTAATTTACCGCCTGAAGAACCACATTGTCTTGATAACCCGACACAGGTAGTAAAGGTAAATTCTCGCTATAGATATGATAAAGTTGAAATACCCTCTACTAAGTTCCATAGCCAATGCTTAGATGAATTTGATGACTTTATGGCTAGACAAGAAAGTTTTAATGCTTATGTTGGTAGAGAGTTCAAGAATAATGCTTTCGATATAGGACGCATAGGTGATAATCTGGCTAGAGTTAAAGATGAACTTCACCGTGTTTAGCAAATATGCTTCTATGGTTGCTACTCAAGCTGAGCAAATACTCAAAGCTCAAAATGATTTGCTTGATGAATTGAATAATAAAAATGACTTTGCCGTTAGAGTGGCTACTAGAACTGGTAGAATGACTCAGGAACCTTTGTATCCTGAAGGCCACCCTAAGAGAATCGAGCAAGATTCTCAGAGAAATAATTTAGAGGCACCTAGTTCTTCTAAGAAGAAGAAAAAGAAAAACGATAGAACATTGCATGCTTCTAGTGAACCTACTGTAGACACACCTGAGAATCCCAATGATATTTCTATTTCTGATGCTGAAACACAATCAGGTAATGAACATGAACCTAGTGATAATGCTAATGATAATGTTCATGTTGATGCTCAACCTAGCAAAAACAAAGATGTAGAGATTGAACCGACTGTTGATCTTGATAACCCACAATCAAAGAATCAACATTATGATAAGAGAGATTTTGTTGCTAGGAAGCATGGGAAAGAAAGAGAAGCATGGGAAAGAAAGAGAACCATGGGTTCAGAAACCCATGCCCTTTCCTCCTAAACCATCCAAGTCAAAGGATGATGAGGATTTTGAGCGCTTTGCTGAAATGATTAGACCTATTTTCTTACGTATGCGCTTAACTGATATGCTTAAAGTAAATCCTTATGCTAAGTATACGAAGGATATCATTACAAATAAAAGAAAGATACCAGAAGCTGAAATTTCCACCATGCTTGCTAATTACACTTTTAAGGGTGGGATACCAAAGAAACTTGGAGATCCGGGTGTGCCAACTATACCATGCTCCATTAAAAGAAATTATGTCAGAACTACTTTATGTGATCTTGGAGCCGGTGTTAGTGTTATGCCTCTCTCTTTATATCATAGACTTGAATTGAATAAGTTGACACCTATTGAAATATCTTTGCAAATGGCTGATAAATCAACTGCTATACATGTCGGTATTTGGGAGGATGTGCCTGTTGTGGTTGCAAATGTCACTATCTTAACAGACTTTGTTATTCTTGATATTCCCGAGGACGATAGTATGTCTATTATCCTTGGTAGACCTTTTCTTAATACTGCAGGGATTTTTATTGATTGCAACAAAGGCAATGTCACTTTTCATGTTAATGGCAATGAGCATACGGTACACTTTCCGAGGAAACAATCTCAAGTTCATAGCATTAATTCTATTGAAAAAGTTCCAACTATTTTTGGAGGTTTTGAATTTCCTCTTCCTACTGTCAAGAAAAAATATGATATTCTTATTGTTGGGGATTTTCATATCCCCATTGAGGTAACTTAGTGTTATTCGAAATTTCTCCAGTTCCGTGTTATTCAGAATGAGTTTGTTAACAAGACTTGATCAACCTTGTTAGCGGGTTCATTTTGACGATCACGATATGGATGAAACTAGAAGGCACAGCCTTCTGTACCCTCTTTTTACTTTCTGTTATCTAGAATAAATAAAGAAAAAAATAGTATTATCCGTCTGTTTTCTGAATTATCCGTGCATTAAAAAATAGTCCGAAAATAAAAGTGCTCCAAATGCCCTGCAAATTTAGTATGATTTTTTCTGGAATATTTGAGGATTTTAGGCACTGAAAAAGCTGCAAGAGGGACAAGCACCAGGCCACGACAGAGGAGGGCGCGCCCTACATGGGCCCCTGGCGGCTCCCCTCCACTTATGCCAGCTCCCACACACTTCATCTTCTACCCAGAAAAATCCCCATCCAGCTCAAGCACGAGTTCTAGCTCGTTTTGCTACGAATTTCGATCTCTTAGCTCAAAGCTCCATTCACAAAACTGCTTTGGGAGATTGTTGCTAGGTATGTGACTCCTCCATTGGTCCAATTAGTTTTTGTTCTACTGCTTTATTTATTGCAAATTTTTGCTGCTTAGGTGACCATGTTCTTGAGCTTGCATGTTAAAATTTTGAGGTCCCAAGCAATTCCAATGCATGATATGGGCTCTAGGCACTTGTAGGAGTAGTTGTTATCATTCTTGTTTAGTTTTATGCACTTTTATTTTGAAGTTACTAAAAAATTTCAGAAATTTCCAGAAAAATGTTGAGGAAACTTTTGAGGGGCTCTTTTAGCCAAGGCTCTCAGGAAAAACAAGCTAAAGAGAAGGAAAAAGCCAAGTATAATCTTCCTCGCTTAGCGGAAGTACGACCATGTGAATGGCCATGCGATGATTTCTTGAAACGGGCTAGAATTCATGAAGACTTTCATGCTTTAATCGAGACTGCAGGCCTCACCCGGTTCATCAACGACCGAATCGATAAGTATCTCTTACTCACCAATACTTTCGTGCAAAACTTTTATTTTTATCCTAAGAAGTCACCGCCTGCAGTATCATTTCACTTATATGATGAGTTCAAAGAAATGTCTTTGCGTCATTTTTGCGCGGTATCTAGGATACCTTATGAGGGAGAATTAGAGGAACCCCATCGTGAAGATGTGGCTGGCTTTGTTAATACTATCGATGTAGAGGAGCCAAAGAAGGGTTCCGAAGCAAAAGTCTCTAGCATACACTTTCCTGTTTTACGCTACTTTGTCATATTTGCTAGTAGATGCTTGATTGGTCGTGGGAATAGTGGAAACTTGAGTGTTCCTGACATTATCATTCTTCAACATGCTTTGCTTGGAGACAATAGTTTTAATATGGGTGTCGTCATTGCTAAACGGCTATCCCTTAATTGTACAAAAGGCCCCATATTTGGAGGTATCTATGCTTCACGTCTTGCTAAACATTTCCAGATACCCATTAGGCACCATGAGGAAGAGGAGACAACATTGCCTCCTCACACTTTAGATTACAAGAGCATGGTAGCACATAAGTTTATTGTCGACAACGAAGATATGATGCTCTTGTATAAACTTAGATTCAATAAGAAACACTTTGAGATTATTATTTTGCCTGCGCCTCTGTTGTTTGATTTGCTTGCAGAAAAATTTCTCATCACACCGGAAGCAGTGAACGATCATCGAGCTCAAGCTTTTACTCCAGAACCTGAACCGGAACCTGAGCTTGACACTTATCGTGCATCATCTGTCCAGTGCGATCCGGAGATGACCAGCCAGTGGTATCCTGATTACACCTCTCATTACACCGGGGAGAGTAGCAGAGGTCCTTGGTATTAAACCAACTTAGGCCAAAAGCCTAAGTTCGGGGGAGTACGTATTTCTCACCGACTTTACATTCATGTTCACACACTAGTCGTCGGTGCTCATACTCTTTCATTGTATTATCCATGCTAGTTTAAATTTCTTTTTCTAGTTTTCTTCTTGTGTGTTTGATAAACCTTAAGAAAAACCAAAAAAAATAGTTAGTTTAATTTCCTTGCCTATAGTAGGATTAAAATGAAAACCCAAAAAGATTTCTAGTTCTTCTTCTTACTTGTTGGGAGCTTTCCCGTGTAAATAGTTTTATTTTATTTTCTTTCCTTTGGGGGTCGAGAAGAACATATATTGAAAATGCTTAGTGGCTCTTATATGCATGATTGTTTATTTAATTTAGAGCCCATATTACTTGTCTTCTCTCTTAAGTTGAATGCTTGCAGATTCCAGCTTAGTCCAATGCACGTGCACTCTTATTATTATACACATCATTCGGTCGTGCGAGTGAAAGGCAATAATGACGATATATGATGGACTTAATGAGATGAGAAAAGCTGGTATGAACTCGACCTCTCTTGTTTTTGTAAATATGATGAGTTCATCATTCCTGAGTCAGTTATTATGAAGTAAACATATTTGCATTGACATTTAGAGATTATAGTTACTTGTGCCATGCTTGATTAGCTATGAGTTATAATGGTTTACCTTCCGTGCCAACATGCTATTAGAATGATTATGATGTGATATGACGGGATGGTATCTTCCTTTGAATGAATTGAGTGACTCGACTTGGCACATGTTCACGCATGTAGTTGAGTCAAATCAACATAGCCTTCATGATATTTATGTCCATGGTGGATTATATCCTACTCATGCTTGTACTCGTTGTGAATTAATTTTAACGCATGCTTACGACTGTTGTCGCTCTCTCAGTTGGTCGCTTCCCAGTCTTTTGCTAGCCTTCACCTGTACTAAGTAGGAATACTGCTTGTGCATCCAAACTCCTTAAACCCCAAAGTTGTTCCATATGAGTCCACTATACCTACCTATATGCAGTATCTACCTGTCGTTCCAAGTAAATTTGTATGTGCCAAACTCCAAACCTTCTAATAAAATTATGTTTTGTATGCTCGAGCAGCTCATGTTACAGCTAGGGCTGCCTATATCTTCCATGTTAGGTGGGTTATTCTCAAGAGGAGTGGACTCCGCTCCTCATTCACGAGAAATGGCCGATAACCGGGATACCCAGTCCCATGATCCAAAAAGATCAAAGCAAATCAAAGCAATTAAACAAAACTCCGTCAGGGCTGTTGTATGTTGGAGGCACTCATTGTTTCGAGCAAGCCATGGATTGATGCTTGTTGGTGGTTGGGGGAGTATAAACCTTTATCATTCTTTTTGGGAACTGTCTATAATGCATTTAGTATGGAAGATACAGCCATCTCATAGATGTTGCGTTGACAGCGAAAGTATGCTGCTCAAAATGTTATTCAATCTCTATTTTAAAATCGAGCTCTGGCACCTCTACAAATCCCTGCTTCCATCTATGAAGGGCCTATCTATTTACTTTTATGTTGAGTCATCATCCTTCTTATTAAAAGCACCCGCTGGAGAGCACACTGTCATTTGCATTCATTATTACTGGTTTATATTGGGTATGACTTGACTGGATCTCTTTTACCATGAATTACAATGTTTAGTCAGTCCTTGAACTTTAAAGGTACTCTGCATTTATGTTTTGCGGTCTCAGAAAGGGCTAGCGAAATACCATTTTGTTATATCATGTTATAATTATTTTGAGAAAGTGTTGTCATCCGAGTTTTATTATTATGGCTCGCTAGCTGATTATGCTATTGATGTGAGTAGTTGTGAGACCTATGTGTTATTGTGAGTATGGTTAGTTCATAGTATTTGCTGAAACTTGAAAGCTGGCTTTTCATGTTTACAAAAAACAAGAGCAAACAAAGTCTGTAAAAGTTTTTATTTATCACTTTCAGTTTATCAACTGAATTGCTTGAGGACAAGCAAAGGTTTAAGCTTGGGGGAGTTGATACGTCTCCAACGTATCTACTTTTCCAAACACTTTTGCCCTTGTTTTGTACTCTAACTTGCATGATTTGAATGAAACTAACCCGGACGGCCGTTGTTTTCAGCAGAACTACCATGATGTTGTTTTATGTGTAGAAAAGAAAAGTTCTCGGAATGTCCTGGAAATCCACGGAGGCAATTTTTGGAATTAATAAGAATTTTTGGTGAAAGAATTAATGCCAGGGGCCCACATCCTGTCCACGAGACAGGGGGGCGCCCCCCCCCCCCTAGGGCGCGGCCTCCTATCTCATGGGCCCCCTGGACCCCCGACCTCATCTCGAACTCCATATATTCCGTCTCAGGGAGAAAAAAATCAGGGAGAAAGTTTCATCGTGTTTTACGACACGGAGCCGCCGCCATGCCCTAATCTCTCTTGGGAGGGCTGATCTGGAGTCCGTTCGGGGCTCCGGAAAGGGGGACTCATCGCCGTCGTCATCATCAACCATCCTCCATCACCAATTTCATGATGCTCACCGCCGTGCGTGAGTAATTCCATCGTAGGCTTGCTGGACGGTGATGGGTTGGATGAGATTTACCATATAATCAAGTTAGTTTTGTTAGGATTTGATCCCTAGTATCCACTATGTTCTGAGATTGATGTTGCTATGACTTTGCTATGCTTAATGCTTGTCACTAGGGCCCGAGTGCCATGATTTCAGATCTGAACCTATTATGTTTTCATCAATATATGTGTGTTCTTGATCCTATCTTGCAAGTCTATAGTCACCTATTATGTGTTATGACCCGACAACCCCGAAGTGACAATAGTCAGGATACTTCTCGGTGATGACCGTAGTTTGAGGAGTTCATGTATTCACTATGTGTTAATGCTTTGGTCTGGTTCTCTATTAAAAGGAGGCCTTAATATCCCTTAGTTTCCACTAGGACCCCGCTACCACGGGAGGGTAGGACAAAAGATGTCATGCAAGTTATTTTCCATAAGCACGTATGATTATTTACGGAATACATGCCTACATTACATTGATGAACTGGAGCTAGTTCTATATCACCCTATGTTATAACTATTGCATGAGGAATCGCATCCTGCATAATTATCCATCACTGATCCATTGCCTATGATCTTTTCATATATTGTTCTTCGCTTATTTACTTTTCCGTTGCTACTATTACAACTACTACAAAAACCCAAAAACATTTATCTTTACGGTTGCTACTGTTACCATTATTATCATACTACTTTGCTACTAAATACCTTGCTGCAGATACTAAGTTATCCAGGTGTGGTTGAATTGACAACTCAACTGCTAATACTCAAGAATACTCTTTGGCTCCCCTTGTGTCGAATCAATAAATTTGGGTTGTACTTCACCCTCGAAAGCTGTTGCGATCCCCTACACTTGTGGGTTATCAGTGGCCCACGAGGGTGCCAGGCGCGCCCCCCTATCTCGTGGCCACCTCGGGCACCGTTTCGCATTGATTCTTCCTCCGGAAAATCCTAAATATTCCAAAATAATTCTCCGTCCGTTTTTATCCTGTTTGGATTCCGTTTGGGTTTCTGCGAAACATAAAACATGCAACAAACAGGAACATGCACTGGGCACTGGATCAATATGTTAGTCCCAAAAATAGTATAAAAAGTTGCCAAAAGTATATGAAAGTTGAAGAATATTGGCATGGAACAATAAAAAATTATAGATACGACGGAGACGTATCAACATGCAGAATACTCAGGTTAAACTTGATGAGCCTAGCATATGCAGATATGGCCTCGGAACACTGAGACCGAAAGGTCGAACATGAATCATATAATAGATATGATCAACATAGAGATGTTCACCATTGAAAACTACTCCATTTCACGTGATGATCGAACATGGTTTAGTTGATATGGATCACGTGATCATTTAGATGACTAGAGGGATGTTTATCTAAGTGGGAGTTCTTTAGTAATATGATTAATTGAACTGTAATTTATCATGAACTTAGTTCTGATAGTATTTGCAAATTATGTTATAGATCAATAGCTCACATTGTAGCTTCCATGTGTTTTTTGATATGTTCCTAGAGAAAACTAAGTTGAAAGATGATAGTAGAAATGATGCAGACTGGGTCCATAATCTGAGGTTTATCCTCATTGCTGCACAAAAGAATTATGTCCTTGATACACCGCTAGGTGACAAACCTATTGCAGGAGCAGATGCAGACGTTATGAACGTTTGGCTAGCTCAATATGATGACTACTTGATAGTTTAGTGCACCATACTTTACAGCTTAGAACCGGGACTTCAAAAACGTTTTGAAACGCCACGGAGCATATGAGATGTTCCAAAAGCTAAAATTGGTATTTTAGACTCATGCCCGTGTCCAGAGGTATGAGACCTCTGACAAGTACTTTGCCTAAAAGGATGGAGGAGAATAGCTTAGCTAGTGAGCATGTGCTCAGAATGTCTGGGGTACTACAATTGCTTGAAGAAAGTGGAAGTTAATCTTCCAGATAAGATAGTGATTGACAAAGTTCTGTAGTCACCATCACCAAGTTACTGGAACTTCGTGATGAACTAAAATATGCAAGGGGTGACAACCGAGCTCTTCGTGATACTGAGATCAATGAAGATAGAAATCAAGAAAAAGCATCAAGTGTTGATGATTACACAAGATCACTACTTTCAGGAAAAGGGCAAAGGAAAAGAAAGGGAACTTCAAGAAGAATGGCAAGCAAGTTGTCACTCCCGTGAAGAAGCCCAAAGCTAGACCTAAGCCTGAAACTAAGTGCTTCTACTGCAAAGGAAATGTTCACTGGAAGCGGAGTTACCCCAAATATTTGGTGGATAAGAAGGATGGCAAAGTGAATAAAGGTATTTTTGATATACATGTTATTGATGTGTACCTTACTAGTGCTTGTAGTAACCCCTGGGTATTTGATACTTGTTCAGTTGCTAAGATTAGTAACTCGAAACAGGAGTTGTAGAATAAATAAAGACTAGTTGAGGGTGAAATGACGATGTGTGTTGGAAGTGGTTCCAAGATTGATATGATCATCATCGTACACTTCCTATACTTTCGGGATTAGTGTTGAACCTAAATAAATGTTATTTGGTGTTTGCGTTGAGCATTAATATGATTAGATCATGTTTATTGCAAATTGTTTATTCATTTAAGACAGAGAATAAATTGTTATTATGTTACATGAATAAAACCTTCTATGGTCATACACCCAAATTTAATGGTTTATTGAATCTCAATTGTAGTAATACACATATTCATAATATTGATGTCAAAAGATGCAAAGTTGATAATGATAATGCAACTTATTTGTGGCACTGCCGTTTAGGTCATATTGGTGTAAAGCGCATGAAAAAACTCCATGCTGATGGGCTTTTGGAATCACTTGATTATGAATCATTTGATACTTCCGAACCGTGCCTTATGGGCAAGATGACTAAAACTCCGTTCTCCGGAACAATGGAATGACTAATGACTTGTTGGAAATAATACATACCAATGTATGTGGTCCGATGAGTGTTGAAGCTCGTGGCAGGTATCATTATTTTCTAGCCTTCACAGATGATTTGAGCAGATATGGGTATATCTACTTAATGAAACACAAGTCTGAAACATTTGAAAAGTTCAAAGTGAAGTGGATAATCATTGTAATAAGAAAATAAAGTTTCTACAATTTGATCGTGGAGGTGAATATTTGAGTTACGAGTTTGGCCTTCATTTAAAACAATGTGGAATAGTTTCACAGCTCACGCCACCTGGAATACCATAGCATAATGGTGTGTCTGAACGTCGTAACCACACTTTATTAGATATGCTGTGATCTATGATGTCTCTTACCGATTTACCACTATCATTTTGGGATTATGCATTAGAGACAACTGCATTCACGTTAAACAGGGCACCATCAAATATCGTTGAGACGACACTGTATGAACGGTGGTTTGGAAACAAACCTAAGCTATCGTTTCTTAAAGTTTGGGGTTGCGATGCTTATATGAAAAAGATTTGATGACCCACAAGTGTAGGGGATCTATCGTAGTCCTTTCGATAAGTAAGAGTGTCGAACCCAACGAGGAGCAGAAGGAAATGATAAGCGGTTTTCAGTAAGGTTTTCTCTGCAAGCACTGAAATTGTAGGTAACAGATAGTTTTGTGATAAGATAAATTGTAACGAGTAACAAGCAATGAAAGTAAATAAAGTGCAGCTGGGTGGCCCAATCTTTTTTGTAGCAAAGGATAAGCCTGGACAATTTCTTATAATGAGAAAAGAGCTCCCGAGGACACATGGTAATTATCGTCAAGCTAGTTTTCATCACGCTCATATGATTCGCGTTCGGTACTTTGATAATTTGATATGTGGGTGGACCGGTGCTTGGGTACTGCCCTTACTTGGACAAGCATCCCACTTATGATTAACCCCTATTGCAAGCATCCGCAACTACAAAATAAGTATTAAGGTAAACCTAACCACAACGTTAAACATATGGATCCAAATCATCCCCTAACGAAGCAACGCATAAACTAGGGGTTAAGCTTCTGTCACTCTAGCAACCCATCATCTACTTATTACTTCCCAATGCCTTCCTCTAGGCCCAAATAATGGTGAAGTGTCATGTAGTCGATGTTCACATAACACCACTAGAGGAAAGACAACATACATCTCATCAAAATATCGAATGAATACCAAATTCACATGACTACTAATAGCAAGACTTCACCCATGTCCTCAGGAACAAATGTAACTACTCACAAAGCATATTCATGTTCATAATCAAAGGAGTAATAATATTCATTAAGGATCTGAACATATGATCTTCCACCAAGTAAACCAATTAGCATCAACTACAAGGAGTAATCAACACTACTAGCAACCCATAGGTACCAATTTGTGGTTTGAATACAAGATTGGATACAAGAGATGAACTAGGGTTTTGAGAGGGGATGGTGCTAGTGAAGATGTTGATGGAGATTGACCCTCTCCCGATGGGAGGATCGTTGGTGATGACGATGGTGATGATTTCCCCCTCCCTGAGGGAAGTTTCCCCAGCAGAACAGCTCTGCCGGAGCTCTAGATTGGTTCTGCCAAGGTTCTGCCTCGTGGCGGTGGAGTTTCGCCCCGTAAGCTTGCCCACAATTTTTTCCAGGTTAAAAGTCTTCATATAGCAGAAGATGGACACCGGAGGGCCACCAGGGGGGCCAGGAGACAGGGGGCGCGCCCAGTAGGGGTGGGCGCGCCCCCACCCTCCTGGCCAGGGTGTGGGGCCCCTGAGGTGTTTCTTCCTCTCAATAATTCTTATTAATTCCAAAAATAAGTTTCGTGGAGTTTCAGGATTTTTGGAGCAGTGCAGAATAGGTTTCCAATGTTTGCTCCTTTTCCAGCCAGAATTCCAGCTACCGGCATCCCCCCTCTTCATGGTAAACATTGTAAAATAAGAGAGAATAGCCATAAGTATTGTGATATAATGTGTAACAACAGCCCGTAATGCAATAAATATTGATATAAAAGCATGATGCAAAATGGACGTATCAACTCCCCCAAGCTTAGTCGTCGCTTGTCCTCAAGCGGAAGCCGAAATCGAAAAATATGTCCACATGTTTAGAGATAGAGGTGTCGATAAAAATAAAATACGGACATGAGGGCATCATGATCATTTTTATAACAGCAACATCTATAGATTTTATCATATGAATTCTTATGCTCAAGTAACGATCAATTCACAATGTCAAGCATGGTTCAGAAACTTCATCGAGAGCTAGCAAACTATAATCTCAGTCATTGAAGCAATTGCAATTTATCATAACATCAGAAAGAGTCAAGAATAGAGCTTTTCAGCAAGTCCACGTACTCAACTATCATGTAGTCTTCTACAATTGCTAACACTCGCGCAATACTTGTGGTTATGGAGTTTCAGCCGGACACTAAGAAAGATAGGGGCTTATTGTGTTGCCTCCCAACGTATTCACCTTTAGATGATGTCAACAATAATAGTCCATGCTAATTTACACCCAATTGGATATATATATCATGATCTTTCAAACACGAGGAGCTTGTCAAAGGATAAAATGAAAAAAAGGGAAAGGTGAAGATCACCTTGACTCAAGCATAAAGTAAAAACATAAAGTAAAAGATAGACCCTTCGCAGAGTGAAGCAGAGGTTGTCATGTGTTTTTAGGGTTGGATGCATAAAATCTTAATGCAAAATAACGTCACTTTATATTGCCACTTGTATATGGACCTTTATTATGCAGTCCGTCGCTTTTATTGCTTCCATAACAAGATCATATAAAGCTTATTTTCTCTGCACTAATAAGTCATACATATTTAGAGAGCAATTTTTATTGCTTACAACATGACAACTTACTTGAAGGATCTTACTCAACCCATAGGTAGGTATGGTGGACTCTCATGACAAAACGGGGTTTAAGGGTATCTGGAAGCACAAGTAGTATCTCTAATTGGTGCAAGGAATTTGGCTAGCATGAGGGGGAAAGGCAAGCTCAACATGTTTGGAAGGTCAATGATAATATACTTTAACTGAGATGTGAGAAAACATAAACCATTACGTTGTCTTCCTTGTCCAACATCAACTCTTTTAGCATGTCATACTTAATGAGTGCTCCCAATCATAAAAGATGTCCAAGATAATATATTTGCATGTGAAAACCTCTCTTTCCTTATTACTTCTTATTAATTGCAACTATGACCAAAACTACGTTTATCAACTCTCAACAACTTTTATGCCTCATACTTTCTATGTGTGAAGTCATTACTATCCATAAGATCAATATGAACTCTTTTATTCTTTCTACTTTCCCAAGATCATAGCAAGATAGCAAAGCCCTTGACTCACACTAATCTTTATTATATATAGCTCACGGACTCGATTACATAAAGAGATCACAAAGCAAAACTCAAAACTACTTGATATCAAAACTTCAATCTACTAGATCAAGATACTACTAAAAGGATCGAACTAAATAAAACGGTAAAGATAAGAGTGTGATGGTGATACGATACCGGGGCACCTCCCCCAAGCTTGCCAGTTGCCAAGGGGAGTGCCTATACCCATGTAATTATGTCCTCGGAGGTGATGGAGGTGGTTATGATGATGGTGGATAATCGCACATCGAGCGTAAAAGCTCCTCCAACTTGCTGATAATGCCCTTGAGTCCGGCGATATGATCCTTCAGTAAAATATTCTCCTGTGTGAGATACTTATTCTGTATGCGAGCTAACTCAATCATCTTGAAAGCTTCAATCTTAGTTGGAGTAAAGAGGTTACGTAAGGGTTGAGGGATGTCTTCTTATTTCACTGTTGGGGCTTGAACCTCCATGGCCTTCTTGATCCCTTCATCCTTGTTGATCTCTTCCGGTTCTTCTCTTTTCAGCTCTATCTTCCATAGCCAAGCATCCTTGTCTTCATTGTTGAAGGAGGGTGACGCCATGGTGCTCTAGATCTGTAACAGAAAGCAGCTCAAAACAAAAACAGAGGATATTTGCGTGATACGGTGGTCAAAACCTTCGGAAGTTTATATAATGAATTTTTACCGACCAAAATACGTAACGTGCAAGAAAATGGAGTCCGGGAGGCACACGAGGTGGCCACGAGACAGGGGGCACGCCCAGTAAGGGTGGACGCGCCCTCCACCCTCATGGAGGCCTCGTGTCCTTCCCTGACTACTTCTTTCTTCCTAAAATTCTTAAATATTCCAAAACTGATGAAAATTGCCATTACAATTGTTTTGGAGTCGGTTTGCTTACCGTACCACATACCTATTCCTTTTCGGAGTCTGAAACGTTCTGAAAAGTGTCTCTTATGTATTCCTCCAGGGTTACGGTTTCAATAATATTAGTTTCAACATTGATAGGATTACCTGAGATATAATGTTTAATTCTTTGACCGTTCACCATCCTTGGACTTGTGCCTTCAAAGTTGTTGATTTTTATGGCACCAGAACGATACGCCTCCTCGATAACGTAAGGACCTTCCCATTTAGAGAGAAGTTTTCCTGCAAATAATCTTAAACGAGAGTTGAATAATAACATATAATCACCTACGTTAAACTCACGCTTTTGTATTCTCTTGTCATGCCAGCATTTGACTTTTTCTTTGAATAGCTTGGCATTCTCATAGGCTTGGCTTCTCCATTCATCAAGTGAGCTAATGTCAAACAACCTCTTCTCACCAGCAAGTTTGAAGTCATAGTTGAGCTCTTTGATAGCCCAATATGCTTTATGTTCAAGTTCTAGAGGTAAATGACATGTCTTTCAATAAACCATCTTATACGAAGACATACCCATAGGATTTTTGTATGAAGTCGATCTAGCTGCCAAGAAAGGGCTCACGGATCTAACACTCGGATTCAATGGAAGTTCAAAAGTTGCAGCAGAGGTACTTGAGGGCCTTTGTCCTCCGGTGGGGCTTGCAAAGCTGAGAATCGAAGGCTACAAAGGTTTGGTATACCCAAACTGGATGGTGGGCAGGCAAAATGGCGGACCAGAGAAGCTGCAGAAACTTGAACTCGGCTATTGGAGGCAGCCAGGACCTGCTCCTGAACTGGTGGAGGCTTTCATTCATCTTCGTGAGCTCAAGCTATGGAACTGCAGTTGGAACGCCTTGCCAGGCAATATGGAGCACCTTAGCTCGCTCGAGGCACTATGGATCCACAATTTTTGTAATCTCCGGTCGCTTCCAACGCTACCAGAGGCTCTTGAGTCTTTCACACTCCGGGACTGCAACGATGGGTTTATGAAGTCTTGTGAAACAGATGGACATCCAAACTGGCAAAAGATTCAACACATCCCCTGGAAAGATATTGGGGTAGTCCCGTTTGAGTAAGATCGCAACCCCCATTTTGTTGTCTTTTCTGTTGGTGCCGTGGCCTTGCCCTAGCTCTCCTCGCCCTCACACTCACAACTCTCCTTGCCAGGCAATATGGAGCACCTCAGCTCGCTCCAGAAACTATGGATCCAAGGTTGTTTGAATTTTTGGTCGCTTCCAAAGCTACCACAATCTCTCGAGTATTTTGTGCTCTCTAGCTGTAACGATGAGTTTATGATGTCTTGTGAAACAGTTGGACATCCAAACTGACAAAAGATTCAACACATCCCCAGGAAATATATTTTGTGTGACCCCGCAAGTAAGAAGAGAGTCCCCTTTATTTTGTTGCCTTCTTTTTACCGTTTGGAGCGTTGCTTCAGGAAGTAGTTATGTACTTATGTTTGTTAATACATCTACTATATGTTTGCCTTGCAGATTATGATTATAATTTGGTCTGAACGAGTGATTCCATTTGTGCTCTGGTTTCTTGTATTGCACAAGGACGGTGTTATGAGTTGCTTGATGTAATTTGCGGTCGCCTGGCTTTCTTCACCACGACTCTCTCTCCACACTGGACGCTCTCTTGTGCCATCCTCCTCTCCAAAGTTTTTCTGTCCCATTTTCATTTCTGTATTTTGTGTGCATGTTCCTGAATTTGTATCTCAATGCCTTGTTGGAGTCTTTTTTTTTTGCTGGGGGCCTTGTTGGAGTCTTAAGGAGGATGTAAACCTACTTATACTTTACTCTTCTTCTTTTCGACGGACCCAAACTGAAAATGCAACATGTGGTTCCCCTGTTGCATACCAAGACAACATGACTCTTTTTTTTTTTAACAGTAAGAACAATATGACTCACTAGGCCTGAAATTGCATATTTGGCCCACAAGAGATATATACTAATAATAAACCTAGAGCTAGCTGCTGGTAAGTTGTGATTTTCATTTTGCGGGATAATCCTTAGCACGGAGCCAAATCTGGGTTCAGAGTTGGGTATGTGAAAAAGAGATGGCATACAAGAGATTTGGCGGCCACCATCTGGCCCTGGTCATCTGCTGGGCCTGCTGCCTGCCGTCGATCTGTCTGCTGCTTCACTTGAGCTGCCTCAGTAATACCTACCTTTGCTGCACTGCACGAGTAGAAGGTCCCTTTTTCTCAATCCGCCTTGAAAAACAACAAACTATATATCATCTGCCGGAGCCGACACTGCCATTTCAGTCAAACCCTGGCCTCAAACAATTTTGCCTCCAAGAATCAACAAATCAAACTGAACAAATCAACAAACAGTACCTGTCAAACTACATGTGGTAAGTACAATTGGTAATACAAAATTAAGGAGCCTCGTGCTCCTTAAAGAATTCTGATCAACTTCAACATTTCAGTCAGCACAATATATGAGCACCTGACATGAGCCTTCAAGATTCAGAATTATTTCTGGCAACAAGGTGTTTCCAGCCACAGTTGGAGGCGAAACGATTTAATATAGCTTAAGGTAGTGACAAAAAAATGCTTCGGGTAGTGTGATCACACATACTGTCCATCCCATCCATGTGCATAGCATACTGGAGACTAACTGAAAGATGTGTATGTATTGTATGCTTATACTTGTATTCCCACTACGTATTACTCCCTCCGTTCCTAAATATTTGTCTTTCTAGAGATTTCAACAAGTGACTACATACAGAGCAAAATGGGTGAATCTACACTCTAAAATATGTCTATATGCATACGTATGTGGTAGTCCATTTGAACATGTAATGCTCTGCCTTTCCTCAACAACCAATCCATCGGTTGAGCTCAACCTCCCAATCAGGCTATCAAATATACTCTACTGTCTACTCTGGCCAAAATTGTGTTGTGTTTGTTTATTTCCTTGCTTGTGTTTGTTTTACATACAGATACAGTTTGTTCAACAACTGTACAGAGGTAGGATATAAGGCATACGAACTGAGATTGAAGCCTAGAGTTTGTTTGGAACTCGTCGTGATGGCAGTTGTATACTTCCTCTTTCTTTCTTATATATCCTTTGATTGATCACTGATGACAGAACACAAGTGCACATTTCTTCTCTTGCTTCTTTGTGAATGTTTGTTGACTTACTGGCCTTTGTTTTTTCAGCGGATTGCCTTTTGCAATACATGCAACCGTCGCAGCTGGATACAGGGTATGTGCAAGTTTTGATTTCTAAAGGAATTGTGCTTGCTGTGCTGCGTCAGCATTACATTGCTGAGACGAATTCATTAAATTACTCATTCGGGGATGACAATCGCTGTGAACCGATGAACATATAGCAAAGAGGGAGCTCTCTTTCTCAATTGATGTCTGCGTGCACGAGTTCAAATTGATAGAATTGATGAATACAAACTTGACCCAACAAATTCATTAGCCTCTCTAATAGAGGAACCTGATGTATGCCTGTCTCTCTGCATGCACAAACTAAAGTTCAGCACAAATAGATTAATTCCTCGTGAGTAAATCTATAGAGCTTAAGCTTAATAATACGTACATTATATAGCTGCCAAGGTACTCTGTTTTGTTTTGTGATGATTCAACATGAGGAGCATCAACTGACCCACTGATTCATATCATATACAGCAACACAAGCAAAAGAAAACGACACAAACGAGCTGCTTAGATGTCACTTCGTCAAACAACAAACGTTTTCATCCATCCTCCACAAAGATAAAGATAGATCATAGATAGATGCCCGGGATTAGCGTGCGTGAATGAAATCAACAGCAGCCGCTCGCCGCAGCATCAGCCTCTGGCGCCTTCTGCTTGAAGATGTTCCTCTTCGCCCCCGACGACGCATCCGCCAGCAGGCTCGGAGTGTCCAATATCTGCACCATCGTTCGGGCAACATTCATGTCAGTTCCGACACATGGGAAAGGAAAACTCCATTCAATACAGAAAATTGATACTGAATCATCTGCACTAGTTAGTATCTCTATTCTATCTGTGAGAGTGTTCCACGTGTTAAGTAACAAGACTGACCAACAAGAGCTAATTTATACTGGTCCTTTTGTTGACACATAAACAGAAACAAGCATTCCACATGTAACAAGACTGACACGCCTTGATGCATCGACAACCGTCTGAGGGGCAGTTTCGCGGTAGTAGAACCATGCTAGATACAGAACGAACTGACAGCTGAAAAGAGTCACAGCATACATCATACCTTCAGCACGAGCTCCTCAAAGCACTGCTCCACGTTCACTTTGGTTTTCGCACTGCATTCCAGAAATAAACACCCATACTCCCTGGCAAAGTCAATGCCTTCCTTCTTGGTGACAGCCCTCTCACTTTCCTGCCAAACCAAGCATTATCCACATTCAGCTATGCGCTCAAGTCTAAACACAGACAGGAAAAAACATCCACCCGAGAAACCTACTATGCAGCATGCCTCAACACAAATACAGATATAACTAACATAAGAATGTACAGGTGTGGACAGAAGCGGTACCTTGTCCACTTTGTTTCCGACAAGCATCTTTATACAGTCCTGGTTTGTCGAATACAGGTCAATTTCCTTGGCCCATATGTCAGAGAGATTCGTGAATGTTTCTCGGCGAGTAACATCGTACACTGGAAAACGTTCATTAAGTGGCATTTCTCAAAATTAGACAGCTCGTTAGAACACAGCAAGAAACAGACAAATGAAAGAAACAGAAACAACAAAAAAAGGCTTTGCGACCCCATGGTAGTGAAAAACTGTTGTACCCTTGTATGAGGATCTCAAAAGTTGCAACAAGCCTGAAAGGGTGCTCTATAGATGCTGTAATTTTCTGTCACCAAAGTCAAGCTCATTTGCTTAATCATCTATAACTGAATCTTAAGCTGATGTGTAGTTTTGATATATAAGGAAATTGACAGAGTAGTTTGCTCACAAAACTAGCCTATTCATGTGCCATCAAGTTGCACGAATATACATACGTACGACGGGGAGAAGAAAGGAGTATGACATGGTAAACATTACCCATGATGATCCCTTGTGCCCCTCTGTAGTAAGAGCTGGTCAAGGTCCTAAATCGTTCCTGTCCAGCTGCACAACAGGCACACGACGTGAGAAGCTAAATCATCAGAACTCAAAAGGGTGAACTGGGGCATTTAAGAAAACAAAGAAAAAAAACACAATCGCATTGCACACATAATCTACTCGGAAACAAAATGAAGGGGAAATTCAGTAGGCACTTAAGGAGTAGCGCAGCAATGGGGTTTTATTAGTTAATAATAATTCTACGAAAGCATCAGGCAGTCAAAACCAATTGACATGTGTTAGACGTGACATAAGACTAAAAAAGCTTGGAACCAGGGACTATTCTTCCTTGCTCTACTTTGTTTAGAGGATAACAAGATGACACTTTCAGCTCCACCCGAAGGCAATGAAATAATTTTACTGAGGAGTGAGGGCAGGGCAGGACAGGACAATTTAACAACCATTACACTATACAGTTAAAAAAAGAAAGCACAGAGTAGTGAGATTGGAGAAACAGAGTATGTGTAGTTTCACATGCGAGTGGGCCTAAGCAAATCGGAGACGGTTGATTATATATTATAACGTTTGATCCCAGGCCATGGCAAGGATTAATTAATAACAAAGAAAGAAAGAAAGAAAGAAAAAAGAAGTGTAAATCAATTGCACTGTTGGTAACATTCATGTGTTAGATGTAACATAAGAGTAAAACAAGGATGACTCCAAAGTGTCATCTTATATTATCTTCTAAAGTAGAACAAGGATGAATGGTTTTACTGTGGAGTAAGGACAGGACATTTTAACAGGCGTGGTGGGTTGAAAAGAGAGACACGCTAGTGGATACCGGTGTCCCAGACGGCGAGCTTGAGCTTCTTGCCGGCAATGTTGACCATCTTCACCTTGAAGTCGACGCCTGCAATTGATTGCAATTTCATCAGGATTCGATCCCTTCCACGGGTTAGACGGCTAGGTTTGATTCGATTGGATTGGATTTGATTTGATTTGATTTGATTCCTCTCCGGCCCAGCCATGTGTACCAATGGGGGGAAGGAAGGAGAGAAAGAAAGAAACTAGAAAGATACCGATGGTCGGGGATAGGTCCTCGAAGGAGTCCGATGTGAATCGGAGGAGCAGGCTGCTCTTCCCCACGCCGGAGTCGCCGATGAGGAGGAGCTTGAACAGGTAGTCGAAGTCCGGCTGCGCCTGCGCCTGGGAAGACGACGCCGTCGACGAGGAAGAAGAGTCCATGGCTGAGATCGATCCCGCCCTCCGCCGCGCCGCGCGGGATCGCCGGCTGGATCGGATCGGATCGGAGATGAGATCTACTTACTATTGACTAGTCGGCGGGGAGAGGAGGGTTTGCTTTGCGGTGAGGAGAAGGGGAAAAGAGAGAGAGGTGGACAACACATCTTCATCATCACAAAGTTAAAAATACTAAACTAAACTATGTGGCAAAGTAACAAGGGCATCTCCAACGCCGACCCTCAAACCGTCCGGACCGTACGTGCGATCCGATGTATATCCAGTTATCCAACACGGTACTACCTCGGTCCATCAATGATGTGTGCAGACCAACGAGCTCACCAGAGGCAGACATGCCTATGGCCGCCGCGGCCGATCACGAGCCAGTGCCGCCGTCCGCGCCGGCCAATGTCGTCATCACCTGCTCACTGCATGGACATAGTATTGGAGGAGGGGGACGGCGTGTTCCTACAACCTCCACCACTTCGACAAGCACCAGCGCGTGGAGGAGCTACTCGTCGTCGGCATGACCCTCGCGTCGGACGTTAACGTGCCTAAGCAGGAGGCGCTGCTAGAGTCCTATCGCTCCTCTCGAGGCATCCGCCGCAACCGTTGGCGGTACAGCCAACGTCGGGCGGAGTTAGCAGCCGCTTACAAGGAGTTCAACGAGACCGTGGATGAGGTGCTCCGCAAGAGCGACGATGAAGACGAGGTCGCCAGCTCGGCCACCCCCTGCCGCCACGACGCCTAAGCCATGGAGGCGGATAGTTTCACTTTCCGATGTTCATGGCCACGGAGGAGGTGGGGCTTCATTTTCCGGGGCTCATGGCCGGCTGGAGATAGGTAACGGGCGTCAGTGATCATTTTAGGCTAGATTTAGAGTCCAATCTAGTTGAAATAAGTCTAAATGTAATGAATTTGCTTCGGTTTAGATGAAAATCATTCAATTTTATGTAAAAAGTATCAAGTATGAACGAATATTGTCTGATGCATCAAATTTGTTCATTTCATTAAAATTTCTTCAAAAATGTAACCGGACATATACGGACAGTGTTGGATGGCCGGCTCCCATATCAGTGTGCACGGACTAGTCCTCCCCTGTCTGCGGACGGATGCGGTGTACACGGTTTACGGGTCGATGTTGGAGATGGCTCAAGTAAAATAAAAAATAGTCTATGCCAACACTAAATTATCTGCCATAAACAACAAATTCAAGCTCTGTTTATTTGCTTTACTATTGCAGCCTAGTCTTTTCCCCTCCCTTTGTATGTTCCCCACCTCTGTTTTTCGACCCACAACGGGGATACCTTCATTTATTCCGCACTAATTGAGGTACTAAATAAATTTCTTAGAATAGTGTCTATATTGGTCTCTACCTTTGGACTTGAGTGGAGAGGGCATCCCAATACTTTTACTTTTCTCTAGTATTCCTTTTGAGTTGAAAATTATGTAAACCCTAAGCTCCTTAGAAATCCTACGACTTTTTAATTAATTATAAGGGGAGAATGCGAGACAGATGAGAGAGGGAGGGGGAGATACTACCATATTGCTAGGACAGTTCTTATTACTAGTTAATTAGCAAAGTACTCTCTCCGTCTAGTGTCAAAAAAGGGAGTAGTACTAATAGCGTATGCCAACATTGAACTATCTGCATCAAAAAAATCTACTTAAAACAAAAACATAGGTGGAATCTCAATGTCAATGCCAACACTATGAATTTTAGCATAAATAAACATAGTACAGTGTTCGTTCTGTATGTACTTATCTGCCATTAAAAAATTCTTCTACCTACCGACCTACCTCTAAGACATGAGTCAACAAACAAACAAAGCAGACTAGTCTTGTCTAATCATCCATCCATAAATCCTGCCCACAAGCATCTCTGAATCAACTAAAAATGAAACAAACAGCAATATAAAGGATTCATGATTTAAGCAAAAACTAAAGCAACAAACAAACTGAATGAACCAAACTAAAAACAACAACGACGACGACGACAAGACGCAGACTTGCAAGCAAGCAAAATTTGTTTGTTTGCCTCATCATCATCATGTCTCACAGTCTCAGTCTCAGTCCCAGTCTCAGGTCAGGACAGACAGGTAAAGGTACATACAACCAAACAACCAAACAATTAAACAGTCAAGAGTCAACCAACATCTGCCTCCTAATCTCATTCTCATTGATTAATCCACTCTAGACCTCAGTGCTCACTGCTGTTACAGTCAGTCAAGCCCAGCCAAGAGGAATAATCTAATCTAATCTAATGAAATGCAAAACAGCACCACCATGCTCTCTCTTTCTCTGTATATGCTCGCTCCTGCAACCAGTCAACTTTTTTTACTTGTCCATCCAGCCAACCAACCAAGCCAAACCAATGCTTCTCCATCCAATCCAATCACTAACCAAACAAACTCAAGGGAGGGAGGGAAAGGGACCCTCCGCTCCCAATATTCACATCTTCTCCTCCTTCCATATCTATCAGCCTCATCATCATCCGAACCAATAAAATTAAAACGCTTGCTTGTGGATCCTTCACCGTCTCACGCCGATGAAGAACCTACCCATGCCTGCAACAACAACAACAAAATAATACCACGCCTTGTCAGTCTCCTACTTTACTTCACACAAGATTAACACACAAACACAAATAGAATACAAGGCTACTAAAGTGACAGGCGAGAGCATACATACCCCTGAGAGAGAGACACCACCACTTCTTCTAGCTAGACGGCGCCCCTGACCCAGAAGCCGCCGCAGACACGGCGCCGCTACTATGGCCAACGCTGTCAGAAGACTCAACCCCAAGCTTCAGCTCCAGATCCAGCACAGGGCCCTCGCCATTCGACACCACCACCGCCTGGCTGCTGCTGCCATCTGCAACCTGCCCGGCAGCACGGCACCGCGACAACAGGTCATTCAGCTCCACGTATGGCTCTCCCGCCGCCGGTTCCAGCAAAGGGTCGACCAGCCGCACGCCACACTTGTCACACTGCTTGCAAAGGCTGCTACACAGTGAGGAAGGGACGATCTGGTCCGTTATTTCAAATATTGTTTCGCTGTCACCAAAAACTGCTTCGGTGTCTTGGTTAGCGGTCGTCAAATCAGACTGCATCATCAAAACCGAAGAAAAAGAAAGTTAAATAAAAAATATAATTAAGATCAATCCGGTTAACCTGATAAGCATGCAGTGGACGCCAGACACAGAAAGAAAAGTTACCGATTGTCCATCTTGGCTTACAGGATTTGTAGAAAGACGACCGATGATATCAGCTAACTGCTCTACATGTATGCTGTCCCAGTTAACATCCAGACAAGAGGCCCTGTCAGGACCGGCGCCACTGGTACCGCCGTTATTTGCTGGCGAAACAGACAAGGAATCCCCGCCGCCGTGACTAGCGGCGGCCAGTTTTTGACCCACGGAGTTCAACACGCCACCGTGACTTGGTCCAGGGGCGGAATGGGGCGCAGCAGGGGGCGCGGATGGGGATAAACAGGAAGCGTTCCCATTCGCATCATTCAATTCCTCTTCCTCTTCCTCAAATGGGGCGCCGTATTGTTCCCCAATCTTGGGACCTGGACCGCTCTTCTTATGGACTTTGCAGAGAACGGAATCATCCTGCAATAAGGGGTAAACAAGAATCAGTGGCGCCAACAAAAGATCACATCAGTGCTAAATTTTCTCAGTTGAAGAATAAACCGCCTTCAGTTTAAGAAGTGGGTAATCGCTGCAATCCTTTGATTATGACACAGCCCTTGTTTTTAGCTGTTTGGACCTTTCTATCTTTGCTACTCATAACGCAATTCCCAAATATAGTCTCAGGATTTAATTTAGCAGAAACAAAAAGGATATTTGGAGCATTCAATGTACGTTAGTGGCACGTGTATATTATTCTAATTGACGTTAGAAAAAACGGTTCAGCTCGTAATTGAAAAGGAAAGCTTGTGTCTTACTCAACATTAAGTAGTTGAGACACGTGTTGAGCGATAATTTGCTGAATCGTGCATGGCATGCTACGTCGTTGTCGCTGGACGTGTAGTTTAGAGAAAGAACCCATTTCATATATAGAATAGATAGTGAAACAAACTAGTAGGAAAAAAAGAAATGGCAAAGCATACCAGTCTAACACCAGCGTCAGGTATTTCACCTTGGACGAGCCTATATTCATACATGACCCAGTCGGTCCTTGTACCCTTGGGCGCCTTGCCAGCGTGAAACACCAGGGTCCTCTTCATCCCAACAGTGCGATTTTCATACACCACCTGCCGGTCCTTTCCAGTAGCCTTCCAGTACCCACCTTCGGTTGAACGGTTAGCTCTTTGGCCAACAGAGTACTTTCTGCCACGGGTGCAAAAGAAGTACCACTGGAGATCCCCGGTCGGCATGGACGATTTCGCTGAACATAGTTGAAGAAACAAACGGTCAGAAGACGTTGTAGGAGAATCACTCAAATGTAGATATAAACATGTCTGTGGTTGGAAATGTTAGCAATAATACAAGAGGGTGATAAGTAATAAATAGAAAAATAAAATATGTATATACCTGGAAGATCCCAGGGAGCGTGCTTGTAGATATCAACTTCTGCAACGGCGTTGCAGAGCAGCTTTTTTCCCAGCAGCTTCCTCTTGAGATAGTAGAGGGTGAGCTCGACGTCGGTTGGGTGGAAGCGGTATCCAGGGGGGAGCGGCGGCATCTCCATTAGGGGAAATTGATTGATATGTAGTAGAGTTGCCTTAACTATTTTTATATTGTGCTAGCTAGCTAGTGTAATGAGATGGATGCAAACTCAGAATCTTAGCTTAGCTTATTAAATAAGAGAAAATGGAAAAAAAAAAGAGAGAAGCAGAGTCGAAGCAGGGGTGGATTGGTTGAAGCGAGGCTTGGGTGACTATGAGGTCCAATGCTGAAATTAATATTATTGAACATGAGGAGCGATAGTGACAGCCCCACTGAAGAAATCACATATAGTCCTTTGTTGTGGCACCATCCTGTAAGTATGAGGAAAACGAAATTGTTACAAAATTCAGTATGTATCCTTAGAGTTGAGACAGACAGACAGACAGGCTGCTATGTATGTATGTATGTATGTATGTATTGTATGCATCTATCTATGTATAACAAGAAAGAAAATAGCAGAAGAAGAAGAGAGCAGATGATGTAAACAAACATGAGTAAACAATGCAGATGCAGACTGAATTTTGTTGAGAGTAAATACAAATACAGATATAGAGATAAAGATAGATGGTAAATAATACCCCCTAATACTAGATGGGGATGGGATCGACATTCATTCCGTTCCGTTGATAAGGAATAGAATCGAGCTGAGATGGGGCCGAGAGATCTATCTATCTAGGGCGAACGAACAGAGAGTTGTTGGGGCGAGGAGAAGAGGGGAGCGAGGGACTTACGCCGCCGCCCGGTGCTGTTGGCGACAGAGCGGATACGGGGGACGCGGCGGCCGGAGGAGAGTGGCGAGACGGCGGGGGTAGTGTGTGTGTTGGCCGGAGGAGGGGACAGGCGGCGGCGGAGGAGGCGGAGGAGGTGGCGTCGCGTGGCCGCGCCGCTGTTTTCTTTGGTGGGGGGGGGGGGGGGGGGGGGGGTGGAGGAGGAGGGGGAAGGGGGGGGTGGCAACGCAGCGGCTTGGCTTTGTCTGCGGTGCGGTGCCTTGTCGCCCAAACTCTTCCGTTACTTCTCCCTCACACAACCCCCCCCCCCACCCGCTAGCTTGGGCCTCCTCTCCATGGGCCGGGCCTCCCTCGTTATCCGCGCCCATCATTAATGCATTCCAACTATGACATATATCCTCATTAATGCTCACCCTCAAAAAACAATATCCTCATTAATGCATTCCATTGATAGGGAATGGATATATACCCTGAATTAACCCCCCCCCCTTCCTCGTCGCTCTAGGGTTTTGTCCCCTCCCCCTTTTCTACGTCGGTGAGCGTTGTCCCTCTTGTCTCCGGCCGTCGCCCGCAACGGCTCCGTGCGGGGACGCCCGGTCCCGCCTCCTCGGCCAAATGTCTCGATATGGGGTTGTCGGAGCTTGCTGGCTTCCACACACACATCTCATCATCAGGGTTACTTCAATCTAGGGTTTGTCATGGCGTTGGAGCCTTCATCTCGGCTCGAGCGAACCAGTCGACGGTGAAACAACTAGGCCATAATAAGAGGATCGTTTCGATGATGCCGTATTTGAGAAGCAAGCTCGGCAACAGGATGAGGAAGTCGTCCGTTAGATGGGTCTAACCCTCACTTTAGGGGTTAATTTATCCCCTCCCCGTCTTCTACAACGTCGACCGGTTTTGTCCCCCTTGTCTTCGCTCATCGCTCGTACCGGCTTCTCTCAAGGGCGTTCCAATTTTCCTCGCCGTGCTATCTTGACGTTGGTTCACTAGAGTTTGCCGGTTTCCACACTTCTCTTCTCATTAGGGTTAGATCGACCTAGGGTTTGCGATGGCGACAGATCTTTTGTGTCGGATGGAGCGCACCAGGCAATCTAGAGTCAATGATGAAACAATGAGGGCCACAAGAGGATCGTTTGTACGATGCCGTCTTTGAGAAGCAATCTGGGCAAAAGGAGGGGGAAATCGCCCACGCTCGCACCAAGAAGGAATGTAGTCAATTTTGGTTTTACAAGAATGTGCGTGGGAGATTTAGCACAAGGTGTTCATGTGTATCCTCTCTGGAGGAGAATCTATACATGATGTAGTTTAAGTGCTTGTGTGATTGGGAGAAGGTGGTAGAAATATAATGGTCGTCTTTCAATCTTTCGAGGCAACCATGTGGTACTAGCTCTAGCGCCATATGACGGACTCACGAAGCCATCAATAATAAATTTGTACCATCTGAAAAATTGACTGAAGCTTGCTTGGGGGAGGAGATCAATGGGAATAACGAATTGGTCGAAGGAGAGGCGAGGCCATGATGGAAGAGGACGTATCCACCGCTCTGCTCTTGGAGCAAGAAGGGGAGGTGGTTGGCTTGGCTTGGCTTTGCTAGCTCTACCTTGTTGTCCAAACTCAACTTTCGTTACTCTTCTCTCAACCCATGTTACTGCCCCGAACCATTCTATTTGGTATGTTGGGCCGACCTGCCACCTTCTTGGCCTACCTCGTTATTAGTGTGCTTCATTATTTTATTCCAATAATAATATATCTTCTTATCCCTCAAATAATAATGATAATAATAATGATGATGATGATGATGATGGTGGTGGTGATAATAATAATAATAATAGTAATAATAACAACAATAATAATGATGATGATGGTGGTGGTGGTGATAATAATAATGATAATGATAATAATAATAATGATGATGATGATGATGATGATGATGATGATGATGATGATGATGATGATGATGATGATGATGATAATAATAATAATAATAATAATAATAATAATATATGATATCTTCTTCTCTCAAAGAAATAAAAATAAGATATCTTCACATGAGAAAAGAACAAAATTGAGAGGTGACACAACAAAGTTGAGGAGATGAACACGCAACAAAAAGTGGGACGTACGTAACTATACAAAATACGTAAGATATATAAAAAATAAGATATGTGGAGATGAGAAAAGAACAAAATTTAGAGGTCATACAAAAAAACAAGGTTGAGGAGGTGAACAACAAAAAAGTGGAATGCAAGAATACAAAAGGGTACCCCACACACGCTCTCTATCTCTATCTCTATCTATCTCTAAGAAAAAGCGGTAGGTAGGTGTTGTCCATGAATGAATAAACCAAAACCAAAATCAAAGCAAGAAGAATTACTCAGTCTCCTTCCTGCCTAAACATCTACCAAAGCAGGGTTTTATTTTTTGAGAAGAATCTCAGAATCATCAGCGTGTGTTGTGTGTCCGTGAGTGGGCCCCTCGTTTGCTTTCATCACGGAGAGAAGAAGGCCGTTCAAACTGAAGGTGGGCCGTTAAAAGGCCTTGGTCGGCCCGTAGCGTGAGTCAGGTATCCCGGGCCGGTCTAATAGCCAGCCTCAGAACGAAAACCCAAGCGCCTTCTTTCTCTTCTCTTACCAAAAAAAACTGATCAAAAAAGGGAAAAGGTTTTTATTTTGGAAGCTTCTTCGTCTAAAATGAAATTTGATCAAAGCTTCTTCTAAAGCCTGCCTGGAAACATGTGCAAACACACATTATCATTGCTTTTTCGTTTCGTCCACGGTCAGGTGAGACCGTTTTATCATAGCTATCTACTACTCCTTCCGTTTCAGTTTACAAGTCCTACATGTATATCTAGATTGCCAATTTTATCACTCTAATATAAACTATATAACACAAAAATTATACCTTTTAAAAATAAAACATCTGAAGTTTAAATTGGTATATTTTTCGTAATATATGACTTGTATTAGGTTGGTCAAATTGACGACTTAAGGGTACGCGCACGCCCTGTAAACTGAGAGAGAGGGAGTAGTCAAAACCAAGCCAAGCCTCTACAAAATTTATTGATCCATCCAATCCAGATGAGCAGTAATTAATACTATCTATCTATACTTTTTCGATAAAGGATGCATATATTAATTCAAAATGAAACATCAACGGATTATAAATACAATGAGCACACGCACCCAGCCTCTGCATATATAGTTAGTATGCACGCAACCAACAACAATGCACACGCGCACAAAGAAGCACACTCACATTCAAGACCCAAAGCTACGCCTTGATGGAGTAAAAAAAGGAATACTTACAAGTGATCAAAACAACAAGTTACAACAGCGACCATACCCACATCAATTACCCTTAACATCATGAGTACAACGAAAAATGTTCTCCAACAACAACGCCTTTAAGAAGGGAACGACTCTCAAGCGCCACCATTGCAAAGTCCAACCGCCCAAGGTCAGATTATTGTTTTTCACCCTGGGAATCAAGTCCGAGCAATCCTAGCAATATAATAAATCCCACAACAAGGTAACCACACAAAGACATCGCCATTACCAAATATGACCAATTAGTAATGCCTACAACAAGGTAATAACACGAAAAATATCCCCATTGTCAGATATAACCAATTAGTGCCAGGCCTTACGTTTGCACCCCGGAGCTCAGAGACAAGTACTTGAGAAGCACCACCAAACCAAAGTCGATCATCAAGCGTTGTCGCCGCCACCTTCCACGATCCCAGCAGCTACAGGCACGACACATGCCTTGACATGAATACCACGAGAGTGAATACCATGTTTACACAAGCGGGCAATCGAGTCGCAACAAGAGCCGGTCGCCACCAAAGCTGACAGTGTGCTTGCTACACGTTAGTTGGACCTAGCTAGTAAGCAAATTGGAGACGGTTGTACATAAGAGGCTCAAACCCGACAGGACGTGGCAAGGCCAACATATATACTACGTGCAGGTACAGTACTGTGTCACTTGGCTTGTGGTCAGTAGTGTAGCAGGACGACTGGGCTCTGCTTATGTTGTGAGAGAAGATGCAGATGATTCAAGCTGCCGTGCTTAAACTGAGGCTTACAACATACGTACTGTACATATTGCGCCCATCGTCTAGAATGCGTTTCCTTTTTCATGAGAGAAAATACTAGTCCCATCCCGTCCCAACATACTCCCTCCGTTCCAAAATAGATGACCCAACTTTGTGCTAACCTGTGGGTATCACTCTTACGCCTCAAACCCTCAAACCCTGCCATTCCCCTTCAAAAACCACCTCAACCGAACAAGGCCTTACGCGTTTTTCATGAGAGAAAATGTTACTTGATACTCAAATCATGAGGGTAGCACACTTGCCGCCGGCCGCGTGACCAAGGACGTACGTCCTGCTCGAGTGGCGCCTCTTGAAGCGAGGCATCCAGCAAGCAGCTCGGCCTTGGTCTGCTCACTGATGATGCATGAGGCGTTTCTCGCCACCGTACCGCCGGTCGTGTGACCAAGGAGGGGCCGGTCTGCTCACTGAAGATCTTCTCGCCGCTCGCCGCATTGCCCGCCGGCGCCTCGCCGAACGATGCCATCCCTTCCTTCCTTAGTTTGCTTTCCTTCCTTCCTTGCCGGCCGGCCCTGTACTGTGTGTGTCTTTGTTTTTGTTTCTTTCTTGGATCGACCCTTAGCTTGGCTAGCTAATTGCTACTACTTCTCTTCCACGCAAAATTAAGCCCCTTGAACATGCCTTAATTAGACATGCTTTGCTTGGCTTTTGTTTGTATGGTTGGTGTGCATGCATGCACGCTTGCGACCCGCTAATTCAGCTCCCTCCTCCTCAACTTAGACACGTACCGAGTTCATCCTAGCTACCTTGTCCATCTTTCCTGAAATTAGTATTAATAACGATAATTAAATTCTAGTATGATTTGCCCCCCCCCCCCCCCCGAGTCTGTTTTTTGGTCCCTCAACTCTACAAAATGCTAGACCTACGCTATCCTTCTTTCCCACTAAGAGCAAGGACAACAAGGTGATATAGACACACTGTAAGAATTTAAATATATAATACTCAATCTGTCTCGAAATGTAATACTTTGTCTATACTTAGACCAAAAGTGTCATATATTTTGAGACAGACATTTGTTGAGTTATTGAAGAGAGGGGAAAAAAGCGGGCTACAGATTAACAGAAGTGCTCCTAGAGACTTTGTGAAAGAGTTTGGTGGGGTCATGTATCAATAAAGTAATAGTAAAAACTTAATCATTTAGAAAAAACTTTATCCGCGTATTAGCTTTGGTCAAAGTCAAGCTTTGTGTAAACAAAAATATTAAATTATGCGATAGCAAATCGACATCATTACATTTATTATTGAATGAACTTTCACATCATATAGATTTATTATAATAAATGTTTATATTGTTTTGAATAAACTTGATCAAACTTTACTAAGTTTGACTGCAGTCAACTCTAATATGCAGAGTAAAAAAACGGAGGGAGTATTTTTTATCTTTAAAGAAGAGAAAAAGGAAAGGCTGCTGGCAAAAATGCATGTGTCATTGGTTAGTGGAGTGTTGAGGTCAGCTTGTACCGTCTCATGCGCGCGGATTATTCCACTTAGCAGTGGACCGTGCATGCGTGCACTATCGATCGATGCATGTATCTGCTCATCTACATGCATGCACTCACTGCAGTTAAACTTATTCACAACATGCATGCATGGTCGCTAAGTAAGTTTAAGTTGGATGTATGCATCATGGCAGCATGCATGGGTGTGGCTGGCGCATCCATTTGACAACGTACAGTCGTACATACGTGCCGTCTACAACAACACATGCAGCCACAACACTAGAAGAAAATAGTAGGCCATGCATGTTACTCCCTTCGTTTCTAAATATTTGTCTTTCTAAAGATTTTAATAAGTGACTACATACGAAGCAAAATGAGTGAATGTACACTCTAAAATATGTCTATATATATATATATATATATCCATATATGGTAGTCCATTTGAAATCTCTAAAAAAACAAATATTTAGGAATGGAGGGAATAAGTTACAAACTTCATTATACATCTTGAGCCAGCTAGGCTGGAGCGCAATGTAAAACAAGACGTACACACTACCGTCATCCCACAATATAAGATGTTTTTTAAGCTATAAAAACGGATTGTAACAACATCTAATATTATGAGTGTGCAGGGAGTATAACTGAACTAATGAGGGCTAAACACATGCTTGCTTGCAAGGAGTAGAGCAGGGAGAGAGTAGTGCTAGCTAGCTAGTGACCCACTCCGTAACTTGGATGTTGACAATGCACACTAGCCATGCTCATGCTCATGCCTTCCCTTGAGAGGATGGATGCATGATGATCCATATCACACACGCATGCATTATACTCCACTCATCGATATCCATTAGCTAGCTAGGTACCTCAAATTGGGTGGCTTAAGAAAAAAAATAAACGTTCATGTAAACACTCGACACCCACCCACGCATAACGTATCTTAATCCGATTTGATTACATACCTAGCCTGGAACAGGCTTATTGAAAGAAAGATGAGTGAACTGTCACTTCACTTAATCTGGTAGCATTATTAAGTTGTCCACTAGCTAGCTAGCCAGCTTGAGATCGATCCATCCATCGTCCCGATGGCACACAGCAGGTAAACCTTACTAGAACCGACGAACCAACGAACGTGATGATAAGGGCCTCTCCAACGGCTGACCCACAAATTTCCTCCCACATCTATATGTAGATAGGGGGATTAGTCCGTGAACACGAATGCTGGATCATCCAATCGTAGCTACATACATCCGGCCTTTTTCATTTTTTTAAGTCCGCATGATCAAATAGCTGTATACATAGGGTATAGACGTTCAAATAGCCGCATTCCGCAATAGTTTAAATTTTAAAAAGTTTAAATATTACATCCCAACATTATTTTCCCCTTTAACTGTCCATTGATGCTCAATCAGATCTCCCTTTAGCTGCTCGTGAGTTGGTCGGTGCCGAATTTGTTGATGCATTTGAATAAACTCTTGAAATGTGGCTAGATGCTGGTCAAGAAGTTGGATAGGATCAGCCATGTTCTCAAATTCTAGAGCCGCGGCATCATTCTCACCCTCATCCTCGATGATCATGTTGTGCATGATCACACAACATGTCATCACCTCCCACAAGGTCTCCGTATCTCACTGTTTAGCAGGTCCATGAACAACTGTAAAACGAGACTGCAAACTCCAAATGCCCTCCCGACATCATTTCTAGCTGCTTCTTGTCTTTGGGCAAAGTGAGTCTTTTTCTGGCTAACTGAGTTAGAGATGGGCCGATAAAGGTAGCCCATGGAGGATAGATACCGTCAACCAGATAGTAGCCCATGTTGTACTCATGTCCATTGACAGTATAGTGGCAAGGAGGAGCTTTTCCTTCAGTCAGCCACACAAACAATGATGATCACTGCAGCGCATTGATATCATTGTGAGACCCGGGCATGCCAAAGAAAGCGTGCCAAATCCAAAGATCTTGTGAGACTGCCAAGATCCTCTCGGTGTCTGCCATAGTTGGTTCTCTCAGGTATTGAAGTCCAAACACCTCGACCACGACAATTGCAAAGAAGACCACGGCATCTCCGCATGTGCACTCGAACATCCGTTGGTACTCGTCCCACGAATCAGCGGTCGTGCCATATGCAAGCATCCGGAGTGCGGCCGTGCACTTCTGGTAACCAGGGATCCCAATCGTTCCCACGGCGTCCTTATTTAGGATGAAGTAGCCATCATAGGACCGGACGACATGGTAGAAACGATCAAAGATAGTCTTGCGCATTCGAAAACGTCGGCAAAAATGGTCAGCGAAGAGTGCATTTGGGGCAAAGTAGTCGGCCATCAGTGTCAAATGGCCGCACACCCTATTGCAGCTGAACCCTTGACCGAGCCCTTGAAATTTAGAACATGCTCCTCCTCCTCTCCGCGTCTTCAAGGACCACATGCATCATCGCTGTCTCATCGGAGTACTCCTCCTCGTCGTACGACTCAACATACTGCTTGTATATGTAGTCCAAATCGAAATTCATTGCTACAGAGAAGAAGGGAAAACTGTTTTTTAGCTCCAGCGATCCATCGAACAGTTGCCGGGCATGGTGAGTATAGCAGTAGCGGATGGTACCTAGTGGGGCAACCGGAAGACAAGGGTTGAACGGAGAGGGAGGAGAAGCGGGATGGATCGCTGGAGGTGACGAAGATGTAGAGTTACGGTAGGAGTGTGGCGTGATGGATGGGGTGGTGGAGCAGCGGTGAAGGCAAGAGAGAAAGATGGAAGAAGAATAAATAGGGAAGATGGAGGCGCAGGGTCTGGAA
Source organism: Triticum aestivum (assembly GCF_018294505.1). NCBI lineage: Eukaryota > Viridiplantae > Streptophyta > Magnoliopsida > Poales > Poaceae > Triticum > Triticum aestivum. The sequence goes on from NC_057797.1 coordinate 787,553,733, forward strand.
AGGGTTTTGAGTGGGTGGCGGTGTCGGAGTCCTACGTGTCTGGTGTCCGGACTCCCGCAAAGCTCCCCACATTTGTCTCTGGCTTGAGGGTGAAAACGTGAGTTGTCTCCGGCTTAAAAGAGAAAATGTGTCTGGACCGCCTCGCGGATCGATACAAGCCCATGTTAGATGGCTTCGGCTGTCTGGACAGCGTTTGCGAGATGCTCTAACCATCCGTTGACTAGTAGTTTACAATATTGCATTAGAATCGAGTGTATATATGCTAGTGGCGGCCGGTGTGCATGGTTTGGTGCGCGCACATGCATGTCTGAATATTATACTCCATGCATGAATACCTAGCTAGCTGCATGCCATCTGACGTACGCACGCATTATTATTCATGCAACCACGCTGCACGCAGATCCATGGATTCATCTGTCCGGTTTACAAATACCCATGCATGCATGCACCCCAGTACCCATCTCAAACCTCCAACACATATCCATCTAAACCACAATGGGCAAGGCCACGATGAACATCAAGCGGCAGCGTTCCACTAGTGTCACCACTGCTGCCCTAGCGTCCGTGCTGATGCTGCTCCTGGCGGCGGCCGGCGGCGTAGCCGCACAAGGAAGAGGAGGAGGCTACGGTGGCGGCGGAGGAGGATATGGTGGTGGTGGCGGTGGTGGGTATGGAGGAGGAGGAGGAGGAGGATACGGTGGTGGTGGAGGGTATGGAGGAGGAGGATATAGTGGTGGTGGCGGCGGCGGAAGAGGAGGAGGAGGAGGATACGGTGGTGGCGGTGGGTACGGATACGACGGTGGATACGACGACTATCAAGGTGGAGGGGGAGGCGGCGGCGGCGGCATGGGCCCTCCCGGTGGTGACGGTCTGAGCATGGAGTACTACTCTATGACGTGCCCGTACGCCGGCGAGATCGTGCGCGACGTGGTCAGCGCCGCGCTTGCCAAGGACCCCACCCTGGCGGCCTCCCTGCTCCGGCTCCACTTCCACGACTGCTTCGTCCGCGGCTGCGACGCCTCGGTGCTCCTCGACTCCACCAAGGCCCACGGCACCGCCGAGAAGGACGCGCTCACCAACAAGTCACTGCGCGGCTTCGAGGTCATCGACGCCGTCAAGGCCGCCCTCGAGGCGCAGTGCCCCGGCACCGTCTCCTGCGCCGACGTCCTCGCCCTCGCCGCCCGGGACTCCGTCTACATGGCCGGCGGGCCCTACTACGACGTGCCCACGGGCCGCAAGGACGGCTCCCTCTCCCGCGCCGACGACACCTCCGCGCTCCCCGCCGCCACGCTCAAGGCGGCCGAGCTCATCAAGGTCTTCGTCGGCGACCACGGCTTCACGGTGCCGGAGCTCGTCGCGCTCTCCGGCGGACACACGCTGGGCCAGGCCCACTGCGCCAACTTCAAGAACCGGCTCAGCGGCTTCGGCAAGGCCGGCAACGGGATGGACCCGACGCTGGAGGCCGGGATGGCGGCGTCCCTGGCGAAGACCTGCAAGGCCGCCGGCGACGGCGGCACGGCCAAGCTTGACGCCACCAGCAACGCCTTCGACGTGGAGTACTTCAAGGGCCTGCAGACCAGGAGGGGGCTGCTGACGTCCGACCAGACGCTGCTCACCGGGTCGCCGGAGACGGCCATGTATGTGAACCAGTTCGCCGAGAGCCCGGACGCGTTCTTCGAGACGTTCGTGCAGGGGATGGGGAGGATGGGGCAGCTGGACCTCAACCCCGACGGCAACGTCAGGCTCAACTGCAGGCTCCTCAACTAGCCCGCCCGCCCGTATATATATAATATATCGGCATGCAAGATAAGTACGTATATATAGCATGGCCAGGCCAATGTAATAATAAGCCTACACGTACGTATATATGCATGCGTGCTCCATGCATGTATAAACGTGCTAGGTAGGTAGGTGCAACCCCAGTATATGATTGATGCATAATGTGTACACTTGAACTTCTGCATGCATGCAAAGCATGATCAAAGAAACGGACTTGTCAAAGGAGGAGAACTGCTTTGCTTTCTGGAAAGAAAAAACAAAATAAATCTTTGATAATGCATGGACCATGCTCCTTCCTCAAAAGTGGTCTAGCTATATTTTTTGAGAGCATGCTGGCTATAGAGAGATGTAGTATCACCTACTGCCATTATAAAGAGTACTTCCTCTGTGCACGAATAAGTGTACATTTATCTTTTGTCTCAAATCAAAGTTTTAAAATTTTGACAAACTATATAGAAAAGAGTAGTAAGATATATGAAATCAAATTGGTATATTATGAAAGTACATTTCAAAACGGACCTACTGATACTAATTTAGTGTCATAAATGTTGCTATTTTTTCCTACAAAGTTAGTCAAAGTTTAAAACCTTAACTTAATACAAAAGTTAGATGTACACTTATTCATAGACAAAAGTAAGAAGTTGGCTTTTGGATCCGAAATCCCCTTTGGCGGTCCAGATACTCCTGAAATCTGGACCACGGGTCTCCTTGTGATGTGTGCGCTAGCGTGCTAGCTTCTGTATGGCATTGTATTCTTAGATGACGATGGTTTAATGAACAGTGCAATGGCCCACGTCTAACCACCATTTAATGAACCTATATGAGCTTTAGAGATTAATCGGGAATTATTGTCTTATATGGGCTTTGCCATTAAAGATCGCACACAATCATTTCAAGTAATTCAGCCCGCGAACTTTTGGAAGGAAAAAAAAGGATGGAAATTTGAGGTGCACCAAACTCATGGAAGAGTTTTTGCCTAGACTCAGGTTCATCACGTTTCATTAGACCGGTTTATGGGTTCGATGGTAGATCAGAGAAGCATGCTAGCAACTGAATTTCCAAGGAAAATGTGGGCATATAGTTGGAGCGGTAGAAACTATCAACTAGGTGAAATTAAAGAAGGGAGGTGGCCGGGAGGCCTCGTGGAAAACAAAGCAGTTTTTGATGTGTTGCTACGAACACGTTGCCGTCGGTGTAACACTATATGTTTGTTGTTGTAACAGGAAGAAGACTAGCTATATGTTTCTGTTGTAATTGCGGATCTATATATGACCACATTTTTATATATATGTATATATGTTTGCCCACGAACATAGATAGATCCTTGAGCTTAATTTTCTTCAAAGACGGCGGACCACGCATTGCACTTGCACGTTTATACGAGTATATGCCTGTGTGTACAATAGGGGCCAGGTCGGAGTGTGGAAATTAGAACTGCCCGGCCGGGTCGCTGCACCTTAATTTGCCAGTGAAGGTGAACACAACACACATGCAATGCAGATGTCGGGCAGTCTGCTCCGGCCATGCCTTGGGTTCTTCTTGTGGCTGTGAGCATGTTAACTGCGTGGTTAATCCATTTGGTCATGAGATGGAACATGGGTCCACCATACAGCGCGGGGGTCGAGGGGTCTCCCGCTCCTCGGGGCCGGAGTCGCTCGAGTTCTTCGCCCGGAACCCATCGCTGGAGCTCATCCCCTTCTTGAAGCGACGTCTCGATATATAGGTATGCACGTTTATGTTCACATATGTGTTCATGGATCAAGAAGAACATTTTTTTAGGACAATTCCAAATTTGAAGGAATTCACGACGGCTGCAATTTCAGGTATGGTCCGATTTTTAGGACAAATTTGATCGGTGAAGACCTCATCGTCTCCATGCATTGGATCAAGAGTTGAACAACTTAGTGTTCCAAAAAGAAGAGAATCTATTCCAAATTTGGTATCCCGAGTAAATCATGAGAATCATGGGAGCCGACTGCATTATTGCAAAACTCGAGACCTTCCACAAGCACCTCAGGACACTGGTACTTCAACTCTTCGGCCCAGAAAACCTCAGGCTGGTTCTGCTCCATGAAGTGCAGCAGACGGCCCAAGCTAGTCTGCTCTCCTGGCTTGATCATCCTAGCATCGAAGTGAGAGGCAACCTCTAGTGTATGTCCTTGTATCAGCCTCTTCCTATGTTAATGGTGTTATGGTTTAAGCTAAACAACTTGATTAATTAGGATATGCTACAAGTTATTATTGTTTAATTAGCAAAGCTTATAATATATACATGATGGTTAAAGCAACTCCAAAAATTCCTTATCGTAGATGATATTCAGCATCACGGCAAAGCGATTAATCAGCTACGACTCCTCAAGCTCGGATGGGAAGTTGTGGAAGCAATTCGATGCATTTCTTCAGGGACTATTAGCATTTCCACTTTACATTCCTGGCATAGCATCTGCAAAAGTATGCAGGTAATTAGGCACCCTCACATTTCCTATCATAACATAAATAAATAAATCCATATGAACAATTCTACTAATGGACACTCTCGTCCATTGGACTGGATCCACCACTACATTTCTAGTATTAAACAATATGTCAGAACAATTGCACCCAATAGTATTCCCACAAGACAGTAATTTCACCCAGTAGTAAGGAAATAGTGTGTATATTATAGCCTAATTAATTGGGATCCCATGGTGCTTAGACATGTGATTTTACATGATAAATTCAAACTATAATTTACACTATTAAAATATAATTTTCTTATATGTATGATTCCCTCATTGCCTAGGGCAGAAAACACACCGGACCATAATTGAGCCAAAATACATAGCAGATTGTTAACGGGTCAGAAGTGACCATGAGCCGTAATGATGAGAAATCCACAATAGGCCGGTGACGGGCCGAATTACACCATTCTTACGGGCTGTACCTATAAATGTACACAATAGGCCGGTGACATAGCAGATTCTTACCACGTGTCGGTTACCCTTAACGAAATCACTTTTATGACGCGCCATTTATTGTCCTGGAAGTGGACACTTCCGTGATGATAATTTGAGTATTGTCATGAAACATTTTTATAACATCACATGTATAAATATCTTCATTCCGTCATAAAATCGTGATGGATGTACATGTGTAACAGAAAACGTGACCTGCTGTGACATACACATATTACCACGGAATTGGTTTTTCTTTTTATAGTGCTTACGGGTTTTTTTATATATAAAGCGGGGCAAAAGAGTTTGATGGTATATAGTTGGTGTTTAAAGTGTTTTGAGTATTAGTGTGTAGCTTTAGCATTTAGACTCGCGGTGTGCAAATGTAAAATAGTTCCTTATGCTGAAGCAGCGACAAGTAATATGCGTAATATAGATTGGAAAAGGAGTAACAATTCTATTATAACTTGTAGTAACACACAAGCAGAAAATATGGACGTTGTAAATGACAGCAGGACAGATAATCCAACATACTTGGTGCGACGTTATCTTTCTATCCAAATGAAAGGGGGGCCCATGAACGTACGTACATCATCCTTCGTCCCAGCAGCTAACAAGATGACATTTCTCTCTCTCTCTCGCTCTCTCAAAAAAAAAGAAAAAAACTAAGAAGATGAGATCAATCCCAAATGCTTGGATGCAAATGGAAAGATGAGATGTCGCCTAAAAAAGAAGATCTAGATCTGGCGCGCCGGTTTATAAATATGCTGATCGAGCCCTAACCAAACCAACAGTATTCTTGATCAGTACCCACATACATACATACATACATACATACATACATACATACATACTCCTCTCCTCCTTTGTTGAGTAGGTGTGTGTAGCTAGTAGAGAGTGATAGAAAATGTTTCCACTAGTGACGGCCGGGTCGCCCAAATGTGTTGCGCTCCGATCAAACCATGACAACACCTACCTGTGCTCCGTCCACGACGAGAGCCAGGGCGGCAGTATCGTCGAGCTAAGCAGCGGTGGCGACGGCGGCGTCAATAACCCGCGCTGCCGGTTTTATCTGGAGGCGTCCGAGGAGCACGACGGGCACCTGCACGTCAGGTGCTGCCACAACAACAAGTACTGGGTGTCCCAGCAGCGCGTGCATGGCGACGGCGACGGCGACGGCGACGCACGCTGGGTCATCGGCACCGCCAATGAACCGGAGGCGGACCTGTCCAAGCCGTCATGCACCCTGTTTAAGCCCACCCCGGCCTCGGAGGAGGACGGCTCCGTCAGGTTGGCCGGCTCCATGCATGCATCTTTTTTACACTACTAGTCTACTTTGCATTCTCTTCTTCTATTCTACTACTACCTTAGTACGCGTAGCTAGTAGCTAGTATCCATTTTTGTGTTACATTATCTATTCCATTATATAGTGTGCCAATAACTTCAAATATTAGTCATTGGATATGCCTATCCAACAGTCAAGAGATGCAAATTCGAGCATTATCATCCGTTGGATAAAGTTTTCAACTCATAGAATTCTGTCACGTGGACTTTTAACTAAACACCCAACTCTACCATCTCATGTGTTCTAGAAGCATTTATCCACATGCTTTTCTGATACTCTAATGAAAAGAGACTAGAACAATCTAAATTCAAGAGAGGTAAGAACCAAATTGAATCTTGTCCAATACGATTCTACGAAAGGAAATACATATTCAGATGTATTTTCCCATGCTTTCCTCGCCTCGGCTACACTCCACGTCTCTTGGGCGTAGGTAGCATGCAGTTTTTCATCACGTTCTGAATATCATATCCCCATCCTATTACCACCGTGTGGATATCCTGTTTCCTCCCTCGTGCGGGTCTTCTCTGCATCCACTTTATTTGCTTCACTTCCCAAATTTGAAAAAGAAATTGGCAGTGCAGGTTTCACTTGGCAAAGATTAGAAATGCCTGGATGCATCAATATAATGAAAATACACAATATGATGAGATTAGGGTGATATGAAAAGTTCATGCTACTACATTAGGCACACCATCAATATTTTGTGGCGACGAACGGCTACACCACACATATGCGCACTGTCTTTGCTCTGACCGTTGCAACATAGGATTACGTTATTTGTGTTTGATGATATGTTATCATCATCATGAGTTGAGAAAGAATGTTGGTTCCTTTTTTGGGTCGACTTTGGTTCATTTGTAGTTTCATTGATTCGTAGTTCATGCTTGTGCAATGTCGGTATTGACCGGCTTTGCGGGCTTGTTCTACCTCCCGGGGCATCTCGATTCACCTCTGGCTCCATACAATATTTTATTTTATTTATTTATTTTTGCTTTGTACCAAGATTATTTGGTTTGTTGAGTAAATAATTTACTATTAAGGTATACTACTCCCTCTAATCCAAGATAAATGTCATAGTTTTAAACTAACCTTAGTTCAACCTTATTCAAAACCACAACACTTATTATGGATGGGTGGGGGTACCATTTTCAACAAAGTTTACAAAAGCTTCAATTTATTTGTTTCATCGTATATTCTAACATTCCAGATGTGGTCATATCCGGATGGTTTGAGCTGGAAAAAAGGCTTTCATGACAAAAGGAAAATCAAGTTTACCAACTTTCGAGTCAAACATTTTTTAATAAAGGGCACTTTATTATCTTAAGATGAAACATTAAGTGGATACAAATCATAATGAGTAGCATCTGGCCTCCTCACAACCACAGCCAACTACCAACAGTCTCACAAAAGATAATATAAAAAAGCGACATATTGAGACAACAGTAGAGTCATATAGGACCGATACTATACCTATGTCGACGGAGGTTGTGGACCAATCCAAAGATTATGTTGCCATTCATGATGGGTAAAAACCTCCCTCGCCACCCGCTCCAACCGCATACGTACCCATCGTCTTGAACAACGGTCAGTATTCTGTTCGGTGTAGCATAGACCACATCAAAAAATAATCTGACGGAGAGAGCTGTTGCCATTGAAAACCAAATCGTTTCTATATAGCTAAGGAGACCATATAATAAGGCATACGCTCCCACTTTGAACATATTTGGAGTACCGTCCAATCAATGATCAATTTTTTTTATAAAACTTGGGGACGGATACAAATTGGACGCAATTTGGATGACTGACCACGTAGAACGTGCAAACTTGCACTAAAATGTAAACATTCCCATCCCGTGTCGGGAAGGCGTCAGGGCCTGGAGCTTTGTTATGTTCCATTTAGAACACTACGGCTCACACCTCCTCTACACAGAAATGTGTCGTGCGGCTGTCGTTTTCTTCAAACATATATACTGTATTGTATATGAATGCCTGCTACTACGCATGGACCCAATTAAGCTAGTCTTAGGTCCCTTGAATAAACAATCTCCCGTTTTTCTCTATCTTTTTTACGATAAAGAACGATTTTATTAACTCAAAATGTACCATGAATTGGATACAAAGCATTATGAGCAACACCCGACCTCTGCATAATTAGGATGCACACAGCCGAACAACAAAAGTCTGACAACCAGAAGAAAACAAAAACCGACAAATTGGCAATTGTACAGTCCTATAGACCGACACTGTGCCTATGTCGAAAGGTGAGATGGACCGATCCGGAGGTTATGCTGCCATCCATGTTGGGTAAAAACCTCCGTAGCCACCTGCTCCAACCGCGTAGACACCGCCTTGAATAGCGGTCGGACCTCCGCTTGTTGTAGCTTAGACCACGTACGAAGCGGTTTTCTCTATCTGTATCCCAATTAGTTAACTCTAGATTGTCTATCTTTGGTAATCTATAGATTGACAGTACTACAGTAGCTAGGGTGTTAACTCTTTTGTCTATGCTTTGCATGGCAGGTTCCTCCACTCCCAGATGGGCAAATATGTTGGCGTGTTATCCAGTGGTGATGTCGCCCATTTGCATATACTAGCATCTGACCAAGAAGATGACAAGTCTCTGCTGGTTGGTAGTGGCTTCACTGTTGTGGATTTGTCGCAGCATAAGCAATTGCCTGCACATGTATCTTTCAAAGGTGACAACGGCAAGTACCTGGGTGTATGGAGCAACGGCTATCATAATTATGTATGCGTTTCGAAAGATGACATCACAGATCCAAGGGCGTCGCACACACTCACCAACAATGATGATGGATCCATCCGTTTACAATCTGATTTCCAGAGCAAGTTTTGGAGGCGCAGCCCGGACTGGATTTGGGCCGACTCACACGACACCACCAACAACAACCGTGACACCTTGTTCGAGGCGGTGATCATCGGGGATGACTTCGTAGCGCTTCGAAACCTTGGCAATGGCAGCTTCTGTCAGAGGCTAACCGCAGACGGCAAGATTGACTGCCTCAATGCTAGTGCTGATAGCATGGTAGGACGAGCAAGATTCCATCTGGAAGAGCCGGTTATTTCTCGAGAGATCTATGACATTGAGTTCCACCTGGATGAGGCTAAGGTTCAGCTCAAGAAACTCGAGGATGTAAAAACTGCTCATCTTATCAATGACATCCCTACACCCGGCACACAAGACGTAGAATTCAAACTCCAAGAGACCAGGGAGAGTACCTGGAGTTCTAGTGTTTCATTGAAAGTGGCTATCAAGTCAACCATTGACTCTGGGATTCCACTCATAGTGAAAGGGGAAATACAAATTAGTGCTGAATTTCAAGGAGGATATAGCTGGGGAGAAACTATAACGAAAACACGAGAGACCACCATGAAATATCAAGTCATTGTGCCTCCAATGTCCAAGGTCTTGGTGACAGCGATTCAGTCACAAGGTATATGTGATGTCCCATACTCATACAAGCAGAAGGATGTTCTGTTGAATGGACAGGAAATTACTCACCACTTCACAGATGGCATTTATAGGGGTGTTAGTGTGTCTGATACTACAATCACTGTCGAACCCATGCCGTGACTAGTTATCCCTAGTTATTATTGTTAGTTTAGAATACTATAAGAGTTTGGATATGGAAAGGTTCGCCCCGAACAAGGTTTTCCTGCTGTCTCCAAATTCAGTTTGAATTGTTTTGTTTTACTCCGATTTGTAATTGGCTTTATAAGCCCCTCATCAATACAATCAAGCAAGTTGAATCTATTTCCTACCTCATTTTGTCATCTCTTCTCTGTCTCTCCATCAACACAAGGTAATTAAAAGACAAGTTATAGGACCTCGAGATGATGGTCACTTTACTGCGGTGCTGATAAACTAGGTCTTTTTTTTTACATATAAATGACGCCTTTACTAACTCAAAATGTAGCATCAAGAGGATACAATGCATTATGAGTAACATCCGGCCTCTGCATAGTTAGGATGCACACATCCAAACTTAGACTTCCTAAACTTAAAAAAAAACTAATAAATCGGCATTAGAAAAATCGTATGAAACTCGTCGTGATTTCCAAATTTTCTTATTATTCTCCACTGAGATCTCTGGATGCCTAAGAGCATGGTACACAGAGTCAACTATGAAGGACCAAGAAGTAGTGAGACTCATGCGAAAAATATCCACTCCATGTGTGAGGTTAATCTAATCTAATATGGATAGAAGATTTTGCCATGATGAGATACGGGTCCAATCAAATCCCTTCACGGGTCCAATCAAATCCCTTCTAAAGTAAATATCTGGCCCGTATGGCCGGTGCATGTGCGTAAGTGTATCATTTTTATTGCATATGCGGTACAAGACTAGATATTGTTCTCGGAGAGTGGCATTGCCTAACCATTTATCCTCACAGAAATATATCTTCGGGCTGTCATTTATCGCAAAGGACCCTGAGCGGAAGAGATGTTTCTTTGCCGCCATCAGACTGGCCCAAAAGCATGAATCTCCAGGTTTTCAGTATTCTCGAGACACATCTTTTCGTCCTAAATACTTACACTAGTAGAAAAAGGACCTAATGTGAAGCTCATTAGTCCCGGTTTGTGGTTGAACCGGCACTAATGTGAACATTAGTGCCGGTCCCAACGGCTAGGCGGGCGATGGTCATTAGTCCCGGTTCATGGCAAACATCTAGTACCGGTTCGTGCCACGAACCGGGACTAAAGAGGTGGTGGCAGGCTGTTGTCAGGCTGCGGCCCCACCAACACTTTTAGTCCCGGTTCGTGGAGATGCACCTTTAGTCCCGGTTTGTATAACCAACCGGGACTAAAGATCATCCTATACAAACCCTTCGTCGAGCCCGAGCTCTATGTTCTTCCATTTCCTCTCCTCTCTGTTTTCTTCCTCTCCTCTCGAGCCCATCCTTCATTTTTCACAAAATTTGTCAAGATTTGAAGGCACCCCATCCATCCAAATGATCACAAAGGTTAGCAACTTTGTCCTTTCACCTCTCATTGCTAGATTAGCTCTTATAATGCTCTATAAGTATAGTGATTTGTGGGTTTTAGTAATTTGGGAGGAATTATATGTGGTAGTTTATTTGATTTATATGCAATTTGAGCTCAAAATAACTCTTAGTTTGCATATGTAGGTGTGGTTTACTTAGTGCCTTCCCGTCTCCATCCTAACCACCGTCGATCACCCGCACCGTCCCGTCGCCGGCACCACCTTGCGGTGAGCCTCTTGTTCTTATCTTTTTATATAAAAAATCATGTTATTTTTGTGATTTAGATATATAGTTACTTGTATAATTATCTTACTTGTATGTTGTTTGTTATACATAGTGTCATGGTTTTTATATCCGCCCCGTCGGCCCTCGTCCGGTTTATAGATTCGCATGTGGTATATTCTCTTTTATAACTATTTGTTGCATTTCGTGTTTATAAAAAGTTATGCCCATCAAGTTGGCATAGATACTTTTATCTAGGAGGTATGTGAACCGGAAATTCCAACCGACCCTATTGTCGAGAGGTTAAATTTAGTTCAAAATGAAAACGAGTATTTGAAAGAAAAATTGAAAAGAATTGAGGACGAGAAGATGGAATTGGAGTTGCATCTTGCCGATGTCTTCGATGATCACAAGATCAAGATGGAGAAAACGCTTGAAGACTAGAAAGATTAGAAAATATGCCATTGATAGTGAGGCTTGGTATCATTATGTTGTTGGATCAATTGTTACCTTAGTTTCCAGCTTGATCGCATTTGTTGTTGTTGCATTTAAATGCTTTAGCTAGAGAGTTTGTATGTTGTTTTATGAGAATAAGTGTGTATGGAACTTTATGTATGAACTATTGGGGAACGTAGCAGAAATTAAAAAATTTCTACGCATCACCAAGATCAATCTATGAAAATTCTAGCAACAAGAGAGGGAGAAGATGAGCATCTTCATACCTTTGAAGATCGCTAAGCGGAAGCGTTACAAGAACGCGGTCGGTGGAGTCATTCACGAAGCGATTCAGATCGCGGACGAATCCGATCTAAGCATCGAACAACGGTGCCTCCGCGTTCAACACACGTGCAGCCCGGTGACGTCTCCCGTGCCTTGATCTAGCAAGGAGAGAGGGAGAGGTTGGGGAAGACTCCGTCCAGCAGCGGCACAACGGCGTGGTGGTGATGGAGGAGCGTGACACTCCAGCAGGGCTTCGCCAAGCACTGCAAGAGACAAGGAGGGAGAGGGGTGGGGCTGCGCCAGGAGAGAGGGAAACTCGTGTTCTTGGCAGCCCCAAAACCCCCACTATATATAGGGGAAGGGGAGAGGGGGCCGGCCCCTCTAGATCTCATCTAGAGGGGGGCGGCGGCCAGGAGGGGGAGACTTGCCCCCCAAGCAAGGTGGAGGCACCCCCCTCCCCTAGGGTTTTCAACCCTAGGCGCCTTGGGCCCTTGGGGAGGGCCGCACCAGCCCACTAGGGGCTGGTTCCCTCCCATATTCAGCCCATCAAGTCCACCGGGGCAGGTGGCCCCACCCGGTGGACCTCCGGACACCTTTCGGTGGTCCCGGTACAATACCGATAACCCCAGAAACTATTCCGGTGACTGAAACTGGACTTCCCATATATAAATCTTCACCTCCGGACCATTCCAGAACTCCTCGTGACGTACGGGATCTCATCCGAGACTCCGAACAACATTCGGTAACCACATACAAACTTCCTTTATAACCCTAGCGTCATCGAACCTTAAGTGTGTAGACCCTACGGGTTCGGGAATCATGCAGACATGACCGAGACACCTCTCCTGCCAATAACCAATAGTGGGATCTGGATACCCATGTTGGCTCCCACATGTTCCACCATGATCTCATCGGATGAACCACGATGTCAAGGATTCAAGCAACCCCGTATGCAATTCCCTTTGTCAATCGGTACGTTACTTGCCCGAGATTCGATCGTCGGTATCCCAATACCTCGTTCAATCTCGTTACCGGCAAGTCACTTTACTCGTTCCTTAATGCATGATCATGTGACTAACTACTTAGTCACATTGAGCTCATTATGATGATGCATTATTGAGTGGGCCCAGAGATACCTCTCCATCATACGGAATGACAAATCCCAGTCTCGATTCGTGCCAACCCAACAGACACTTTCGAAGATACCTGTAGTGCACCTTTATAGCCACCCAGTTACGTCGTGACGTTTCGTACACCCAAAGCATTCCTACGGTATCCGGGAGTTGCACAATCTCATGGTCTAAGGAAATGATACTTGACATTAGAAAAGCTCTTAGCAAACGAACTACACGATCTTGTGCTATGCTTAGGATTGGGTCTTGTCCATCACATCATTCTCCTAATGATGTGATCCTGTTATCAATGACATCCAATGTCCATGGTCAGGAAACCATAACCATCTATTGATCAACGAGCTAGTCTACTAGAGGCTCATTAGGGACATGTTGTGGTCTATGTATTCACACATGTATTACGGTTTCCAGTTAATACAATTATAGCATGAACAATAGACAATTATCATGAACAAGAAATACAATAATAACTATTTTATTATTGCCTCTAGGGCATATTTCCAACAGTCTCCCACTTGCACTAGAGTCAATAATCTAGTTCACATCACTATGTGATTGTAATGAATTCAACACCCATGGGGTTTGATCATATCTCGCTTGTGAGAGAGGTTATTAGTCAACGGGTCTGAACCTTTCAGATCCGTGTGTGCTTTATAAATCTCTATGTCATCTTGTAGATGCAGCTACCACGCTCTATTTGGAGCTATTCCAAATAGCTGTTCTACTATACGAATCCGGTTTGCTACTCAGAATCATCCGGATTAGGGTCAAAGTTTGCATTGATGTAACCCTTTACGACGAACTCTTTTACCACCTCCATAATCGAGAAAAATTCCTTAGTCCACTAGTTACTAAGGATAATTTTGACCGCTGTCCTGTGATCCATTCCTGGATCACTCTTGTACCCCTTGACTGACTCATGGCTAGGCACACTTCAGGCGCGGTACACATCATAGCATACTGTAGAGCCTACGTCTAAAGCATAGGGGACGACCTTCGTCATTTCTCTCTCTTCTGCCGTGGTCAGGTCTTGAGTCTTACTCAATACTCACACCTTATAACATAGCCAAGAACTCCTTCTTTGCCGATCTATTTTGAACTCCTTCAAAATCTTGTCACGGTATGTATTCATTTGAAAGTACTATTAAGCATTTTTTATCTATCCTTATAGATCTTGATGCTCAATGTTCAAGTAGCTTAATCCAGGTTTTCCATTGAAAAACACTTTTCAAATAACCCTATATGCTTTCCAGAAATTCTACATCATTTCTGATCAACAATACGTCAACAACATATACTCATCAGAAATTCTATAGTGCTCCCACTCACTTCTTTGGAAATACAAGTTTCTCATAAACTTTGTATAAACCCAAAATCTTTGATCATCTCATCAAAATGTATATTCCAACTCTGAGATGCTTACTCCAATCCTTAGAAGGATTGCTAGAGCTTTGCATACTAGTTAGCATCTTTTAGGATTGACAAAACCTTCTGGTTGTATCACATACAACCTTTCCTCAAGCAAATCTTTGAGGAAACAATGTTTTGACATCCTATCTGCAAGATTTCATAAATAATGCAGTAACTGCTAATATAATTCCAACAGACTCTTGGCATCGCTATGAGTGACAAAGTCTCATCGTAGTCAACTCCTTGAACTTGTCGGAAAACATCTTAGCGGCAAGTCGAGCTTTCTTAATGGTGACACTTACCATCATTGTCCGTCTTCCTTTTAAAATCCATCTATACCCAACAGCATTACGACCATCAAGTGGTTCTTCCAAAGTCTACACTTTGTTTTATACATGGATCCTCTCTCCGATTTTATGGCCTCAAGCCATTTGTCGGAATCCGGGACCACCATCGCTTCTCCGCAGCTCATAGGTTCATTGTTATCTAGCAACATGACCTCCAAGACAGGATTATGTACCACTCCGAAGTAGTACGCATCCTTGTCGACCTACGAGGTTTGCTAGTGACTTGGTCCGAAGTTCCATGATCACTATCATCAGCTTCCACTTCAATTGGTGTAGGCACCACAGGAACAACTTCATGTGCCCTGCTACACACTAGTTGTAGTGATGGTTCAGTAACCATATCAAGTCTCCACCATCCTCCCACTCAATTCTTTTGAGAGAAACTTTTCCTCAAGAAAGGACCCGTTTCTAGAAACAATCACTTTTGCTTCTAGATCTGAAATAGGAGGTATACCCAACTGTTTTGGGTGTCCTATGAAGATGTATTTATCCTCTTTGGGTTCGAGCTTATCAGGATGAAACTTTTTCACATAAGCGTCGCAGCCCCAAACTTTCAAGAAACGACATCTTAGGTTTCTCTAAACCATAGTTCATATGGTGTCATCTCAATAGAATTACGTGGTGCCGTATTTAAAGTGAATGCGGTTGTCTCTAATGCCTAATCCATAAACGATAGTGGTAATTCGATAAGAGACATCATGGTATGCCCCATATCCAATAGGGTGCATCTATGATGTTCGGACACACCATCACACTATGGTGTTCCAGGCGGTGTTAGTTGTGAAACAATTTCCACAATGTGTTAATTGTGTACCAAACTCGTAACTCAGATATTCATCTCTATGATCATATCATAGACATTTTATTCTCTTGTCACGACGATCTTCAACTTCACTCTGGAATTACTTGAACCTTTCAATAATTCAAACTTGTGTTTCATCAAGTAAATATACTCAGCATCTACTCAAATCATCTGTGAAGTAAGAACATAACGATATCCACTGCATGCCTCAACACTCATTGGACTGCACACATCAAAATGTATTACTTCCAACAAGTTGCTTTCTTGTTCCATCTCACTGAAAACGAGGCCTTTCAGTCATCTTGCCCATGTGGTATGATTTGCATGTCTCAAGTGATTCAAAATCAAGTGAGTCCAAACGATCCATCTGTATGGAGTTTCTTCATGCATACATACCAATAGACATTGATCGCATGTCTCAAACTTTTCAAAAATGAGTGAGTCCAAAGATAAATCAACATGGAGCTTCTTCATGCGTTTTATATCAATATGACTCAAATGGCAGTGCCACAAGTATGTGGTACTATCATTACTATCTTATATCTTTTGGCATGAACATGTGTATCACTACGATCGATATTCAATAAACCATTCATTTTAGGTGCAAGACCATTGAAGGTATTATTCAATAAATAGAGTAACCATTATTCTCCTTAAATGAATAACCGTATTGTGATAGACATAATCCAATCATGTCTATGCTCAACGCAAACACCAAATAACAATTATTTAGGTTTAACACCAATCTCGATGGTAGAGGGAGTATGCGATGCTTGATCACATCAAGCTTGGAAACACTTCCTACACATATCCTCATCTCACCTTTATCTAGTCTTCGTTTATTCCACAACTTTTATTTCGAGTTACTAACACTTAGCAACCGAACCGGTATCTAATACCCTGGTGCTACTAGGAGTACTACTAAAGTACACATTAATATAATGTATATCCAATATACTTCTATCGACCTTGCCAGCCTTCTCATCTACCAAGTATCTAGGGTAGTTCTGCTTCAGTGATTGTTCCCCTCATTACAGAATCACTTAGTCTCGGGTTTGGGTTCAACCTTGGGTTTCTTCACTAGAGCAGCAACTGATTTGCCATTTCATGAAGTATCCCTTCTTGCCCTTGACCTTCTTGAAACTAGTGGTTTCACTAACCATCAACAATTGATGCTCCTTCTTGATTTCTACTTTCGCGGTGTCAAACATCGTGAATATTTCAAGGATCATCATATCTATCCCTGATATGTTATAGTTCATCACGAAGCTCTAGTAGCTTGGTGGCAATGACTTTGGAGAAACATCACTATCTCATCAGGAAGATTAACTCCCACTCGATTTAAACGATTGTTGTACCCAGACAATCTGAGTACAAGCTCAACGATTGAGCTTTTATCCCTTAGTTTGTAGACTAAGAAAACTCGTCGGAGGTCTTATACCTCTTGATGTGGGCACGAGCTTGAAATCCCAATTTCAGCCCTTTGAACATCTCATATGTTCCGCGACATTTTAAAATCGTCTTCGGCGCCCCAATTCTAAACCGTTTCTACATTACTGAACTATCACGTAGTCATCAAAACGTGTATGTCAGATGTTCGCAACATCCACAGACGATGTTCAAGGTTCAGCACACCAAGCGGTGCATTAAGGACATAAGCCTTCTGCGCAGCATGAGGACAATCATCAGTTTATGGACCCAGTCTGCATAATTGCTACTATCAACTTTCAACTAAACGTTTCTCTAGGAACATGTCTTAAACAGTAGAACTAAAACGCAAGCTACGACATGATTTGCAAAGACCTTTTGACTATGTTCAGGATACTTAAGTTCATCTAATGAACTCCCACTCAGATAGACATACCTCTAGTCATCTAAGTGATACATGATCCGAGTCAACTAGGCCGTGTCCGATCATCACGTGAGACAGACTAGTCATCATCGGTGAACATCTTCATGTTGATCGTATCTACTATACGACTCATGTTCGACCTTTTGGTATCTTGTGTTCCGAGGCCATGTCTGTACATGCTAGGCTCGTCAAGTCAACCTAAATGTTTCGCGTGTGTAAATCTGGCTTACACCCGTGTGTGAAGGATCTATCACACCTGATCATCACGTGGTGCTTCGAAACAACGAACTTTCGCAACGGTGCACAGTTAGGGGGAACACTTTCTTGAAATTTTAGTGAGGGATCATCTTATTTATGCTACCATCATTCTAAGCAAATAATATGTAAACATGACAAACATCACATGCAAATCATAAAGTGACATGATATGGCCAATATCATTTTGCGCCTTTGATATCCATCTTGAGGCACAGCATGATCACCTTCGTCACCGGCATGACACCATGATCTCCATCATCGTGTCTTCGTGAAGTTGTCTCGCCAACTATGACTTCTACTACTATGGCTAACGGTTTAGCAATAAAGTAAAGTAATTACATGGCGTTATTCAATGACACGCAGGTCATACACTAAATTAAGACAACTCCTATGGCTCCTGCCAGTTGTCATACTCATCGACATGCAAGTCGTGATTCCTATTACAAGAACATGATCAATCTCATACATCACATTCTTTTTGGCCATATCACATCACATAGCATACCCTGCAAAAACAAGTTAGACGCCCTTTAATTGTTGTTGCATGTTTTACGTGGCTGCTATGGGTTTCTAGCAAGAACGTTTCTTACCTACGCAAAAGCCACAACGGTGATATGCCAATTGCTATTTACCCTTCATAAGGACCCTTTTCATCAAATCCTATCCGACTAAAGTGGGAGAGACTGGCACCCGCTAGCCACCTTTATGCAACAAGTGCATGTCAGTCGGTGGAACCTGTCTCACGTAAGTGTACGTGTAAGGTCGGTCCGGGCGCTTCATCCTACAATACCATCGAAACAAGATAGGACTAGTAACGTTAAGCATATTGAACAAAACCAACGCCCACAACTACTTGTGTTCTACTCGTGCATAGAATCTACGCAACAGACCTAGCTCATGATGCCACTGTTGGGGAACGTAGCAGAAATTCAAAATTTTCTACGCATCACCAAGATCAATCTATGGAGATTCAAGCAACAAGAGAGGGAGAGGATGAGCATCTTCATACCTTTGAAGATCGCTAAGTGGAAGCGTTACAAGAATGCGGTCGATGGAGTCGTTCACGAAGCGATTCAGATCGTGGCCGAATCCGATCTAAGCACCGAACAACGGTGCCTCTGCATTCAACACACGTGCAGCCCGGTGACGTCTCCCGTGCCTTGATCCAGCAAGGAGAGAGGGAGAGGTTGGGGAAGACTCCATCCAGCAGCAGCACAATGGCGTGGTGGTGATGGAGGAGCATGGCACTCCAGCAGGGCTTCGCCAAGCACTGCAAGAGACGAGGAGGGAGAGGGGTAGGGCTGCGCCAGGAGAGAGGGAAACTCGTGTTCTTGGCAGCCCCAAAAACCCCACTATATATAGGGGAAGGGGAGAGGGGGCCGGCCCCTCTAGATCTCATCTAGAGGGGGGGGGGGTGATGTCTACTACACAACCTTCTTCTTGTAGACGTTGTTGGGCCTGCAAGTGCACATGTTTGTAGGACAATAGCAAATTTTCCTCAAGTGGATGACCTAAGGTTTATCAATCCGTAGGAGGTGTAGGATGAAGATGGTCTCTCTCAAACAACCCTGCAACCAAATAACAAAGAGTCTCTTGTGTCCCCAACACACCCAATACAATGGTAAATTGTATAGGTGCACTAGTTCGTCGAAGAGATGAAGATACAAGCGCAAAATAGATAGTAGATAAAGGTTTTATGTAATCTGAAATAATAAAAACAGCAAGGTAGCGAGTGGTAAAAGTGAGCGTAAACGGTATTGCAATGATAGGAAACAAGGCTTAGGGTTCATACTTTCACTAGTGCAAGTTCTCTCAACAATAATAACATAGATAGATCATATAACAAGCCCTCAACATGCAACAAAGAGTCACTCCAAAGCCACTAATAGCGGAGAACAAGCATAGAGATTATGGTAGGGTACGAAACCACATCAAATTTATCCTTTCTGTTCTATCTATTCAAGAGTTCGTAGTAAAATAACGTAAAGCTATTCTTTCCGCTCAATCCATCATAGAGTTCATACTAGAATAACACCTTCAGACACAAATCAACCAAAACCCTAATGTCACCTAGATACTCCATTGTCACCTCAAGTATCCGTGGGCATGATTATACGATATGCGTCACACAATCTTAGATTCATCCAACCAACATAAAAGTACTTCAAAGAGTGCCCCAAAGCTACTACTGGAGAGTCTAGAACGTGTGACAACCCCTATGCATAGGTTCCCAATGTCACGAAACCCGCAAGTTGATCACCAAAACATACATCAAGTGGCACATGATATCCCATTGTCACCACAGATAATCACGGCAAGACATACATCAAGTGTTCTCATAAAGACGCAATCCGATAAGATAACTTCAAAGGGGAAACTCAATTCATCACAAGAGAGTAGAGGGGGAGAAACATCATAAGATCCAACTACAATAGCAAAGATCGGGATACTGAAGATCGTGTGAAGTCGAGAACACGAGAGAGAGAGAGATCAAACACATAGCTACTGGTACATACCCTCAACCCCAAGGGTGAACTACTCCCTCCTCGTCATGGATAGCGCCAGGATGATGAAGATGGCCTCCGGTGATGGGATCCCCCTCCGGCAGGGTGCCGGAACAGGGTCCCGATTGGTGTTTGGTGGCTATAGAGGCTTGCGGCGGCGGAACTCTCGATATATCTTCTATTTTGGAAGTTTTAGGGTACGTAGGTATATATGGGTGCAGGGGGTACGTCGGAGGAGCTACGGGAGTCCCACGAGGCAGGGGGCGCGCCCAGGGGGGCGCCCCCCACCCTAGTGGGCAGCCCGGGACTCCCCTGACGTGCACTCCAAGTCCATTAGGTTGCTTTCCTTCCAAAAATAACTTCTCCAGTTGATTTCGTTCCGTTTTGACTCCGTCTGATATTCCTTTTCCTCGAAACACTGAAATAGGCATAAAACAGCAAATCTGGGCTGGGCCTCCGGTTAATAGGTTAGTCCCAAAAATAATATAAAAGTGGATAATAAAGCCCAATATTTCCTAAAACAGTAGATAAAGTAGCATGGAGCAATAAAAAAAATATAGATATGTTGGAGACGTATCAAGCATCCCCAAGCTTAATTCCTGCTCGTCCTCGAGTAGGTAAATGATAAAAAAGAATTTTTGATGCGGAGTGATACTTTGGAATAATCAATGTAAATCTTCTTAATTGTGACATGAATATTCAGATCCATAAGATTCAAGACAAAAGTTCATATTGACACAAAAATAATAATACTTCAAGCATACTAATCAAAACAATCATTCTCAAAATAACATGGCAAAAGAAAGTTCATCCCTACAAAATCATATAGTTAGGCTATGCTTCATTTTCATCACACAAAGATGTTCCCAACTTCTATACCCCCGATGACAAGCCAGCAATTGTTTCATACTTAAATAATCTCAAACTTTTTCAACTTTCACGCAATACATGAGCGTGAGCCATGGATATAGCACTATGGGTGGAATAGAATATGATGATGGGGATTGTGTGGAGAAGACAAAAAAGGAGAAAGTCTCACATTGACGAGGATAATCAACGGGCTATGGAGATGCCCATCAATTGATGTCAACATGAGGAGTAGGGATTGCCATGCAACGGATGCACTAGAGCTATGAATGCTCAACAAAAGAAAACTAGTGGGTGTGCATCCAACTCGCTTGCTCATGAAGACCTAGGGCATTTGAGGAAGCCCATCGTAGGAATATACAAGCCAAGTTCTATAATGAAAAGTTCCCACTAGTATAAAAAGGACAACTTATGAGACTCACTACATGAGAACAAGGTGCTACTTTGAAGCACAATATATGAGACTCACTACATGAAGAACAAGGTGCTACTTTGAAGCACAAGTGTGGAAAAAGAGATAGTAGCATTGCCCTTTTTATTATTATTTTTATTATTTTGGGCCTTTCTTTTTTTCTTTTTGGCCTTTCTCTCTTTTTTTATCTGGGCAATGCTCTAATAATGATGATCATCACACTTCTATTGATTACAACACAAGGATTACAACTCGAAACTTAGAACAAGATATGACTCTATATGAATGCCTCCGGCGGTGTACCGGGATGGTGCAATGAATCAAGAGTGACATGTATGAAAAATAATGCATGGTGGCTTTGCCACAAATACGATGTCAACTACATGATCATGCAATGGCAATATGACAAAAGTAATGTATGTCATGATGATGATGATGGAAGTTGCATGGCAATATATCTCGGAATGGCTATGGAAATGCCATAATATGTAGGTTTGGTGGCTGTTTTGAGGAAGATATAAAGAGGTTTATGTGTGATAGAGCGTATCGTATCATGGGGTTTGGATGCACCGGTGAAGTTTGCGCCAACTCTCAAGGTGAGAAAGGGCAATGCACGGTACCGAAGAGGCTAGCAAAGGTGGAAAGGTGAGAGTGCGTATAATCCATGGACTCAACATTAGTCAAAAGAACTCATAGACTTATTGCAAAAATTTAGAAGTCATCAAAAAATTCAAGTACTACGTGCATGCTCCTAGGGGGATAGATTGGTAGGAAAAGACCATCGCTCGTCCCCGACCGCCACTCATAAGGATGCACAAGCCAGGTACACTTCATGTTTCAAATTTGTTACACAACTTTAACCATACGTGCATGCTACGGGACTTGCTAACTTCAACAAAAGCATTCTTTAAATTCATAATCACCCAACTAGCACGACTTTGATATTATCACCTCCATATCTCAAAACAATTATCAAGCATCAAACTTGTCTTAGTATTCAATTCACTCAAAAGAAACTTTCACATATCTTGAATACCAAGTATATTAACATTAAGCAAATTACCATGATATTAACGACTCTCAAAATAATCGAAGTGAAGCATGAGAGTTCAATAGTTTCTTTAAAACAAATCCACCACCGTGCTCTAAAAGATATAAGTGAAGCACTAGAGCAAAAATTATCAAGCTCAAAAGATATAAGTGAAGCACATAGAGTATTCTAGCAAATTCCAATTTGTGTATGGCTCTCTCTCATTAAAGAATTCAGATCTTGATACTTCATTCAAACAGCAAGCAAAGCTAAAGAAAACTACAATGCAAGGATAGCACAACTGATGTGAAGAAGCAAAAACTTAGGCTCAACCGATACTAACCGGTAGTTGTTGAAGAAGAAAGGTGGGATGCCTACCGGGGCATCCCCAAGCTTAGATGCTTGAGACTTCTTGAAATATTATCTTGGGGCGCCTTGGTCATCCCCAAGCTTGAACTTTTGTTTCTCCTTAATTCCTCTCATATCATGGTTTCTCTTTTTATCAAAAGCTTCATTCACAACAAACTCAACAAGAACTCGTGAGATAGGTTAGTATAAACCAATGCAAAACCTTATCATTTTCTACTGTAACAAATCACTAATATTATTATTAAACATTGAATACTAAATGTCGCTACATAATTAATACTCCTATCCTCAAATAAAATCATTAAACAAGCAAACATATGCAAACAATGCAAACATGACAGCAATCTGCCAAAAACAGTACAGTCTGTAAAGAATGCAAGAGTATCAATACTTCCCTAACTCCAAAAATTATGAACTAAAATTCCCACTGTAATAAATTTATCAGAGCTCAATATTCAAAAATATTCAACGTTATACCATGCTCTGACTTTTCTAGGGAATTTTTGCAACAGCGGTAAACTTTCTGATTTCAAACAGCAACATGCATACAAGCAAAATAAGCATGGCAAAGGCTATCCTTGACTTTTTTTATTGAAACTAAAGATGCAAAACTTTATTCTAACTAACATCAAGCAAAAAATAACAAAATAAAATGACGCTCCAAGCAAAACACATATCATTTGGTGAATAAAAATATAGCTCCAAGTAAAGTTACTGATGAACGAAGACGAAAGAGAGGATGCCTTCCGGGGCATCCCCAAGCTTAGTTGCTTGGTTGTCCTTGAATATTACATTGGGGTGCCTTGGGCATCCCTAATCTTAGGCTCTTGCCACTCCTTATTCCATAGTCCATCGAATCTTTACCCAAAACTTGAAAACTTCAACCACACAAAACTCAACACAAAACTCGTAAGCTCCGTTAGTATAAGAAAATAAAACCACCACTTAGGTACTGTAATGAACTTGTTCTAAATTCATATTTGTGTTAAACCCACTGTATTCCAACTTCTCTATGGTTCATACCACTTAATACTATCCATAGATGCATCAAAATAAGCAAACAACACATAGAAAACAGAATCTGTCAAAAACAGAACAGTCTGTAGTAATCTGTATAAACCGTATACTTCTGGAACCCCAACACTTATGAAATAAATTTCTGGACCTGAGGAATTAGTCTGTTAATCATCTTCAAAAAGAATCAACCTAAAAGCACTCTCCAGTAAAATATGGCAGCCATTCTCGTGAGCGCAAAAGTTTCTGTTTTTTACAGCAAGATCATATAAACTTCACCCAAGTCTTCCCAAAGGTTCTAGTTGGCACTTTATTGAAACAAAAGCTATAAAACATGATTACTAAATTAGCATAATCATGTGGACACACAAAAACAGTAAGGATAAATATTGGGTTGTCTCCCAACAAGCACTTTTCTTTAATGCCTTTTTAGCTAGGCATGATGATGACAATGATGCTCACATAAAAGATAAGAATTGAAACATAAAGAGAGCATCATGAAGCATATGACTAGCACATTTAAGCCTAACCCACTTCCTATGCATAGGCATTTTGTGAGCAAACAACTTATGGGAACAATAATCAACTAGCATAGGAAGGTAACACAAGCATAGCTTCAAGATTTTCAACACATAGAGAGGAAATTTGACATTATTGCAACTCCTACAAGCATATGTTACTCTCTCATAATAGTTTTCAGTAGCATCATGAATGAATTCAACAATATAACCAGAACCTAAAGTATTCTTTTCATGATTTACAAGGATAAAAAATTTACTACTCTCCACATAAGAAAAATTCTTCTCATGAATAGTAGTGGGAGCAAACTCAACAAAATAACTATCATGTGATTGAAAATTAAGATCAAGATGACACGTTTCATGGTTATCATTATTCTTTAAAGCATACATGTCATCACAATAATCATCATAGATAGGAGGCATGCTTTCATCATAGTAAATTTGCTCATCAAAGCTTGGGGGACAAGAAATATCATCTTCATCAAACATAGCTTCCCCAAGCTTGTGGCTTTGCATATCATTAGCATCATGGGTATTCGGGGAATTCATACTAACAACATTGCAATCATGCTCATCATTCACATATTTAGTGCCAAACAATTTAGAGATTTCTTCTTCTAGCACTTGAGCACAATTATCCTTTCCATCGTACTCACGAAAGATATTAAAAAGATGAAGCGTATGAGACAAACTCAATTCCATTTTTTTGTAGTTTTCTTTTATAACCTAAACTAGTGCTAAAACAAGAAACAAAAAGATTCGATTGCAAGATCTAAAGATATACCTTCAAGCACTCACCGCGCCAAAAAAGAGCTTAGTTGACAGAGTGTGAGTACCCTTTACCTAGCCTCCCCGGCAACGGCGCCAGAAAAGAGCTTGATGTCTACTACACAACCTTCTTCTTGTAGACGTTGTTGGGCCTGCAAGTGCACATGTTTGTAGGACAGTAGCAAATTTCCCTCAAGTGGATGACCTAAGGTTTATCAATCTGTAGGAGGCGTAGGATGAAGATGGTCTCTCTCAAACAACCCTGCAACCAAATAACAAAGAGTCTCTTGTGTCCCCAACACACCCAATACAATAGTAAATTGTATAGGTGCACTAGTTCGGCGAAGAGATGAAGATACAAGTGCAAAATAGATAGTAGATAAAAGTTTTTGTAATCTGAAATAATAAAAACAGCAAGGTAGCGAGCGGTAAAAGTGAGCGTAAACGGTATTGCAATGATAGGAAACAACGCCTAGGGTTCATACTTTCACTAGTGCAAGTTCTCTCAACAATAATAACATAGATAGATCATATAACAAGCCCTCAACATGCAACAAAGAGTCACTCCAAAGCCACTAATAGCAGAGAACTAATGTAGAGATTATGGTAGGGTATGAAACCACCTCAAAGTTATCCTTTCTGTTCTATCTATTCAAGTGTTCATAGTAAAATAATGTAAAGCTATTCTTTCCGCTCAATCCATCATAGAGTTCATACTAGAATAACACCTTAAGACACAAATCAACCAAAACCCTAATGTCACCTAGATACTCCATTGTCACCTCAAGTATCCGTGGGCATGATTATACGATATGCGTCACACAATCTCAGATTCATCCAACCAACATAAAAGTACTTCAAAGAGTGCCCCAAAGCTACTACCGGAGAGTCAAGAACGTGTGACAACCCCTATGCATAGGTTCCCAATGTCACAAAACCCGCAAGTTGAACACCAAAACATACATCAAGTGGCACATGATATCCCATTGTCACCACAGATAATCACGGCAAGACATACATCAAGTGTTCTCATAAAGACTCAATCCGATAATATAACTTCAAAGGGGAAACTCAATTCATCACAAGAGAGTAGAGGGGGAGAAACATCATAAGATCCAACTACAATAGCAAAGCTCGGGATACATCAAGATCGTGTGAAGTCGAGAACACGAGAGAGAGAGAGAGAGAGATCAAACACATAGCTACTGGTACATACCCTCAGCCCCAAGGGCGAACTACTCCCTCCTCGTCATGGATAGCACTGGGATGATGAAGATGGCCTCCGGTGATGGGATCCCCCTCCGGCAGGGTGCCGGAACAGGGTCCCGATTGGTGTTTGGTGGCTATAGAGGCTTGCGGCGGCGGAACTCCCGATCTATTTTCTGTTCTGGAAGTTTTAGGGTACGTAGGTATATATGGGTGCAGGGGGTACGTCGGAGGAGCTACAGGGGTCCCACGAGGCAAGGGGCGCGCCCAGGGGGCGCCCCCCACCCTCGTGGGCAGCCCGGGACTCCCCTGACGTGCACTCCAAGTCCATCAGGTTGCTTTCCTTCCAAAAATAACTTCTCCGGTTGATTTCATTCCGTTTTGACTCCGTCTGATATTCCTTTTCCTCGAAACACTGAAATAGGCATAAAACAGCAAATCTGGGCTGGGCCTCCGGTTAATAGGTTAGTCCCAAAAATAATATAAAAGTGGATAATAAAGCCCAATATTGCCTAAAACAGTAGATAAAGTAGCATGGAGCAATCAAAAATTATAGATACGTTGGAGACGTATCAAGCATCCCCAAGCTTAATTCCTGCTCGTCCTCGAGTAGGTAAATGATAAAAAAGAATTTTTGATGCGGAGTGATACTTTGGAATAATCAATGTAAATCTTCTTAATTGTGACATGAATATTCAGATCCATAAGATTCAAGACAAAAGTTCATATTGACACAAAAATAATAATACTTCAAGCATACTAATCAAAACAATCATTCTCAAAATAACATGGCAAAAGAAAGTTCATCCCTACAAAATCATATAGTTAGGCTATGCTTCATTTTCATCACACAAAGATGTTCCCAACTTCTATACCCCCGATGACAAGCCAGCAATTGTTTCATACTTAAATAATCTCAAACTTTTTCAACTTTCACGCAATACATGAGCGTGAGCCATGGATATAGCACTATGGGTGGAATAGAATATGATGATGGGGATTGTGTGGAGAAGACAAAAAAAGAGAAAGTCTCACATTGACGAGGATAATCAACGGGCTATGGAGATGCCCATCAATTGATGTCAACATGAGGAGTAGGGATTGCCATGCAACGGATGCACTAGAGCTATGAATGCTCAACAAAAGAAAACTAGTGGGTGTGCATCCAACTCGCTTGCTCATGAAGACCTAGGGCATTTGAGGAAGCCCCTCGTAGGAATATACAAGCCAAGTTTCATAATGAAAGGTTCCCACTAGTGTAAAAAGGGACAACATATGAGACTCACTACATGAGGAACAAGGTGCTACTTTGAAGCACAATATATGAGACTCACTACATGAAGAATAAGGTGCTACTTTGAAGCACAAGTGTGGAAAAAGTGATAGTAGCATTGCCCTTTTTATTTTTTTTATTTTTTTTGGGCCTTCCTTTTTTTTCTTTTTGGCATTTCTCTTTTTTTTATTTGGGCAATGCTCTAATAATGATGATCATCACACTTCTATTGATTACAACACAAGGATTACAACTCGAAACTTAGAACAAGATATGACTCTATATGAATGCCTCCGACGGTGTACTGGGATGGTGCAATGAATCAAGAGTGACATGTATGAAATGATATCCCATTGTCACCACAGATAATCACGGCAAGACATACATCAAGTGTTCTCATCAAGACTCAATCCGATAAGATAACTTCAAAGGGGAACTCAATTCATCACAAGAGAGTAGAGGGGGAGAAACATCATAAGATCCAACTACAATAGCAAAGCTCGGGATACATCAAGATCGTGTGAAGTCGAGAACATGAGAGAGAGAGATCAAACACATAGCTACTGGTACATACCCTCAGCCCCAGGGGTGAACTACTCCCTCCTCGTCATGGATAGCGTCGGGATGATGAAGATGGCTTCCGGTGATGGGATCCCCCTCCGGCAGGGTGCCAGAACAGGGTCCCGATTGGTTTTTGGTGGCTACAGAGGCTTGCGGCGGTGGAACTCCCGATCTATCTTCTGTTCTAGAAGTTTTAGGGTACGTAGGTATATATGGGTGTAGGGGGTACGTCGGAGGAGCTACGGGGGTCCCACGAGGCAGGGGGCGCGCCCGGGGGGGGGCACCCTCATGGGCAGCCCGGGACTCCCCTGACATGCACTCCAAGTCCATCAGGTTGATTTCCTTCCAAAAGTAACTTCTCCAGTTGATTTCGTTCCGTTTTGACTCCGTCTGATATTCCTTTTCCTCGAAACACTGAAATAGGCATAAAACAACAAATCTGGGCTGGGCCTCCGGTTAATAGGTTAGTCCCAAAAATAATTTAAAAGTGGATAATAAAGCCCAATATTGCCTAAAATAGTAGATAAAGTAGCATGGAGGAATCAAAAATTATAGATACGTTGGAGACGTATCAGGGGGCGGCGGCCAGGAGGGGGAGACTTGCCCCCCAAGCAAGGTGGAGGTGCCCCCTCCCCTAGGGTTTTCAACCCTAGGAGCCTTGGGCCCTTGGGGACGGGCGCACCAGCCCACTAGGGGCTGGTTCCCTCCCATATTCAGCCCATCAAGTCCCCCGGGGCAGGTGGCCCCACCCGGTGGACCTTCGGACACCTTTCGGTGGTCCCGGTGCAATACCGATAACCTAGAAACTATTCCGGTGACTGAAACTGGACTTCCCATATATAAATCTTCACCTCTGGACCATTCCGAAACTCCTCGTGATGTCCGGGATCTCATCCGGGACTCCAAACAACATTCGGTAACCACATACAAACTTCCCTTATAACCCTAGCGTCATCGAACCTTAAGTGTGTAGACCCTACGGGTTCGGGAATCATGTAGACATGACCGAGACAGCTCTCTAGACAATAACCAATAGCGGGATCTGGATACCCATGTTGGATCCCACATGTTCCACGATGATTTCATCAGATGAACCACGATGTCGGGGATTCAAGCAATCCCGTATGCAATTCCCTTTGTCAATCGGTACATTACTTGCCCGAGATTCGATCGTGGGTATCCCAATACCTCGTTCAATCTCGTTACCGGCAAGTCACTTTACTCGTTCCGTAATGCATGATCCTATGACTAACTACTTAGTCACATTGAGCTCATTATGATGATGCATTACCGAGTGGGCCCAGAGATACCTCTCCGTCATACGGAGTGACAAATCCCAGTCTCGATTCATGCCAACCCAACAGACACTTTCGGAGATACCTGTGGTGCACCTTTATAGCCACCCAGTTATGTTGTGACGTTCGGTACACTCAAAGCATTCCTACGATATCCGAGAGTTGCACAATCTCATGGTCTAAGGAAATGATACTTGACATTATAAAAGCTCTTAGCAAACGAACTACACGATCTTGTGCTATGCTTAGGATTGTGTCTTGTCCATCACATCATTCTCCTAATGATGTGATCCTGTTATCAATGACATCCAATGTCCATGTTCAGGAAACCATAACCATCTATTGATCAATGAGCTAGTCTACTAGAGGCTCACTAGGGACATGTTGTGGTCTATGTATTCACACATGTATTACGGTTTCTAGTTAATACAATTATAGCATGAACAATAGACAATTATCATGAACAAGGAAATGCAATAATAACTATTTTATTATTGCCTCTAGGGCATATTTCGAACATGAACTTGTATTAATTTGGTCTTTTCGGTGATTTGTAATGAAGATGAGACGGCAATGGATGTACGATGACCGATGCTCTCCCTAGTTCATTAACGGCATGCGTACTTTTTTGCTTGCGGCTGAGGCAAACAAACGGGCGGATGGTTTTATGTCTTGTCCATGTGCTGGCTGTAAGAATGATCAGAATTACTCTAAGTCAAAAACCAATCACATCCACCTGTTTGAGTCCGGTTTCATGCCCCAATATAATTTTTGGACCAAGCACGGATGAAGAGGGGTTATGATGGAAGACAATGAAGAAGAAGAGGACGACGACAGCTATCCTGGCCATGGGTTCCCTGAATACGATGGTACAACAATGGGGGAAGAAGTTGAGCCGGCAATGCGGGAAGAAGTTGAGCTGGCAATGCGGGAAGAAGCTGAAGAAGAGGCATCAGATGAGCCCACTGATGATCTAGGTCGGGCCATTGCCGATGCAAAGAGAAACTGCGCAAGTGAGATGGATAGGCTGAAGTTGCAGCGCATGTTAGAGGAGGAAATTGTTGTACCCAAATTGCGAAGCTGACAAGAAAAAGGTGGGCACTGCACTAGAATTGTTGCAATGGAAGGCAGAGAATGGTGTATCTGACAAGGGATTTGGAAAGTTGCTGATAATGTTAAAGAAGATGCTTCCAAAGAACAACGAATTGCCCGAGAGTATGTACAAAGCAAAGAAGGTTGTCTACCCTCTAGGATTAAAGGTGCAGAAGATACATGCATGCCCTAATGACTGTATCCTCTAACGCATTGAGTACGAGGATTTGAACATGTGCCCGGTATGCGGTGCATTGTGCTATAAGATCAGTCGCGATGACCCTGGTGATGTCGAGGGCGAGCACCCTAGGAAGAAGATTCCTGCCAAGGTGATGTGGTATGCTCCTATAATAGCACAGTTGAAACGTTTGTTCCAAAACAAAGAGCATGCCAAGTTGATGTGATGGCACAGAGAAGACCATAAGAAAGACGGGAAGTTGAGAGTACCCGTTGACGGGCCGCAGTGGAGAAAAATCGAGAGAAAGTATTGGGAGGACTTCGCAGGTGACGCAAGGAACGTATGGTCTGGTCTAAGCGCGGATGGCATTAATCCTTTTGGGGAACAGAGTAGCAACCATAGCACCTGTCCTGTGACTATGTATGTATAACCTTCCTCCTTGGTTGTGCATGAAGCGGAAGTTCATTATGATGCTAGTGCTCATCCAAGGCCCTAAGCAACCCGACAACGACATTGATGTGTACCTAAGGTCATTAGCTGAAGAACTCCTATAGCTGTGGAATGAAAAAGGTGTGCGTGCGTGGGATGAGCACGGACATGAGGAATTTGACCTACATGCGTTGATGTTTGTGACCATCAATGATTGGCCTGCTCTCAGTAACCTTTCAAGACAGACAAACAAGGGATACCGCGCATGCACACACTGTTTGGGTGACACTGACAGTATATATTTGGATAATTGTAACAAGAATGTGTACCTGGGACATCGTCGATTTCTTCCAAGCAGGCATCCCATAAGAAAGATAGGCAAGCAGTTCAAAGGTGAGGCAGATCACCGGATGAAGCCTTGTCCGTACTGGTGATGGTGTACATGATATGGTCAAGGATTTGAAGGTAATCTTTGGAAAGGGTCCTGGCATCTTAGATCTGGAGTTTGATGGCATGGTTGTGGTGCTACCCAGCCAGATTCTTTCAACGGCAATGACTTTGTCTTTGATATGAGTAAACAGGAGAGATGTAGAAGAATCCAACCGGGGTCAATTCCATTGATGATCAATCCTTATATACAACTGGAGGGGACGCAAGTGGAGAGGCCCGTCCACTTGATGGGGAACGAGGGAACCGTCGTGATTGTTGCGAACACACGTGTAGTTACACAAGAGAGGATTATCTACTTAATAACATTATTAATTAAATCCTAAAACTCCCCCTAATCCCCGCTTGTCCTTGTGAATGATTATCCTTGAAATACTCTCCTCCAAAAACCCTGCAGGAAAAATATGAGGAGATATACATAATATGCCATGAAAAACTCCTTCCAAAACCTAGTGGAACAATAAGGAGAAAATGACATATCAAAATGCTTGTATTACTATTGCCTCATTAAAAACCTTTCATGAGAAACCATTCAGGAAAATCTCATAAAGGAAAAGAGTGCAATACAAAAGATCCGAAGATCTCGAACATGTTATCGTTCAGGAGTACACTCCCCCTGAACCTTGCAAATAACAAAATCATCTCATACCAATTCTATTAACTTATTTCTGGAATGAAGAACTTGGTAAATACTTTGTGAATAAATCATCAAAGTTATCACATGACTTCATTTGCAAGATATTTATTTTCCACCTTTCTTTAACTCACAGGGAATAAAATACTTTTTAGAGCCATACACATTCTAGTGTTGCTGTTTATAACATGTCTACATCTGCGTAATACAAACAAAACACTATCTTCATAGATAAGGGTGGGTGGTTCCTATCAACCAATCCCACTTGAACTTTCCACAAAGTTCATCATTCTGCGAAGTCACATACATTGATGTGATGCTTCATACAAATCAACGATTTTAGAATGATTAGTGGATGCAGCCACTAAAATATGTCTTCTCGACTTCCCAGAGAAGGTCACACCTTCATTCGAGGAGACAAAAATCACTGTGTGATCTAGGATTATGGGGATCTAATATATACCCAGCATCACAATATCCAACCATGGTCCTCTCTTGATTTATAGAACAATCCAAGATTTATGGTGTCCAGAAGATATCTAAAAATATTCTTCACACCAAACCAACGCCTTTTAATCGGTGATGCATTGTATCTAGCCAATCAATTCAATATAAATAATATACCAAGCCTGGTGCAGTTGCTAGATACATTATTGCTCTCATTGCACTAAGATATTAAAACTCATGTCCAAACATCTCTTCATCACTGCCCTTAGGTATTAATGGTTTTAATCTCTATCAAGAGATCTGACAACCATAGTTCTTGATGGATATGATTTATCCATATTGAATTATTCAAATATCTTATGGATTGATGTGGACTGATGAACAAGTATTCCTGAAGGAATATGCATAAGTTTGGAACTTAAGCAAAGTTTGGTCTCAACCAAGTCTTTCATCTCACTCAATTGTTGCCTTCCATTGGATCAACCAGAGCGTCTAAGACACTCAGCCATGCATGGACTTAAGTTCTAGATCCAATTCAAGGTCTTTTGCAATTCTTGAGGAGAAATAAATGTCGACATAATGTAGTCTTTATTATATGATTCTCCCGATATCATATACATAGTGGAGATTTCATCATTACCTTTTGACTCTTTGTCATTTCCCACAACGATAGAGTCAAGGTGTTCCGATGTCCCAACACTAAAATTTGTGCACACACTCGTTGTCGGTGTCAAAATCGGCGGATCTCGGGTAGGGGGTCCCGATCTGTGCGTCTAGGAGGATGGTAACAGGAGACGAGGGACACGATGTTTTTACCCAGGTTCGGGCCCTCTTGATGCAGGTAAAACCCTACGTCCTGCTTGATTAATATTGATGATGTGGGTTACAAGAGTAGATCTACCACGAGATCAAGGAGGCTAAACCCTAGAAGCTAGCCTATGGTATGATTGTTGTTCGTCCTACGGACTAAAGCCATCCGGTTTATATAGACACCGGAGAGGGCTAGGGTTACACAGAGTCGGTTACAACGGTAGGAGATCTACATATCCGTATCGCCAAGCTTGCCTTCCACGCCAAGGAAAGTCCCATCCGGACACAGGACAAAGTCTTCAATCTTGTATCTTCATAGTCTTGGAGTCCGGCCGATGATGATAGTTCGGCTATCCGGACACCCCCTAGTCCGGAACTCCCTCAGTAGCCCCTGAACCAGGCTTCAATAACGATGAGTCCGGCGCGCATGTTGTCTGCGGCATTGCAAGGCGGGTTCTCCCTCCGAATAATTCATAGAAGATTGTGAACACCAAGATAGTGTCCAGTTCTGCAAAATAATTTCCACATACCACCGTAGAGAGAATAATATTTACATAAGTTCAATCTGTCGACGTATTTAATGGCGTGACGTCACACCACTACCAAGCCTTTACTGAAATTGTCTTTATTGTACCACCTCAGTGCGTTTAGCGAAGCGGTTTCCTTGGCACGTCCTGTCGAAGCAGAGATCGTGTTCCCCTTATTCCTGGATTCCCATCAATACGGACGTGGGTAACCCAACCGCGCCATTGATTGCGGCGCTTGGGGATAAGCGAGTTTTATCAGGCCGGTGGGGACGCATGTTTGCGTCCACCCATATAAGGGGATAAAGATCCAACCCTTTTACCTGCGCCTTCTTCCTCCTTGGTTTATCCATCTCTGCGAACTCGAGCTCCAGCGCCCAAGCCCGCACATTTCACCTCGACCTTCTCCAAATATGTCCGGAGCAGGAGGCAAGTGGATGGCCTCCTCCGTCACGGAGGGGCAGATCCAGAAGCTGCGCAACACCGGATACTTGTCCAGCGACATCGCGCACCGGCTCCCCATTGAGGGAGAGCTCATCCCCACCCCCAAGCCCCATGAGAGGGTAGTATTCCTTCCCCATTTCCTCCGCGGACTGGGCTTCCCGCTCCATCCCTTTGTCCGGGGGCTCATGTTCTACTACGGCCTGGATTTCCACGATCTGGCCCCGAATTTCATCCTCAACATCTCGGCATTTATCGTCGTGTGTGAGGCCTTTCTCTGCATCCAGCCCCACTTCGGCTTGTGGCTCAAGACCTTCAGTGTCAAGCCGAAGGTTGTGAAGGGCACCCAAGCGGAGTGCGGAGGCGCCATGGTGGGCAGGATGTCCCACGTTACGTGGCTGGAGGGCACCTTTGTGGAAACCATCAAGGGGTGGCAATCGGGGTGGTTTTACATCACCGAGCCGCGTGACCCTGGTTGGGCAGCGGCCCCCGAATTCAGATCCGGCATCCCCACACGGCTTACCTCCTGGAAAGAGAGTGGCCGGATTTGGGGCGATTCGGAGGAGCTGACCGGACTCCAAGCCTGCGTCCAAAAGCTGGTGGACAAGAAGCTCAAGCTTGTCAACGTAGTCCAGGTCATGCTCATCCGCCAGATTCTCCCGTGCCAACGACGAGGCTTCAACATGTGGGAGTTCGATCCGGTGCAGCACCAGACTCTGAAGGGGCTCTTCGACACTACGTATGAAGATGTCTGGAAGGTGCTGTTCAAGGGCGCCGAGGCTCCCGCATCCGCTACCGAAGATCACGGATTCAGCTTGGAGCGTCCAGCTGATGAGGTAAGTGATTCTGTCCTTTAAGGGACGCGTGTTTTCCATAGTTTGACTCTATGCGGGATCTAAACTCCCTTTCCTTTGACAGGACTCTATGCGCCGAGGCTGAAGAAGGCCGCACAGGCTATCTGTCCGGCCCCATTGCCAGAGGACCCAGCAGACGCCCGTTTGACGGGGCTGCTGGCTCCGGCACCCCATGTGGTGCCGGAGAAGAAGGCCAAGAAGAAGGCCACGGGGACTCGGAAGAGTTCCCGGTTTCAGGTGCTATCGGATGATGAATCCGAGGCCGACTCCTCTCACCAAGGTGAGGAGGAGAAGAAGAAAGCCTCTTCCCCAGCGGGGGGAGAGAAGAAAAGGAAGGCCACCCCAACAAGGGAGGCCGAAGGGTCCAAGAGGGGAAAAACTCTTCCCCCGGACTGCTCCGCCAACGCCAGTGACGACGACGAGGACTGGGCTCCAAGGGCCAAGCCCCTGGCAAGATCGTGAGTATCCGGACTCCCGAATAACTTCACGGTTTATGCAATGTCTTTCTAATGTCGCATACAACCCTACAGTCCGCCCAAGGACAATCTCCTCGCTTCGTCGAGCGGGTCCTTAGGTGCGTCGGATATGGATTCTCTTCCGACCGCCTCCACCCCCCGTGACACGGACGACGCCGAGGTGGGATCCCAGGAAGGGACCCGCAAGGAGGAGGAGGCCCCGGAGGTGTCGCAGGACAACCTTCCGGACTTTGCACCGGACTCGGCTTCGGAACCCACAGTGGCTCCGGAGTCCGGCGGGCGACACCTTCGCAAGAAGGGCAAGACCGTGACGCCGGCTGCCTCCGTCCAACCGGAGGTGCCGGATAATTTGCTGGAGGCGCTCAATGGCGCCTCTATTGAAGAGGGACACCGCACTGTTATGAGTGCGGTGATTCAGAAGGTGCAGCTCGCCAAGAGCGGGCTGACCGAAGCCTGCAGCAGCCTTCTAACAGGCTTTGAGGTAAGAATTTCAATATGTATAAAATGGTACTGCATAGACAGTAGCCCCTGATGCTCGGGCCGGTGTTCGGAAAGAAAAGCCGGTGTGAGGATCTAATAAGATGTACACATGAGACATGAAAAATATGTCAATATGGGATTGCAGGCTGCACTGCTGACCTCTGCCGCACTGACTGCGGAGGTCGATACTTTTGAGAAGAACCTCGAGCGGTCCGAGAACGAGCTCGGCCGTGCCAAGAAGAAGCTCGAGGACAAGGAAGGTGAGTAACACCTTATTAAAATTGCACCTTATAGAAAAGGATTTTGGTTGCAAAAAGAATGACGAGGATAACATGGGTATTGCAGGGGCCACTAACGAGGTGGCGACCCTGAAAGAGGCAGTGGCCGCGGCCGAACGCAATGCGGCTGTGGAGCGCACCGAGCGAGAGAAACAGGAGGCGCGGGTGGCGGAGGTACAACAAGAGCTCCAGGATCTCGTGAAGAAACATGAGAGCCTGGAGCGTGACTAGAAGACTCGAGAGTCTGAGCTTGCAACGGCTCTTAAGAGTGCCAAAGCCGCTAAGGCCGAAGCCTACAAGGCCCTCCTGGAGATCGAGGCGGTAAAGAAAATAGCAGCGGGTAAGGCATTTTTCACGCAAAGTAAGCATGTGAGTGTTAATTACCTGTCGCTTACCCAAATTCGGAGCTCTCCAGGAGCGTTCGCAGATCTTCCTCGTAGCATGTCCGATGCTGCCGCATTCTACCGGGCCGAGGAGGGGAGCTCGACGGAGATGGTCTTCTGGTCTCAATATGCTGAGGCCGGACATCCGGTGCCCCTTAGCGACCAGCTGAAGCAGCTGGTCGAGCTCCACAAGGCGGCCGAACAGGCCATGAAGGGCCTCATAGTTCGGTTGTGGCCTAAGGAGGCTATGCCTGGGAGCTACTTCGGCCTGGTGCAGCGGCTGGTGGATGCGTGCCCGTGGGTTGAAGTTATCAAGCACTCCGCCTGTATTGAGGGTGCCCGTCGGGCCCTTGCCCGCGCAAAGGTGCACTGGGGCAAGATGGATGCCCAGAAGCTTGTGACGGACCCCCCACCAGAGGGCAAGGAGCATCGCACGCCCGAGATGTATTATAAGAGTGTGCTGAAGGGCGCCCGCACTATTGCGGGTGAGTGCTCAAAAGATGTAATATTTTAGTAGACTCGCATTTTGTTATCCTGTGCGCTGAAAACTTAGCTCATTTGCGTGAAGCAACGCTTTTTAATTTAAAATATTACCTTCTGTACGGCTGTTTATCAAATCTGAGAGATGGCAAGTCGTCGGCTTCAGCCCCCACGCCACGAGTGCTAGGGTGTTCGGGATAAATTTGAGCGCTCTTGTTCCCATATTTGGGTCCATCTAGGGAGGCGCTCAACGCAATGAACAAGGCAACCGGACTTATAGTGCTTGAACACTCTCACTTAGCCATAGAATTCTATAATTTTAAATTTCGGCGAAGCCCCTAGTCTTTGGAAGGCCGAATTTGGGGCGCTATCCACGCCTGGGCCGGACAAAATCCGGTTCCTCGCTCTAAGCGGCATAAGTCTTTAAGGACTCGCAAAAACCTCTCGAACAGCGACCAGCTCTCGCCTCATGATGACGGTCAGTTTTAGCTTTCTCCACTGAGGCGTTAACCCAGCTCAACTGGGGTGCAATCGCAGTGGTTCTCCCAGTGCTACCTTAGCCGATACAACGGAATGTAAGGCACCAAAACATGGGAGCCTGGCAAACCCAACTATTGACCCAAGACATGATTCGGAGTTGATGCATATAGTGTTATAAGTTTGGGGTGCCGCACTTGTGAAAGTGTTCGGACTGATCACACCATGATGCGGGAAACATAAGCCCCTGGTGTATTTAGCCGTACCAAAACATATGGATGCTTAATGTCATAAATGAACATATGTATAAAGGAGAAATGCAATTGGAAGCGAAAGGATGCTGCATTACTGATGCATGAAAAACTGCTATAAGTGCGGAACGATACAAATGGTGCGATAAGCAAGGGATGGGACTGTAAAATATGTCCCCCTCCAGGGGTAGGCTGCGGAATGGTACATAAAACAGATTTAATGCTCGTAATGGAGACCACCTGAATATTTGTTGTAGCCTTTCTTCTTCCCTGGCGGTTGCATCGTGAGTTCGGCAGGTCTATTGTCGGATAGGGCCTCTGACGAACGGAGTCCTGCGGGTAAAAAATAGAAAGAAAGAAAAGGAAAAAAAGAACGACACACTTGAGAGCCCCTGGTGTGGTTGAACCGCAGTCTGGGCCTATCGTGGTCGCGCCCCTATCCCCATGCCCATGGTATCTTCAGAGCGTAATGGTATACGCGAAGGACCTGTCTCGACGTTTTACAGGGGCTGGGGTTGGGGCCGCACTGCTACACGTGCTCGGAACGTGCCAGGTGGTCTTGTTGTAGGTTACTCCGGGCGCGCTTAGCTATGTCCGGCCGCTTAACGGCCGGACTCGAGAATTGCCTTAAGAGGCTGCTTTGTACTTCTGTCGCGAGAGCCGCTATATGTTCCTCCGTTCGGAGGGAGCGTTCAGTGTTTCCGTTGACCGTGATGACTCCTCGAGGGCCTGGCATCTTGAGCTTGAGGTATGCGTAGTGCGGCACCGCGTTGAATTTTGCAAATGCGGTACGTCCGAGGAAGGCATGATAGCCGCTGCGAAACGGGACTATGTCGAAGATTAACTCCTCGCTTCGGAAGTTATCCGGGGATCCGAAGACCACTTCCAGTGTAACTGAGCCTGTACAATTGGCTTCTACACCTGGTATGACGCCTTTAAAGGTCGTCTTGGTAGATTTAATCCTTGAGGGGTCTATGCCCATTTTGCACACTGTGTCCTGATAAAGCAGGTTCAGGCTGCTGCCGCCGTCCATCAGGACTCTGGTGAGGTGAAATCCATCGACGATTGGGTCTAGAACCAATGTGGCGAATCCACCATGGCGAATGCTGGTGGGGTGGTCCCTTCGGTCAAAAGTGATCGGGCAGGAGGACCATGGATTGAACTTCGGGGCAACTGGCTCCATCGCGTATACATCCCTGAGTGCACACTTCCGCTCCCTTTTGGGTATGTGCGTTGTGTATATCATGTTCACCGTCCGCACCTGTGGGGGGGAAACCCTTCTATCCTTTATTGTTCGACAGTCGGGTCTCTTCCTCGTCATCGCTATGCAGCCCCTTGTCGCTGTTTTCGGCAATTAACTTGCCTGCCTGCTTGAATACCCAATAGTCCCTGTTGGTGTGGTTAGCTGGCTTTTCAGGGGTGCCATGTATCTGGCACAAGCGGTCGAGAATTCGGTCCAAATTGGACGGACCCTGAGTAGTTGTTTTGAATGGCGTTTTCCGTTGACCGGGTTTAGAGCCTCTGAATCCGGCGTTGACTGCCGTATCTTCACTGTTGTCGCCATTAATGCGGCGTTTGTTTTTGTTACGACACGGCCTGCCATTACGGTCCTTGGTATCCGGACTGCCAGAATGTTTGCTAAGGTTGTTGCTGCGTGCTAGCCAGTTGTCCTCACCCGCACAGAAGCGGGTCATGAGTGATGTGAGGGCTGCCATGGATTTCGGATTTTCCTGTCCCAGGTGCCGGGCAAGCCACTCGTCGCGGATATTATGCTTGAAGGCTGCAAGGGCCTCCGCATCCGGACAGTCGACGATTTGGTTTTTCTTGGTTAAGAACCGTGTCCAGAATTGTCTGGCCGATTCGTCTGGCTGTTGAATGTGGCTTAGGTCATCAGCGTCAGGTGGTCGCACATACGTGCCTTGGAAGTTATCGAGAAATGTGGCTTCCAGGTCTTCCCAACTCCCAATTGACTTTGCTGGCAAGCTGTTAAGCCAATGCCGGGCTGGTCCTTTAAGCTTGAGGGGGAGATATTTGATGGCGTGAAGATCGTCACCGCGGGCCATATGGATGTGGAGGAGATAGTCTTCGATCCAAACCGCGGGGTCTGTTGTGCCATCGTAAGATTCTATATTCACGGGTTTAAACCCTTCGGGGATTTGATGATCCATTACTTCATCTATGAAGCATAGTGGGTGTGCGGCGCCTCTGTACTGGGTGATATCGCAACGGAGCTCAAAAGAACTTTGTCTGTTGTGTTTGGCCCAGCCGGACTTACTGTGTCCGGGGTGACGGTAATCGTCATGTATCGTGGGGCGCCCACGTGATCCATAGATTGATCTTGATTGTCTTGCCCTATCCTCCAATATATCTCGCAAGTCCGGAGCGTTCCCCTGTGGCCTTGTGCTTTTCGAGCGATGCCAGGGTACGGGTCTAGTGAAGGGCCTAGAGGCCTCTCTGTCGCGACCACGGGGTGGTCGATCAGCCGTATTTTCTCCTAGTGATGCGGGTTCATATGCCTCCTCCTCTAATCGGGGGAGCAGCTTACGTTTAGGGTAGCTTTTGGAGGGGCGTTCGAGCTCATGCTCTTCGGCCGCGAGGACTTCAGTCCATCTGTCGGCTAGCAGATCCTGATCAGCTCTAAGCTGTTGCTGCTTTTTCTTGAGGCTGTTCGCCGTGGCCATAAGCCTGTGTTTAAAACGCTCTTGTTCGACGGGATCCTTAGGCACGACGAATTCATCGTCGTCGAGGCTTGCCTCGTCTCCGGAGGGAGGCATGTAGTCCTCTACCTCTTCTTCAGCCGCTCTCTCATGAGGGCTGGCGTCCCCCTCCTCCTGCGCTGGATCTTGCTGGAGTGGGTTGTCTTCGGCACTATCCGGTGTATTATTATCTCCGGTGCCAGAATCTTCATTCTTGCTATGGCGGGATTTAGAGCGGCGCCGCTGACGCCGGCGCTTGGGCTGTTTCTTGGAGGGGTCATCCTCCGCTGCCCCTTCGCCATTCCCATCCTTCGGGATATCCAACATGTATATATCATATGACGAGGTGGCTTTCCAGTGCCCGGTAGGCGCTGGTTCTTGGTCGTCTCCGGCATCGTCGTCCATACCATTGATGTCTTCGGAGTCGTAGTCTAGCATGTCGGTTAGATCATCGACAGTGGCTATCAAGTGGGCGGTGGGTGGGCTTTGAATTTCTTCGTCATCCGCATCCCAACCGTCCTGGACGCAGTCCGGCCAGGGCTCTCCTGATAATGAGAGATACCTTAACGAACTCAGGATGTCGCCAAAAGGCAAGTGTTGAAAGATGTCCGGGGCTGTAAACTCCATGATCGGCGCCCAACCGGATTCGATTGGTGGGGGCGCGGGAGGTTCGGAATCCGGCAGGGAGTCCGGCACCTCGGAGTCACGAGCCTCATGAGGGACAAAATCAGTGTTCGGCTCTATCGCCGTAGAGGTTGCGGCACCCGAGGTGATGTCTAGCCATCCGTCCTTGATCTGCACGGCCGGCTCCGAATTGAAGATCGGAGCGGGCTCGAGTGCGGCCTCCAGGGTACTGTCCGGCGGCAG
Source organism: Triticum aestivum (assembly GCF_018294505.1). NCBI lineage: Eukaryota > Viridiplantae > Streptophyta > Magnoliopsida > Poales > Poaceae > Triticum > Triticum aestivum. The sequence continues at coordinate 787,595,602 of NC_057797.1, forward strand.
AGCTAAATCATGCCCAACTTGACAGTGCGGCGCGCTCGGTTGTGGCTCGAATCCGTCGAAGATCAAGTCCCCGTGGATGTCAGCCGTGAATTTCAAACTTCCAAATCTGACCTTGACGGCCCGGGGCGTAACTTTCGATATGCTCTAGATGGCCAAGCGAATTGGCCCGCAGTGCAAAGCCGCCGAATACGAAGATCTGTCCGGGGAGGAAGGTCTCACCCTGGACTGCGTCGTTGATGATGATCGAAGAAGCCATCGAGCCTATCGGCGGCGACACAGAGGAACTCTCAGTGAAAGCACCAATGTCGGTGTCAAAACCGGCGGATCTCGGGTAGGGGGTCCCGATCTGTGCGTCTAGGCGGATGGTAATAGGAGACGAGGGACACGATGTTTTTACCCAGGTTCGGGCCCTCTTGATGGAGGTAAAACCCTACGTCCTGCTTGATTAATATTGATGATGTGGGTTACAAGAGTAGATCTACCACGAGATCAAGGAGGCTAAACCCTAGAAGCTAGCCTATGGTATGATTGTTGTTCGTCCTATGGACTAAAGCCATCCGGTTTATATAGACACCGGAGAGGGCTAGGGTTACACAGAGTCGGTTACAATGGTAGGAGATCTACATATCCGTATCGCCAAGCTTGCCTTCCACGCCAAGGAAAGTCCCATCCGGACACGGGACGAAGTCTTCAATCTTGTATCTTCATAGTCTTGGAGTCCGGCCGATGATGATAGTTCGGCTATCCGGACACCCCCTAGTCCGGAACTCCCTCACTCGTGTTGGGACTTGGATGTTTCCAACATCCCTCAGGTGTCCTCCAACCCTAGGTTGAATTTCAACATGAAGTCGACCTGCATTTATTGTTTGAGGATTCCTCATTCCCCTCGGATGCTTCCTTGAAGCTTTGTCCTATTGTGTCCAGATTTCTCCCCCTCATGGGTGGCCGAGTGAACCTATGGGTCACATCCACTCTCTCTGGCACATTTACTATGGGAAACATTTTACTTTGTGACACCTTTATACTCAGTAAATGCAACTGGCAGATTATATGCGATAATTTGCAAATTCATAATCTTCTGGACCTCTAGTTCAGATTGATTTGTACGTGGATCTCACGACTAGATGTATCTTCACATCTCATTCTATTTTCCCGGCATTCAATGTGATTCTTATCTCCCCCTAATGCCGGAAAAATGTCCTCATCAAAATACAACCAGCATACCGGGCCATAAACAAGTTCCCTTATAGAGACTTCAGGTACTTTATATTTGATGGAGAATTGTACCTCACATAGATCCCCATTTCTCTATGAGGGCCCATATTTATATGTTGTAGTGGTGAAATCGGTTCGTATCCAACGCAACCAAAATGTCGCAGATGGGAAATACTTGCGGATTTCCACGTACTAACTGCAACCCGGAGACCGTATAATATGCAGTTGGTCAAATTTGTATCAACTATGCAGTATGCAAAACTGGATGTCCCCAACAAGATGTTGGAAGATTGCAATTTTGTAGGAGCAATCCTGCTATCAACTTATCCTCTTGACAAGTGATTCCGCAAGACCATTCTGGAGGTGTACACATAGTACAACAATGCTCCCCACTCATGCCTAAATCTAGGCAGTAATCATCAAATGCTCGTGAGCTACATGACATTATCCATTCTGATGGATTCATCAAGTTGATCTGAGCAACCAACTTTGTAAAAGCACATGGTTCTTATAGAACTAAGACGCACATTGGACCATCCCATTGATGCATCCAAAAGCACTATGGAATATCTGAATATTCCATATAATGGTTGAATTGGATCACATATATTTCCAATCCAAGGAAGTCTAGAGGCTCAACCTTTATCTTGACATAAGATGGCTTGTGATCAATTTTCTGGTTGCACATATCGTGTATACATAATCCAATGAATTTGGGAAATTCACACCATTAGATTGTCTGTAGTAGAACCATCTATAATTTTCTTATCATCCCAATACAAGGATGATCTAGGCAACCATTCCATATCTTGAACTTATCAAGATTATAGAAAATGATTTTGTATGCCAAATGCATATCTGACTTAATGTATGTATAGTATAATCCAAAAGATAGAGAATACATTTACTCTAGGATTTCATTCAAATCCATTTTGCTGAGTCAAGAGTAGGCTTTCAACCTCACTCACTTTATGGGTTTCGACATAGAAACCACTACGTATATCCTTAAATCTCAGCAAGGTACGAGTAGAATCTAGATACACCAATGCATCCAAGATTATCATGTAGTACCCCCAGGGAGTGCAATTGTGGTTTGACCAGAACCAACAATTACCCTATCATGACCAACAATTGTCATGATTTTTCCAATACTCTTATCAAGAGCTTGGAAACACTTAATCTCCCTAAATATCGTGTTAGTAGACCTAGTTTCCACTTAACACATTTTCTTCTCAATTGGATTATTTCCATATTTTTCTAAAGAGAAATAAATCAATTTCAACATATGAATGAACTCATATAGAAATAGTACATACATTATAAGTTGCATATGTCAGATCACATACCACAAGCATCATGTCTGATGACATAGCTACCATATAATGTCGATGGACATAATATGTTTCATGACACGTAATATGTTTGTGGACATAATAATAATACCTGACAAATCCAGAAGACGAAATTTGGTCTCCATACATGTCACTATAAGCGAAGTCCACTAATATGCCATCGACATTCAATAGTGAATCTCCATTTTGCTGAGCTTGGACATGGTTTCCCACATTTCTTTTCCCATGAGCCTTGTTGCTCGTGCCAATTGAGTGCACTTTCAGACCCACCAAATGCTTGAAAGTATCATATTTCCTTTCGATGTTACTCATATGACCACACCATAGCAACTTTAGAGCTGCTAGCATTGTCATTCTCCGAAATGACTTTTGGCATTTTGTGCTCCATTCATCTCTGCTTCTCATCATGTCTCCACTTTCCTTCACCATTGACAAAACTATTCAGTCAGAAATCCTCATAAAAGGATTGGAAGTGGAACACATTTCATCGATAAGATTAGCATCTAAAACCGCACTATTGCGGAATCTCAATTCTCAGTTGATTTGATGGACATTGGAGTTGTATGTTGCCACTGACTCAAAGTCATATGAAATCAGACGAGTGTCCATTTTGTATACACTTCATGTGTAATTACCACCCTCTGCTGGTGATATCACTCCATTTAAGGAGTTCCAGAGTGTTGGAGAATTCACCTTCATCACACACTCTATTTTGAGAACCTGGTGCAGGTGGTGTCAGATGAAGTGTAAAGCAACATACTTTGCTATATCAACTATAGCACGGAGCACACTTAACAAATGTGATTATGGTGGAACCTAGACTCTGGGTTTTCAAGTTAGTGTTAGACATCCATGGGCCAACTGAGCCAACGCTCCTCGTCCTGCTGGGTCGTGCTGTTCAAGCCACATTGCTGCACGTACGGCTAGGTTGTGCTAGCGACTCTGTGGACCGGTCTCCAGCCTCGACGACACCGTGCTTTTTAAGCCGCCGCGCCGCATTTCTAGCGACCTCGCTCGGCTGCAGCGGTTGGGTGTCCTATGCTTGCGCGATTGTGACACCAAGCCACCACTCGTGGCATGCGCGATCGAGGCATCTCCTCTTCGGAGTACGAGGTCACACTACGCTGCGCGTTTGTCGTGGAATTGTCACGTCAGATGTCCTCGTGAAAGGACTTAGTTGTGGAGCCATCGCAACTAGGAAGCTTGAAGGGGTTAATCGGGACAAAGGACACGAGAGGGTTTATACTAGTTCGGCCCCTTACGGTGAAGGTAAGGCCTACGTCTAGTTGGGTTGGTATTGATGTTTCGAGACCAGGGAGCGAGATACGCTATGCCCGGTTATCGATGAGTTGTTTCTTGCCCTAAGCCGCCAGCAGGTCGTCCCCTTATATACACGGGTTGATGCCCTGTGGCCTACAGAGTCCCGGCCGGCTTATAACAGTGTCCGGCTCGGTGACTAGTTAAAACTACCTTATGATACAAGTCATGCCATTATGGCGGTTTACTACAACGGGCCTTAAGTCGCCTGTGGGCCTTAAGCCCTCTATGAACCGCCATCTTCATGCTTTGGTCTTGGGCTTTTCTCTGGTAAGTCTTCTTTGTGTAACCCGGCCCCTCCTGGGCGGCTTACACAAATAGTTATATCCCCAACATTAGGCCCCAGATTGATTTGAACCTGTTCATGTCAATCTTGAAATACCTTATGGAATTGTCCTTAATCTTTTGTCTTGCATGAAAATTTTAACCCGCCGTGACGTCATCATCTGGGTCCGGGTTAAATCACCATGACGTCATCTTCAATAAAACTTATTTTTACTCTGTCATATCTTCCAATGGATCTTTGCCTTTACTGACCATTCCGAGAATCGAGGCGTCGGGGCCGCTAGATAATGATGTTTTGGTCTCCTCGTTTCTCGTGCCATCTTGGTCAGTCTTCCCTTATAAATAGGGCGACCTAGGTCTTTCACTCTTCCTTCTTTTAGTCGTCCTCTTCCTCTTGCTTCCTCTTGAGCTCCGCCACCGCCGCCGTCGAACCCCTCGTCTTCACCGACTCGGGCCGCTGCATCGACCTGACTCTGACCAGAGATCGACGGCGAACCTCCGCAGCTCGTCCGCATCCGTAAGTTCCTCTCCTTCCCCTTCTTAGATCTGCATTGGAACTTTGTTGAGTTTGTCAACGTTCATCACCGCCCGAAGCAAACCCTCGCTAGTTTTCACCTCCAATGCCCTGTTTAGATCATAAAAACTACGTAGAACTGCTGCGGTAATTGTTTGTGTTTATCTTGCATAGAAACAGATCTCATTTCCCTTGTTTGGAAACCCTCTTCGAGTGTATGAACTTCTCTGCCGTGTTTTTTAGGTCTAGAAAATTTCCTTTTCAGAGCAACAATTTGATCCAGAATAATAGTTGTCATCTGTGAAACTTGTTTTTATCACCCGGAAAAACTTTTTCTGGTAAATGCCCTTAAGCACAACTGTCGGGGTGTCCGGCTTTAAATAAATGACACAGAACCTTAGTTGCTCCTCATGACCTGAAGAATTTTGAACTGCTCTTGATACTTGTAGCGGCTTAAATATTGTTGCACAGTCATCCTTATATCATTAGGCCCCTCCTTAAGCCGCCACCTTGAATAATTAGAATTTTTCTCCCTGGTTAAAATTGAACCGGATCTTCTTATTTTGTCATAGGCCAACTGTTGTCATGGATCCTAAGGCGGCCAAGGCCCCTGTAACCTGCAATTGGGTCCCATCCATAGTTACCAAGAGCAAACTGGCTAAGTTCGTGAAATCTGGCCATCTACCAAAAAGGGAGGTCATGTCTTATCGTGTCCCTGGCCCGTCTGAAGAGAAGCCTAATCCCAAGGACGGGGAGGTGATAGTTTTTACGGATCACATGAGCCGGGGATTTGCCCCTCCCGGCTCAAAATTCTTCAGGGAAGTTTTGAATTTCTTTGACCTTAGACCTCAAGACATCGGACCCAATTCCGTGGCAAATATTTGCAATTTCCAAGTCTTCTGCGAGGTGTACCTGGGAGAGGAGCCAAGCCTGCTATTGTTCAGGGAACTTTTCTATATGAACCGGCAAAATGAACGTGCCAACGGGCCCAATCTTGAGCTTGGCGGCATCTTGATCCAACGACGGAGAGACTGCCTTTTTCCTTATGCTGAGCTGCCGAGTCACCCAAAATCTTGGAACCAAACGTGGTTCTACTGTCAGGACACTTCTCCGGCTGATGATGGCTAGGAAGCCCCCAAGTGATCATGGCTAGATCCAGATATGATCATAAGCCGGACCAAAGGTAAAGCCAGATTCAGATATGATCCGCTCCCTGTTGGTTGTTTCCACCATCTGACAAAAAGACATATAAACTTTTGAGGGTGAAAAAGGACGGAGGTCCTGCTTTATTACTTTATATAATATAGACATTGTCAAAAAATATATACATCTTAAGAGCCGATGGCTTAAGTATAGTAAGGCTGAAGATGGGCTACATTCCACGGCCGGTGGGTCTCCTCCTCCGACTTACGTGAGTCTTTGTGCTCCCGAATATTAATGAGGTAGTATGACCCGTTGTTCAGATTCTTACTGACCACAAAGGGTCCTTCCCAAGGAGGGGATAGCTTGTGCATATTGGACTGATCCTGGATGAGCCGGAGCACTAAGTCGCCTTCCTGAAATGTTCTGCTTCTGACCCGGCGGCTGTGATAGCGACGAAGGTCTTGCTGGTAAATCGCTGAGCGGGCTATTGCCAAGTCTCGCTCCTCATCCAACAAGTCAAGTGCCTCCTATCAAGTTTTTCATTATCAGCCTCAACATAAGCCTCCACCCGGGGCGAGTCGTGTCGGATATCACTTGGCAGAACTGCCTCTGCTCCATAAACCATGAAAAAAGGTGTATAACCCGTGGATCTGTTAGGCGTAGTGTTGATGCTCCACAGCACAGAGGGTAACTCTTCCACCCAACAACCCGGAGTCCGTTGTAAGGGGACCAAGAGCCGTGGTTTGATACCCCTTAAGATCTCCTGATTTGCTCTTTCTGCTTGACCATTGGATTGAGGATGAGCAACAGCCGAAACGTCAAGCCGAGTATGCTCTCATTGACAGAACTCTTCCATTGCACCCTTGGAGAGATTAGTGCCATTATCAGTTATGATGCTATGTGGAAAACCAAAACGAAAGATCACCTTTTTGATGAACTGAACTATTGTGGCTGCATCACACTGACTGACCGGCTCTGCCTCAATCCACTGTAAATTTATCCACTGCCACCAGGAGGTGTGTCTTTTTGTCCTTAGACCTCTTGAAGGGTCCCACCATGTCAAGCCCCCAGACTGCGAACGGCCAAGTAATTGGAATCATCCTCAATTCTTGAGCCGGCACATGAGCTCGTCGTGTGAATTTTTGACATCCGTCATATCTGCTAACAAGATCCTCTGCGTCAGCATGAGTCGTCAGCCAATAAAAACCATGACGGAAGGCCTTGGCCACCAGAGATTTAGAGCCGGCATGGTGACCACAATCTCCTTCATGGATCTCTCGAAGTATCTCTTGACCCTCTGCAGGTGACACACAACGCTGGAACACCCCTGTGACACTGAGGTGATGTAACTCGCCATTAATAATTGTCATGGATTTGGACCGCCTGACAATTTGTCTTGCCAAGGTCTCATCCTCAGGCAGCTCTCCCCGGGTCATATAAGCCAAGTATGGCAATGTCCAATCTGTGATGACGTGAAGTGCGGCCACCAACTATGCCTCCGGGTCTGGCACTACAAGCTCTTCCTCTGTAGATACCTTGACAGAAGGATTATGCAGAACATCAAGAAAGGTGTTAGGCGGCACCGGCTTACGCTGAGAGCCCAACCGGCTTAACGCATCAGCCGCCTCATTCTTCCTTCTATCAATGTGTTCCACCTGATACCCTTTGAAGTACCCAGCTACAGCATCTACTTCACGACGATAAGCTGCCATAAGAGGATCCTTAGAATCCCACGTTCCTAAGACCTGTTGAGCCACGAGGTCTGAGTCGCCCAAGCACCTTACCCGGCTTAAATTCATCTCCTGAGCCATCCGGAGACCATGGAGCAAGGCTTCGTATTCAGCTGCATTGTTAGTACAGGGAAACATGAGCCGGAGCACATAATGAAATTTGTCACCTCGAGGGGAAGTTAAAACAACTCCAGCCCCTGATCCTTCTAACTGCCTGGACCCATCAAAGTGAATAGTCCAATACGTATTGTCCGGCTTCTCCTCAGGTGCCTGCAACTTTGTCCAATCATTGATAAAGTCCACCAAGGCCTGAGATTTGATGGCAATACGGGGCATATACTTCAAATCATAAGGCCCAAGCTCAATAGCCCACTTGGCGATTCGTCCTGTGGCCTCCCTGTTCTGAATGATGTCTCCCAAAGGAGCTGCACTTACCACCGTTATAGGATGACTTTGGAAGTACTGCTTCAGCTTCCGGTTTGCCATGAACACACCATAAACAAGCTTTTGCCAATGTGGATACCTTTGCTTAGACTCAATGAGCACCTCGCTGATGTAGTAAACCGGCCGTTGAACCGGATGCTCCTTGCCTGCCTCCTTACGCTCCACCACGATGGCAACACTGACGGCCCGCGAGTTAGCAGCCACATATAACAATAGCGGCTCTCTATCAATGGGAGCCGCAAGAACGGGTGTCTCAGACAACTGTCTCTTTAAATCTTCAAAGGTAGTGTTAGCAGCATCGCTCCAGACGAAAGTGTCTGTTTTCTTCATCATCTGATATAGCGGTAAGGCCTTCTCCCCTAACCAGCTTATGAACCGGCTTAAAGCAGCAACACGTCCCGCCAGGCGCTGAACATCATTAATACACGCCGGCTTAGCCAGAGAGGTAATCGCCGTGATCTTCTCCGAATTAGCTTCAATGCCTCTGTTTGACACCAAAAAAACCCAAGAGCTTGCCTGCAGGTACACCAAACACACACTTGGCCGGGTTAAGCATCATCTTATAAACCCGGAGATTGTCAAAGGTCTCTCTCAAGTCGGATATTAGGGTTTCCTTTTCTCTGGATTTCACCATGATGTCATCCACATAAGCATGAACATTACGCCCAATTTGATCGTGCAAACAGTTCTGCACGCATCGCTGATAAGTCGCTTGGGCACTCTTGCGTCCAAACGGCATAGATACATAATAGAAGGCCCCAAACGGAGTGATGAAAGTTGTGTTCTCCTGGTCCTTAACTGCCATCTTGATCTGATGATAACCAGAGTAAGCATCCAAGAAGCTCAAACATTCACAACCCGCCGTAGCATCAATGATTTGATCAATACGGGGAGAGCAAAGGGATCAACCGGACAAGCCTTGTTTAAGTCTGTGTAATCCACACACATCCGCCAAGTGCCGTTCTTCTTGAGCACCAACACCGGGTTAGCCAACCACTCCGAGTGAAAAACTTCAACAATAAACCCGGCCGCTAAGAGCCGGGCGACCTCTTCCCCAATAGCTTTCCGTCTCTCTTCGTTGAACCGTCGGAGAAACTGCCTGGCCGGCTTATACTTTGGATCAATATTGAGTGTGTGCTCAGCGAGTTCCCTCAGTACACCTGGCATGTCAGAAGGTTTCCATGCAAAGATGTCCCGGTTCTCACGGATGAACTCAATGAGCGCGCTTTCCTATTTAGGATCCAAATTGGCACTGATACTGAACTGCTTAGAGGCGTCTCCTGGGGTAAAATCAACAAGCTTTGTCTCAGCGGCCGACTTAAACTTCAACGCCGGGTCATGCTCAGTAGTTGGTTTCTTGAGGGAGGTCATATCCGGCGGGTCCACATTGTCTTGGTAAAATTTAAGCTCCTCCGCAGCACAGGCAGTCTCAGCGTAAGCCGTGTCGCCTTCTTCACATTCCAAGGCCACCTTTCGACTCCCATGCATGGTGATGGTGCCCTTGTAACCCGGTATCTTGAGCTGTAAGTAAACGTAACACGGTCGTGCCATGAACTTAGCATAAGTCGGTTGCCCAAACAAAGCGTGATATGGACTCTGGATTTTGACCACTTCAGACGTCAATTTCTCAGCCCTGGAATCATATTCATCTCCAAAGGCTACCTCCAACTCAATCTTGCCAACTAGGTAAGCCGACTTGCCTGGAACCACCCCATGGAAAACAGTGTTGGATGTTCTCAGATTCTTCTCAGTCAACCCCATGCGCTGGAAAGTACCATAATAGAGGATATTGATGCTGCTACCTCCGTCCATGAGTACCTTAGTGAATTTATATCCACCAACCTGGGGTGCTACCACCAAGGCTAACTGACCTGGATTATCGACTCGTGGAGGGTGATCCTCTCTGCAACATATGATGGGTTGCTCTGACCATCTCAAATAACGAGGAATTGCCGGCTCAACCGAATTTAGGGCCCTCTTAAGAACCTTCTGGTCACGTTTGCATAAGCTAGTGGTAAACACATGGTACTGCCCACCACTCAACTATTTCGGATGGCTCTGATAACCCGACTGCTGCTGCTGTTGTCCTCCCTGACCAGATTGCTGCTGATTATTTCCACCTGGCTGTCCTTGAAAACCAGAATTTGAACCGCCACCCGGGCCATGAAAGCCGCCAGCCCCTGAACCACCGCCAGATCCATGAGTACCATCAAAGGTATTGGAATTTTTAAACGCCTTCATGATCGCGCAAGCTTTCCACAGGTGCGTAGCGGGGTACTCCCGGGTGCCGTGTTTCGGGCAGGGCTCATTGAGTAGCTGCTCAAGAGATGGATCTGACCCGCCGGATCGAGGCCACTTACCCTTACGTCTCTGATTGTTACCCTGTGTATTAGCGTTGGCTACAAGCTCCGGATTACCGTCCGCCTTACGCTTATTGCCGCTTTGATTCACCGGGTTGTGTTGTTGACCCTTTCCATTGCCGTTCCTTTTTCCCTTCCCTGTCTTCTCATCGTCAGACACGGGATCCTTGGTACTATCAGAATCGGCATATTTGACTAAAGCCGCCATCAACGTACCCATATCTCTGCAGTCACGCTTAAGGCGCCCCAGCTTCTGCCTCAGCGGCTCAAAGCTGCAATTTTTCTCTAACATGAGGACTGCAGAGCCGGCATCCATCTTATCAGATGAATGAATGATCTCCTTGACCCGGCGTACCCAATGGGTGGTGGATTCGCCCTCCCCCTGCTTACAATTCGTCAAGTCCACGATTGACATAGATTGCTTACAGGTGTCCTTGAAGTTCTGGATAAAACAGGCTTTTAACTCCTCCCACGAACCAATGGAATTGGGCGGTAAACTTTTTAACCAAGACCGGGCCGTTCCATCTAACATCATGGTGAAATATTTAGCTATTGCCGCGTCACTGACTTCCAACAGCTCCATGGCCATCTCATAACTCTCAATCCAGGCTCCAGGCTGTAAGTCGGTCGTGTAATTCGGCACCTTTCGAAGTCCCTTGAATTCCTTGGACAGGCGCACGTTGCGCAAAGCCGGTATCAAACAAGGAACACCACCGTTTCTGGTGGCTACTCCCATCTCAGTAGAAGTCATTGGATACTCTGGAATATCCTGATGTGCCGCCTGTTGAGCCGCTAGCTGAGCCGCCCGCTCGTTCTCCTGACGTACTCGGTCTTGCACCGGGTTATAGCCACCATGTTGGTCACGGCGTTGAGCATTGCTTGACAAAGCTTCAGATTCCATGTGCCTGCTGTAACTCGGGCTCCGGTTCTGACGAGGCGGTGCTAACCAAGGCGGAGGAGTTGAATGAATCCTATCCCGACTATAAGAATAGGTCTCTTGCTGAGCCAGGGCCGTCTGAACAAGTTCCCTGATCCTTCGGGTCTCCACCGCTGTTGGATCATCACCGTCCACTGGAAGAGCCTCCAGTCGCGCTGATGATGCGATTAAATTCTCCATAGGGTTGGAAAAGTGACCCTCCGGTATCGGCACATAACGCGGTGGTGCCATGCTCACATGAGGAGGTGGCATCTCTCGACGCTGAGCCGGTCCTCCTGCTCCGGATGTCATGAACTGACTGACATCTGGCGGGTTACTTGGGCCGGCTCCGGGTGTAGCGAAAAGAACCCGAGGGTCTTAATTCAGAGGTAACCGGGATTGGGTCTTCTGGTGTCTCCTCCTCATTACCTCATTGGACGCGTTTAAGCTCATAGTGAGCTGGTAAGCCTCTGACTGCAACCGCTGTGCCCGGGCGTCGAGAGCCGCCCGCTCTGTAGCTAGTCTAGTATCCTCAGCTGTCAAGGCCTCCTTGGCCTGAGCTATGTCCTCACGTACCCGTGCCACCTCCGTGTCATGCTCATCTTTGTTTGCAGGGATAACCATGATGGTTAACAGTGTCATAAGCTTGTCCATGAGATCTATCACCACTTGAGCCGGCGGGCGCATAGGGCCTCCTGCCCCGGCCGCTCCTATCCCGGACGTAATTGTAGTAGCGGCCGTAGAATTTTGACCGGGTTGAGTCCCAGCCATGAAGACTCCTGCCCAATTCGGCGACTCACAGGGGTCCGGAATACTGAAGCCATCAGAACAGCCCCCGAGCACACCATCTTGAACTTGATACAGAGAATCTGTTGAACCGGCGGACGAATCACCGTCAGAGTGGATGGCCGTCTCACCACCATCTTCAGGTCCTTCAGAAAGCTCTTCTCCGTGGACGCAGCCCACAAAGACACGCTCCATGCCGGGTTGAGCTCGGGCAGGTTTCGCACGCCGAGCCGTCTTGACGAGGTCGGTGCAGTTGTCCGGCTCAGGCCCCGGCTCACCAATCCGGCCGATGAAGACATGGATCCCTCCGAAGGGGACCCGGTACCGGTACTCAATTGAGCCGGTGTCGGGGCCCCAGCCTTCGTCGTCGATGTAGATCTTGCCGCGACGACTCTTGGTCATCCGGCCCACTACGTATCCCTTGAGCCCTTCGAAGTTGCCCTTCAAGAACTCAAATCCACCATGCGCTGGCCCCACGGTGGGCGCCAACTGTCGTGGAATTGTCACGTCAGATGTCCTCGTGAAAGGACTTAGTTGTGGAGCCATCGCAACTAGGAAGCTTGAAGGGTTTAATCGGGACAAAGAACACGAGAGGGTTTATACTAGTTCGGCCCCTTACGGTGAAGGTAAGGCCTACGTCTAGTTGGGTTGGTATTGATGCTTCAATGACCAGGGAGCGAGATACGCTATGCCCGGTTATCGATGAGTTGTTTCTTGCCCTAAGCCGCTAGCAGGTCGTCCCCTTATATACACGGGTTGACGCCCTGTGGCCTACAGAGTCCCGGCCGGCTTATAACAATGTCCGGCTCGGTGACTAGTTAAAACTACCTTATGATACAAGTCATGCCATTATGGCGGTTTACTACAACGGGCCTTAAGTCGTCTGTGGGCCTTAAGCCCTCTATGAACCGCCATCTTCATGCTTTGGTCTTGGGCTTTTCTCTGGTAAGTCTTCTTTGTGTAACCCGGCCCCTCCTGGGCAGCTTACACAAATAGTTATATCGCCAATAGCGTTGGACGTGCACTGCCACCATCGCCCTGTGTTTTGGAGTGCCGGTCCGCAAGCCTGGCTGCATTATCCACCGTCGTCATCGTCAAGGATGCTCGATGTGCTTCTGCCAGACTTTGATGAGTAAAAACGAGAGTTGTAAAAGAATCCAACCGGGATCAATTTCATTGATGATCAGTCTTTATATACAACTGGAGGGGACGCAAAAGTGGAGGGGAGCATCCACTCGATGGGGAACGAGGGAACCGTTGTGACTGTTGCTAGATTGGCAACGCACATGCAGTTATTGCTTTGTTGCTGATTGGTGTCTTTATTGCTTTGAGCTAGTTATAGACTTATAGTACGTACCCCATCTATAAAGAAATATAAGACGGTCTAGACAAGTAATAAATTGTATGTTGTTGGTGCAGGGAAGCCAAAATAAAGCTTGTATTATTATTTATCATATGTACGTCTCTCAACATCAGCAAAAAGAAGAAAATGGAAACCATACTCTAGAATGAAATCCCCTGCCCAAATTAATTAGACCATGTTTGTTTAGGCCCTGCTTGTTTCAGCTTTGATTGGATTCAAATTGTTTGTGGATTTGCTTCACTGGCAAAGCTCATTCCGCGGTCCTATTTGTTTCAGCTTTGATTTGATTCGAGTCAACTGTAGATTCACTTCGCTAGGAAAGCTGATTCGAAATAGTTGCTTGTTTCAATTTCTATATTCAATTTTCACTTGTAAAGTTGGATCTCAAACGAATTAGTTGTTTGTTTCATATTTCCTGATTCAGCTTCATCGGCAAAGCTGAAGCGGGTCCATGAAGCTCAAAAGAGCCGGACAGCTACAAGCTCTAAATTAAATCTCTTCAAGACCGGAAGAGCACAAAAATTCTGAAAATTTCACCCCACATACATACATGCATGCATACAAATAACAAAATATTTTAAAAGATGATAGAATAATAAAGTAAATCAAGCCGGAGAAGCACGAGCACGACCAATTCAAGTTCAAGTTCAACCCCGGGGGAGGGCTGGCGAGCGATGGAGAAGAGCTGAGGCTCATCCGGTGCCGCCGAAGAGCGCCTTGAGCTTCTTGACCTGCAAGTCGTCGAGGAGGGTGACCTTGGTGAGCACCTCCGACGGGAGGTTGTTGGCGAAGAGCGCAAAGTCGAGGGTCTGCACGCCGGGGTTGGGGCTGCTGCACGGCGGTGGTGTTGCCGAGGTTGTACTGGAAGTGCGGCTGGCCCTGCGGGAGCACCATCATGTCGCCCTTGTACAGGGTGTTGGTGTAGACCCTGTTGTTGGAGGTGGCGCTGATGAAGCCGCACGACAGGGTGCCCTCCACCACGAAGATGAGCTCCGTGGCCGCCGGGTGCCAGTGCAGCGGCACCACGCCTCCTACGGCGAAGTCGACGCGCGCCGCCGAGATGCCCAGCCCGTTCACGCCGGGGAAGCTGGTGACGAAGGCCGAGGACAAGCTGATCTTGAACGGGTTCACGGTCGGGCCTGTGGTGCCCAGGCCGCGGTAGTAGAAGTCGTCGGCGGTGACCGCGGCCTGGGGCTTGCACGGGTAGCCGGCCGGCGTGTCGCTGCTGCCCAGGTCGGCCACGCAGAACTCCTTGGCCAGCTGGGCCTGGGCGACACACCAAAAGAGCAGCAGCAGGGAGAGGAGGAGCACAATCTTTGCCATGGCGTTTATGATTCTTGAGGGTGTACGTACATGTTTATATCATACTCATGTATATATATAGGACTAGGAGAACATAGGGGTGGTGCAAATGGATATCCAAATCCAAATTTGATCCAGTCACTACACAACCAATCCAACTTGAAATTGATCAACCATATAATATATATATATATATATATATGCAACTTGAAATTCATCAACTATATATATACTCAACTTAGAGTCAAGTCAAGGATGAGGCAGGCCGGTTGCGTGTGGTTAACCGCATGCACGTGTGTCAGGCCGCCGCCGGCTAACCGCATGCACGTGTTCACCTACTTGAGGTGAACAAGTCACGCGACGCCTCCCAGAAACTATTGAAACCGTATGTGAGGGCCAGGGGATGGATTTAAGTAAGTAATTATTAGGTCCGCAATGACTTGTTTCCTTTTTCTTTTTGATTGATGAGATGAGATGAGATGAGATGAGATGAGAAATACTACACCGCGCGCAATGACTTGTGAAAACAAGCAATCCGACTAGCTAGTGGATCCGCAAACAATGTTTGGGCTCTGGAATTCCACGGGATACAGATGAGATCGCCTATAATTTACTCTACTATAAATGAACTGTGCGTACATTAATATTGCAACCTATATAATTAATGTTGTGGATCGCCCATGTGCTTAAATTTCAAACCGTGGCAAACTTTGTTACCTTCATTCTTCACGATCATCTTGTCCATGATCACATAAGTTGTCGTCACGTCCTACAAGGTTTCTGTATCTGCGGGTCCTCGAACAACCCGTACAAACGGGGCTGGGAGCTCTCCAAATGCCCTCTACACATTCTTTCTAGCTCCATCATATCTTTGTGCAAAGCGAGATTTTTATCTCACCCCTCGGATCAGAGATGGTATCCACTAAGGTCGTCCACATAGGATAGATGCCATCATAAACATAGTAGCACATGTTGTAGTCATGACCATTGGTGGTATAATTGCACGGAGGAGTTTCTGTCACACACAACCTTGCAAACAACATAGACTGCTGCAGCACGTTGATGTCATTGGAGACCCGGTCATCCCAAATGAACAGTGTCAAACTAGAGGTATTCAGATGCAACTGCTTCAAGAATAATGGTGAGCTTTTTACAATGTCCAACTCTTATTTAGCACACTTTCCTTTCTTGTTCGTACCACAACCCTCATGTGTGTACCCTTTTAGTTTTTTTCTATGTTTTTATATTGCAATTTTCCTTTTGCTTTTTGTTCGTTCTATTTTTTTTCTTTTTTTTTACTTTCTATTTTTCCTCATTTTTGTTTCTTTTGTTTTCAATTTTGTAAAAAAAATTAAAACCCGCGAACATTTTCAAAACCATAAAAAACATTAATCCAAAAATATTTGCAAACCCATGAATATGTTTTCCTAAAATTCGTTAACTTTTTTCAAGTTCACAAAGATTTTTAAAATCTATATTTCTTAAATCCATGTAACTTTTCAAATTCGTATTTTTTTCTAAGTTTACTTTTTCTAAAATTTGTAAAATTTACTCAAGATCCATGAACTTCTTAAAAAATTGCAAATATTTTCAAATGCATAGTGTGAACTTTATTTTCAAACTTAAAATTATTTTTTCAAATCGGTGAACATTTTTTAGAAAAGGCAATTGTCAACATGCAACTCGTCAATAGCCAACCGGTTAATTGGACAACGACCAACCTTTCAACTAATGCATTTAGTGGGCTGCGGGGCCCGTGAGCGTGGCGGTGTATTAGGTGGTGACACTCCCACGCTCACTGCCTAATAGAGAGATCCATTATGAGCGGATCTCTCTATTGCAGATGTGGGTCGGCTCATAATGTGTCTTCAGGGAGTAATTCTAGGAAGCTTCTATGGACTGATTTGATAAGCTTTTGTGTGGTTTTATTTTTATTTTCTTTATGTTCTTTGTATCAGTTTCAATAAAAATCATTTTTTCCTTTGGGTTTTCTTTTTTTCTCTTTATCGATTTTTTCTTCAATTTTCAAATACAGGTTGAACATTTTTCGTATAGAGACTGAACATTTTTCTGATACACGTTAAATATTTCCCCGAAATACACGTTGAACATTTGTCAAATTTATATTGAACACTATTTAAATACATGGTTAACATGTTTTTTAACACAAACTGAACGTTTTTAATAAATGCCATGATTTTTTTAAAATCTTTAAAAAATTGTTTAAGTGTTAGACTCTATTTTTTAAAATGTCATGTCCATTTGGTATGAAACATGCTTCTAAAGTACACAAACTTTTTCCTATATTGTATAAACATTTTTAGAAAAAGAAAGTATGATGAACACTTTTTTGAAACGCATGAACGTTTTCCTATGTCATGAAAATTTTATAAAATTGCATGAACATATTTAAACAAATATATTTTTATAACATGTGTGATTCTCTATAAATGTCATAAAACATTTTTCTAAAACCATGAGAACATAATTGTAAGACTCCCTGGATAATATTTTTAATATGTGGCGAGCATTTTTTTTTTAAACCAGACAAAGTAAAATTTTCATACAAATATATATATTTTAGGGTATTTTAGGAATTTGAATATATGTAAGAAAACGAAAAAAAGGCTCACACTAGAAAAATAAATAAAAAGAGTAAACAAAAGCTTGTAGTGGGTCAGCTCACCAGAGTCTGTCCTTGAGGCGAGCGGTTCATCCGTCTCACGTGAGGCGAGACATAGACACGCGCATGTTATTCGGCCTGTCCGGATGTCCATCAGTCCATGGACTCCAAGAAATCTGGCAACAACTACTAAAAAAATATCTGGCGACTCATGTACCCCAAGTATCATGAACACATTTTTAGAAAAGACTCATGTACCCCAAAAAAAGAGTAAAAAGACTCACATTTCTCTATCAAAATGGCATGAACTAAATTAGATGGAAAAATGTCCCCAACTTGCCCATAAAAATAGTCTAAGGTCGATATGAATCTGAGGTATTGATATAAAGATTGAATACAAGACATTAACTAGGGTTTGAGATAAGATGGTGTAGGTGAAGATGTTGATGAAGATTGGCCCTCCCATGATGGGAGGATCGTTGGTGATGACGATGACTTCGATTTCCCCCTCCCGAGGGAAATTTCTCCAGCAGAATAGCTCCGCCGGAGCCCTAGATTGCTTCTGCCCAGGTTCTGCCTCACTGCGGCGCTTCTTCCCGAAAGCCTTCTCATGATTTTTTCTAGGTCAAAACCCTTTATATAGCAGAAGATGGGCACCAGAGGCTGGCCAGGCGCGCCCCCAGGCTTGTGGCCACCTAGTGGGTCCCCTCCTGTTATTTCTTTGCCCAATATTTTTTATATATATTTCAAAATAATTCTCTGTAAAGTTTAAGGATATTTGGAGTTGTACAGAATAGGGATCTCAGATTTGCTCCTATATGGTCCAAAATTCCAGCTGTTGGCATTCTCCCTCTTCATGTAAATCTTGTAAAATAAAACACATAAAAATTGTATCATAATGTGTAATAATAGCTCATAATGTAATAAATATCAACATAAATGAAGGAAATATGCCCTAGAAGAAATAATAAAGTTGTTATTTTATATTTCCTTATTCATGATAAAGGTTTATTATGCATGCTATAATTGTATTGATCGGAAACTTAAATACATGTGTGAATACATAAACAAATACCATGTCCCTAGTATGTCTCTACAAGACTAGCTTGTTGATCAAAGATGGTTAAGGTTTTCTAACCATAGACATGTGTTGTCATTTGATAACGAGATCACATCATTAGGAGAATGATATGATGGACAAGACCCATCCGTTAGCTTAGCATATTGATCGTTCAGTTTTATTGCTATTGCTTTCTTCATGCCAAATACATATTCCTTCGACTATGAGATTATGCAGCTCCCAGATACCAGAGGAATGCCTTATGTGCTATCAAACGTCACAACATAACTGGGTGATTATAAAGATGCTCTACAGGTATCTCCGAAGGTATTTGTTAAGTTGGCATAGATCGAGGTTAGGATTTGTCACTCCGAGTATCGCAGAGGTATCTCTGGGCCCTCTCGGTAATACACATCATAAGCTTGCAAGAAAATGACTAAGGAGTTAGTCACGAGGTGATGTATTACGGAACGAGTAAAGAGACTTGCCGGTAACAAGATTGGACTAGGTATGTAGATATCGACGATCGAATCTCGGGCAAGTAACATACCGATGAACAAAGGGAATTCTGTATATTGTCATAACGGTTCGACCGATAAATATCTTCATAGAATATGTAGGAGCCAATATGAGCATCCAGGTTTCGCTATTGGTTATTGACCTGAGAGGTGTCTCGGTCATGTCTACATAGTTCTCGAACCGTATGGTCCGCACGCTTACGTTTGTTGATGATATAGTATTATAGGAGTTATGTGATTTGGTTACCTAATGTTGTTCGGAGCCTTGGATGAGATCACGGACATGACGAGGAGTCTCGAAATGGTCGAGAGGTGAAGATCGATATATAGGACGATGGTATTCGGACACCTGAAGCGTCCCGGAAGGTATCGGGTATTTATAGGAGTACCGGAGGGGTTACCGGACACCCCGGGGGAATATATGGGCCATATGGGCCATGAGTGGGGAGCACACCAGCCCACAAGGGGTGGCGTACCCCCCTTATGGCAGGAGGCCGATTGGGAGAAGGAAAAGAGGGGGGTTTGCCCCCCCCCCTTCCTTCTCTCTTCCCCATTCCCTTTTCTCTCTGATGTTTAATGGAAGGGGGCGCCACTTGGGGAAATCCCAAGTAGGAGATCCTACTTAGGGCGCATCCTGGCTTCCTCCCTTCTCCCTCCCACCTATATATATGTGGGGGGGGGCGAGCACACCCCAGACAATTGCCTAGCCGTGTGCGGCACCCCCCTCCACCGTTTACGTCTCCAGTCATATTTTCTTAGTGCTTAGGCGAAGCCTTGCAGAGATCACTTCACTGTCACCGTCACCACACCGTCGTGCTGACGTAACTCATCTACTACCTTGATGTCTTGTTGGATCAAGAAGGCGAGGGATGTCACTGATGACCCACAAGTATATGGGGTCAATTGTAGCCTTTTTGATAAGTAAGAGTGTCGAACCCAACGAGGAGCAGAAGGAAATGACATGTGGTTTTCAGCAAGGAAATGTCTACAAGTGCTAAAATTGTGAGTAGCGGAATAGCTTGATAGCAACATAATTTGTAACCGGCAAGTAACAGTAATAGTAACAAAAGTGCAGCAAGGTAGCCCAATCCTTTTGAGGCAAAGGACAGGTCAAAATGGTCTTTTATGATAAGCAAAGTGTTCTTGAGGGTACACATGAATTTCATCATGTTGGATTTAATTCGTGTTCGCTACTTTGATAATTTGCTATGTGGGTGGACCGGTGGTTAGGTGTTGTTCTTACTTGAACAAACCTCCTACTTATGATTAACCCCCATGCAAGCATTCACAACTACGAGAAAAGTATTAAGAATAAATTATAACCATAGCATTAAACTTTTGGATCCAATCGGTCCCTTACGAAATAGCGCATAAACTAGGGTTTAAGCTTCTGTCACTCTCGCAACCCATCATCTCATAACTACACCACAATGCATTCCCTTAGGCCCAAATATGGTGAAGTATCATGTAGTCGATGTTCACATGACACCACTAAGGGAATCACAACATGCATATCATCAAAATATCAAACACATATCAAGTTCACATGATTACTTGCAACATGATTTCTCCTGTGACCTCAAGAACAAAAGTAACTACTCAGAAATGATAAACATGATCAAGATCAGAGGGGTATTAAATAGCATAATGGATCTGAACATATAATCTTCCACCAAATAAACCATATGGTAATTAACTACAAGATGTAATCAACACTACTAGTCACCCACAAGCACCAATCTGTAGTTCTGGTACAAAGATTGAACACAAGAGATGAACTAGGGTTTGAGAGGAGTTGGTGTTGTTGAAGATGTTGATGAAGATAGCCCTCCCCAAGATGGGAGAGTTGTTGGTGATGATGATGACGATGATTTCTCCCTCCGGAAGGGAAGTTCCCCTGGCGGAATCGCTCCGCCAGAGGGCAAAAGTGCTCCAGCCTAGGTTCCGCCTCGAGACGGCGGCGCTTCGTCCCGAAGGTCCTCTCCTTATTTATTTTTCTAGGTCAAAATGACTTACATACCAAAAGAGGGGCACTAGAGGTGGGCCTGGGTGAGCACAACCCACCAAGGCGCGCCAGGTGGGTTGTGCCCACCAGGTGGGCCCCTCTGGTACTTATTTGCTCCAATATTCCTCAAATATTTCATAAAAAATCTTCGTAAAGTTTCAGCTCATTTGGAGTTGTGCAGAATAGGTAGCCTGACGTAGCTTTTTCAGGTCCAGATTTCCAACTGCCAGAATTCTCCCCCTTTGTGTATACCTTGCATATTATAAGAGAAAAGACATTGGAATTACTCCAAAAAGCATTATTATGCAATAAAACAACATAAATAACAGTAAGTAAACATGATGCAAAATGGACGTGTCAACTCCCTCAAGCTTAGACCTCACTTGTCCTCAAGCAAAAACCGAAATCGAAAAACATGTCCACATGCTTAGAGAGCGAGAGGTGTCGATAAAAACAAAAATACGGACGTAGCAGCATCATGTAACTTATTATAACAGCAACAAACTTTAACTAAAACTTATATCATAGAACTTTTATCATAGACTTCTCATGAACAAGTGACGATTCATCACAACATCGAAGTATAAAGCATAAACTCTATTGGAAACCAACAAACTACGTTCTCAGTCAACTTTGCAACTACAATTCATCATCTTTTCAGGAAGGGTCACGTATCGGAGCCTTTAGGCAAGTCCACATACTCAACCATCATTTAGTATTCTATGATTGCTAACACTCACCGCGTACACATGAGCAAAATGTTTCAATCGGACACATAGAAAGATATGTGCTTATAGTTTCGCCTCCTAATGCATTCACCTCAAGGGTTATGTCAACAATAATAACTCATGCTACCCATATTTAACTGGATATATGTGCCTAGATCTTTCCTCACCACATGATGCTTGCCAAAGGAGAAAATAAAAAGGAATAGAGAGAAGAACTTTGACTCTTGCATGAAAGTAAATACATGAAAGTAAAATATAGGCCCTTCGCAGAGGGAAGCAGAGGCTGCCATGCGCTTTTTGTTTGTATGCTCAACCCCTTGGTGCAAGAGAACGTCACGTTATATTGCCCCTTATGATGGCAACCTTTATTATGCAGTCTGTCGCTTTTATTCTTCGCCATCACAATTTCGTACAACGCTAAATTTGTTGGGGAACGTGGTAATTTCAAAAAAAATCCTGCGATCACGCAAGATCTATCTCTAGGTGATGCATAGCAACAAGAGGGGAGAGTGTTGTCTACGTACCCTAGTAGACTGAAAGCGGAAGCCTTATGACAACGCGGTTGATGTAGTCGTACGTCTTCATGATCCGACCGATCCTAGCACCGAAGGTACAGCACCTCCACGATCTGCACACGTTCAGCTCGGTGACGTCCCACGAACTCTAGATCCAGCTGAGGTCGAGGGAGAGTTTCATCAGCACGACGGCTTGTTGACGGTGATGATGAAGTTACCAGCATAGGGCTTCGCCTAATCACTACGACGATATGACCGAGGTGAAAATCTGTGGAGGGGGGCACCACACACGGCTAAACAATCAACTTGTGTGTTCTAGGGTGCCCTCCTGCCCCCATATATAAAGGAGCAAGGGGGAGGCCAGCCGGCCCTCCTAGGGCGCGCCCTAATAGGGGAATCCTACTAGGAATCCAAGTCCTAGTAGGTTTCCACCTAAAGGGAGAGGGGGAAGGAAGCAGAGGGAGAGGGGGAAGGAAAGGGGGGCGCCCCCCCCCCCTCCTTCCTTGTCCTATTCGGACTCAAGGGGAGGGGGCACGCGACCTGCCCTGGCCGGCTCCTCTCTCTCTCCACTAGGGCCCATCGAGGCCCATTAGTTCCCTCGGGGGTTCCGGTAACCCTCCAGCACTCCGGTTTTATCTGAAACTTCTCCGGAACACTTCTGCTGTCCGAATATAGTCGTCCAATATATCAATCTTTATGTCTCGGCCATTTCAAGACTCCTCGTCATGTCTGTGATCATATCCAGGACTCCAAACAATCTTCGGTGCATCATATCACATAAACTCATAATACCAATCGTCATTGAACGTTAAGCGTGCGGACCCTACGGGTTCAAAAACTATGTAGGCATGACCGAGACACGTCTCCGATCAATAACCAATAGTGGAACTTGGATGCTCATATTGTTTCCTACATACTCTACGAAGATCTTTATCGGTCAACCCGCATAACAACATACGTTGTTCCCTTTGTCATCGGTATGTTACTTGCCCGAGATTCGATCATCGATATCTCAATACCTAGTTCAATCTCGTTACCGGCAAGTCTCTTTACTCGTTCCATAATACTTAATTCTGCAACTAACTGATTAGTCACAATGCTTGCAAGGCTTATAGTGATGAGTATTACCGAGAGGGCCCAGAGATACCTCTCCGAAACACGGAGTGACAAATCCTAATCTCGATCTATATATGCCAACCCAACAAACACCTTCGGAGACACCTATAGAGTACCTTTATAATCACCCATTTACATTGTGACATTTGGTAGCACACAAAGTATTCCTTCGGTATTCGGGAGTTGCATAATCTCATAGTCTGAGGAACTTGTATAAGTCATGAAGAAAGCAGTACAATGAAACTGACGCGATCATAATGCTAAGCTAACGGATGGGTCATGTCCATCACATAATTCTCCTAATGATGTGATCTCGTTCATCAAATGACAACACATGTCTATGGTTAGGAAACATAACCATCTTTGATTAACGAGATAGTCTAGTAGAGGCATACTAGGGACTATATGTTTTGTCTATGTATTCACACATGTACTAAGTTTCTGGTTAATACAATTCTAGCATGAATAATAAATATTTTATCATGAATTAAGGAAAATAATAATAACTTTATTATTGCCTCTAGGGCATATTTCCTTAAGTCTCCCACTTGCACTAGAGTCAATAATCTAGATTACGTTGTAATGCTTCTAACACCCATGGAGCTTTGGTGTTGATCATGTTTTGCTCGTGGAAGACGCTTAGTCAACGGGTCTGCAACATTCAGATCCGCGTTTATCTTGCAAATCTCTATGTCCCCTTCCGACACTTGATGACGAATGGAATTTAAGCGTCTCTTGATGTGCTTGGTTCTCTTGTGCAATCTGGATTCCTTTGCCAGGGCAATTGCACCAGTATTGTCACAAAAGATTTTCATTGGACCCGATGCACTAGGTATGACACCTAGATCAGATATGAACTCCTTCATCCAAACTCCTTCATCCATTGCTTCCGAAGCAGCAATGTACTCCGCTTCACACGTAGATCCCGTCACGACGCTTTGTTTGGAACTACACCAACTGACAGATCCTCCATTCAAAAAAATACGTATCCGGTTTGCGACTTAGAGTCATCCGGATCAGTGTCAAAGTTTGCATCGACGTAACCGTTTACGACGAGCTCTTTTTCACCTCCATAAACGACAAACATATCCTTAGTCCTTTTCAGGTATTTCAGGATGTTCTTGACTGTTGTCCAGTGCACACGATTAAAAAGATAGATCACTAAGCAAACTCTTGGAAAGAAAGGATCGAACTAAACTTTTATTCATCTAAAGAAAAATATGACTACGAATCGAACTAATCAAAGTAAAGGCAAAAGATAGTGGAGATGATACGATACCGGGGCACCTCCCCCAAGCTTTGTGAAAGCCAAGGCGAGTGCCCATACCCGATACTCAATTTCTTTTGGTGATGAAGAAGGAGGTGGTGGTGATGAAGTAGTAGCGACTTGATCCTTGAGGACCAAGAGATTCTCCAATCTATGGATGACGCTCCGGAGGAAGGTGATGTGCTCTTGATGCACAATATTTTCACGAGTGAGGTACTTATTTTGCACACAAACCGTCTCAATGATCATGAAGGCTGCAATCACGATGGGGGTAAAATGAGCAAAGTAAGGTTTAAGGATATCTTCCTCTTCCTCATCGGTAGGCAGTGCTTGCTCGGTCACCGGCATTTGATCTATAATGTCCTCCTTGCCCTTGTTCTCCTTGGCTGCTCCAATGGGCTCTTCCCTCTTCAGCTCAATCTTCATCAACCAGGCATCTTCTTCCATATTGTTAGAGGACGGAGAAGACTTGATGCCTGACTCAACATATCTGGCAGAAAACAGCGAGAAAATAAAACAGGAGAGTTCTCCGCGATATGGAGGCTAACAGGTTCGGGGGGGTATATAAAGATTTTTTATCTTCGGGAACAAGTAGAACGAAAGAAAAACGGGGCCCGGAAAGTACCCGAGGTGAGCACAACCCACCGGGCAGGCGCGCCCTGTTGTATCGCGCCCACCAGATCACTGATAACCCACAAGTATAGGGGATCACAACAGTTTTCGAGGGTAGAGTATTCAACCCAAATTTGTTGATTCGACACAAGGGGAGCCAAAGAATATTCTCAAGTATTAGCAGCTGAGTTGTCAATTCAACCACACCTGGAAACTTAGTATCTGCAGCAAAGTGTTTAGTAGCAAAGTAATATGATAGCGGTGGTAACGGTAACAAAAGTAAAGACAACAAAAGTAATGTTTTTGGTATTTTGTAGTGATTGTAACAGTAGCAACGGAAAAGTAAATACGCGAGAACCAGTATATGGAAAACTCGTAGGCACCGGATCAATGATGGATAATTATGCCGGATGTGGTTCATCATGTAACAGTCATAACATAGGGTGACACAGAACTAGCTCCAGTTCATCAATGTAATGTAGGCATGTATTCCGAATATAGTCATACGTGCTTATGGAAAAGAACTTGCATGACATCTTTTGTCCTACCCTCCCGCGGCAGCGGGGTCCTATTGGAAACTAAGGGATATTAAGGCCTCCTTTTAATAGAGAACCGGAACAAAGCATTATCACATAGTGAATACATGAGCTCCTTAAACTATGGTCATCACCGGGAGTGGTTCCGATTATTGTCACTTCGGGGTTGCCGGATCATAACACATAGTAGGTGACTATAGACTTGCAAGATAGGATCAAAAACTCACATATATTCATGAAAACATAATAGGTTTAGATCTGAAATCATGGCACTCGGGCCCTAGTGACAAGCATTAAGCATAGCAAAGTCATAGCAACATCAATCTCAGAACATAGTGGAACTAGGGATCAAACCCTAACAAAACTAACTTGATTACATGATAAATCTCATCCAACCCATCACCGTCCAGCAAGCCTACGATGGAATTACTCACACACGGCGGTGAGCATCATGAAATTGGTGATGGAGGATGGTTGATGATGACGACGGCAACGAATTCCCCTCTCCGGAGCCCCGAACGGACTCCAGATCAGCCCTCCCGAGAGAGATTAGGGCTTGGCGGCGGCTCCGTATCGTAGAACGCGATGATTTCTTCTCTCTGTTTTTTTCTCCCCGAAGGCCAATATATGGAGTTGGAGTTGTCGTCGGAGGGCCACCAGGGGGCCCACGAGGTAGGGGGTGCGCCCAGGGGGGCGCGCCCCCCACCCTTGTGGACAGGGTGTGGGCCCCCTGGTCTTCATCTTTTGCGAGGATTTTTCTTTATTTTTTCTAAGGTGTTTCGTGGAGTTTCAGGACATTCAGAGAATCTTTATTTTCTGCACAAAAACAACACCATGGCAATTCTGCTGAAAACAGCGTCAGTCCGGGTTAGTTCCATTCAAATCATACAAGTTAGAGTCCAAAACAAGGGCAAAAGTGTTTGGAAAAGTAGATACGACGGAGACGTATCAACTCCCCCAAGCTTAAACCCCATCTTGTCCTCAAGCAATTCAGTTGACAAACTGAAAGAGAAAAAGAAAAACTTTTACAAACTCTGTTTGCTCTTATTGTTGTAAACATGAAAAGCCAGCATTCAAGTTTCAGCAAATATTATGAACTAACCATTCTCACAATAATACAAAGGTATCACAATTACTCATATCAATAGCAAAATCAGCTAGCGAGCTATAATAACAAAACTCGGATGACAACACTTTCTCAAAATAATTATAACATGATATAACAAAATGGTATCTCGCTAGCCCTTTCTGAGACTGCAAAACATAAATGCAGAGCACCTTTAAAAATCAAGGACTGACTAAACATTGTAATTCATGGTAAAAGAGATCCAGTCAAGTCATATCCAATATAAACCAATAATAATGAATGCAAACGACAGTGTGCTCTCTAGCGGGTGCTTTTTAATAAGAAGGATGATGACTCAACATAAAAGTAAATAGATAGGACCTTCACAGAGGGAAGCAGGGATTTGTAGAGGTGCCAGAGCTCGGTTTTAAAATAGAGATTGAATAACATTTTGAGCGGCATACTTTTGCTGTCAACGCAACAACTATGAGATGACGATATCTTCCATGCTAAAAAAATTATAGGCGGTTCCCAAACAGAATGGTAAAGTTTATACTCCCCTTCCTCCACAAGCATCAATCCATGGCTTGCTCGAAACAACGAGTGCCTCCAACATTCAACGGGTCCCAAGGGGAGTTTTGTTTGCAATTATTTTGATTTAGTTTGCATAAAGCATGGGACTGGGCATCCCGGTGACCAGCCATTTTTCTCGTGAATGAGGAGCGGAGTCCACTCCTCTTGAGAATAACCGCCTAACATGGAAGATAAGGGCAGCCCTAGTTGAAACATGAGCTGCTCGAGTATACAAAACAGAATTTCATTTGAAGGTTTGGAGTTTGGCACATACAAATTTACTTGGAACGGCAGGTAAATACCGCATATAGGAAGTTATAGTGGACTCATATGGAATAACTTTGGGGTTTAAGGAGTTTGGATGCACAAGCAGTATTCCCGCTTAGTACAGGTGAAGGCTAGCAAAAGACTGGGAAGCGACCAACTGACAGAGCACAACAGTCGTAAACATGCATCAAAATTAATTTACACCAAATACAAGCATGAGTAGGATATAATCCACCATGAACATAAATATCATGAAGGCTATGTTGATTTGATTCAACTACATGCGTGAACATGTGCCAAGTCTAGTCACTCAATTCATTTAAAGGAGGATACCATACCATCATACCACATCATAATCATTCTAATAGCATGTTGGCACGCAAGGTAAACCATTATAACTCATAGCTAATCAAGCATGACACAAGCAACTATAATCTCTAAATGTCATTGCAAATATGTTTACTTCATAATAGCTGAATCAAGAACGATGAATCATCATATTTACAAAAACAAGAGAGGTCGAGTTCATACCAGCTTTTCTCATCCCAATAAGTCCATCATATATCATCATTATTGCCTTTCACTTGCACGACCGAACGATGTGTATAATAATAAGAGTGCACGTGCATTGGACTAAGCTGAAATCTGCAAGCATTCAACTCAAGAGAGAAGACAAGTAATATGGGCTCTAAGTTAAAATAAACAATCATGCACATAAGAGCCACTTCAACAATTTAATCATGGTCTTCTCCTACTGACCCCCAAAGAAAAGAAAAAGAAATAAAAACTATTTATACGGGAAAGCTCCCAACAAACAAAAGAAGAACGGGAAATATTTTTGGTTTTCTGTTTTAATTACTACGGCAAAGAAATAAACTACTACTAATTTTTTTTCTTAAGGTTTATTAAACACACAAGAAGAAAGCAGGAAAAAGAAAATAAACTAGCATGGATATTACAGTGAAAGAGTATGAACACCGACATCTAGCAATTAGTGTGAGTGAACATGAATGTAATGTCGGTGGAAAATACGTACTCCCCCAAGCTTAGGCTTTTGGCCTAAGTTGGTCTATTGCCAGGGATGGCCTCGCGGATACCCGTAGGTGCAGCTGGGATCGTACTGTGACGCAGAAGGCTCCGGCTGCCATTGGCTGGCAGCCTCCTCTGGATCCCAAGAATAAACAGATAGTCGTGGAGGCTCATCTTGTGGTTCCGGTTCCGGGGCGGGTGCAGGATGTCGATAGGCTTGAATGGCCGCCCATGGAACGATGTGAGGACCTGCAGATAAGTTAAAGAGGGAGCAGGCAAAGTAATAATCTGAGGGTGATGTTTATCAAAGTATAATTTATATTTGAGTTCCCCTTCACGACTCTTAACAAAAAAATCATGCGCTAGCATACTCCTATAATCTAAATAAGCACAAGGCAGTGATGTTTCCTCTTCCTCCTCATGCCTAATAGGTATTTCAAAATGTTCAGCTAGGCGTGAGGCATAAATACCTCCAAAGATGGGGCCTTTAGTACGGTTCAGACTTAACCGCCTAGAAACAATTCCACCCATACTAACAGAGTTACTTTGATATAAACCATGGAATAAAATGATAACATCAGGAATACTAAGGTTTCCACAGTTTCCGCGACCTATCAGGCAACGACTAGCAAATAAGGCAAAGTATCGTAAAACAGGAAAATGTATGCTAGTGATTCTTGCATCAGAAACCTTCCTGGTTTCTCCAACCATGATAGTGTTAATAAAAGCTTCTACTTCATTACGGTGTGGTTCATCCAAGGTGCCCTCAAAAGGTATTTTGCATACCTCGCAAAATTCAGCTAATGGCATCCTTTTAACAACGTCATATAAATGAAACTCTACCGATGGAGGTGAACTCTTAGGGAAAAAGTAGAAATTTTGCACAAAAATATTTGTGAGTAAGAGATATTGATGACGTTGGTCGCGGAGGAAGTTGGTGAGGCCAGCATTCTCAATTAATAAATAGAAGTCTTCATAAATCCCGGCTCTCCTCAAGAAGTCATCGGAAGGCCATTCACACGGCCGGACCTCCGCGGTGCGAGGCAAATTAAATTTGGGCTTCTGTTCTTCTTCCTTTTGTTTTTCCTTCGAGCTTTGGCTCGATGAGCCCCTCAAAAATCTCTTCATTATTTCTGAAACAATCTGAAATTTTTAGTAACTTCAAATAAAAGTGAACCAACTTCAATAAAATTGATAGCAACAACTCCTACAAGTGCCTAGAACCTATATAAAGCATTGGAACTACTTGGAACCATATAGATTTTACATGCAGGCTCAAGAACATGGTCACCTATGCAGCACAAATTTGCAATGAATAAAGCACTAGAACAAAAACTAATTGGACCAATGGAGGAGTCACATACCAAGGAACAATCTCCCCAAGCAGTTTTGCGAGAGGTGCTTTGAGCAAGGAGATCGAAAATCACAGCAACGGGGGCCGGAACTCGTGCTTGAGTTGGTTTTTCGTGTTTGTGTGAGACAGATGAAGAAGATGGGTGCAGGAATAAGTGGAGGAGGGCCACCGTGGGCCCACGAGGAAGGGGGCGCGCCCAGGGGGGTAAGGCGCGCCCTCCACCCTCGTGGCCAGGTGGCAGCTCCCCCGCGGTGATTTTTGCACAGTAAATTCTTAAATATTCCTGAAAAAATCATAAAAAATTGGCATGGCATTCTGAGGACTTTTATTTTCGGGATATTTTTATATTGAGCGGATAAGTCAGGAGACAGACAGAAAAATACTATTTTACTTTATTTCTACTAAATAACAGAAAATATAAAGAGGGTACAGAAGGTTGTGCTTCTAGTTTCATCCATCTCGTGATCATCAAAATGAATCCACTAACAAGGTTGATCAAGTCTTGTTAACGAGCTCATTCCGATTAACACGGAACCGGAGAAATTTCGAATAGCACTAAGTTACCTCAACGGGGATATGAAAATCCCCAACAATGAGTATATCATACTTCTTTTTGACAGTAGGGAGAGGAAATTCAAAACCTCCAAATATAATCGATAGAATTTTTCCAATAGAGTTGATACTGTAAACTTGAGTTGTTTCCTCGGAAAGTGTACCGTGTGTTCATTGCCATTAACATGAAAAGTGACATTGCCTTTGTTGCAATCAATAACAGCCCCTACAGTATTAAGGAAAGGTCTTCCACGAATAATAGACATACTATCATCCTCAGGAATATCAAGAATAACAAAGTCCATTAAAATAGTAACATTTGCAACCACAACAGGCACATCCTCATAAATACCGACAGGTATAGCAGTTGATTTATCAGCCATTTGCAAAGATATTTCAGTAGGTGTCAACTTATTCAAGTCAAGTCTACGATATAAAGAGAGAGGCATAACACTAAGACCGGCTCCAAGATCACATAAAGCAGTTTTAACATAATTTCTCTTAATGGAGCACGGTATAGTAGGTACTCCGGGATCTCCAAGTTTCTTTGGTATTCCACCGTTAAAAGTATAATTAGCAAGCATGGTGGAAATTTCAGCTTCAGGTATCTTTCTTTTATTAGTGATAATATCCTTCATATACTTAGAATAAGGGTTTGTTTTGAGCACATCAGTTAATCGCATACGCAAAAAAATAGGTCTAATCATTTCAGCAAAGCGCTCAAAATCCTCATCATCCTTTTTCTTGGATGGTTTTGGAGGAAAAGGCATGGGTTTCTAAACCCATGGTTCCCTTTCTTTACCATGTTTCCTAGCAACAAAATCTCTTTTATCATAACGTTGATTCTTTGATTGTGGGTTATCAAGATCAATAACAGGTTCAACTTCTACATCATTATCATTACTAGGTTGAGAATCAACATGAACAATATCATTAACACTATCACTAGGTTCATGTTCATCATCTGATTGTGTTTCAGCATCAGAAATAGAAATATCATTTGGATTCTCAGGTGGCTCAGCAATAGGTTCATTAGAAGTTTGCAAAGTCCTATCATTTTTCTTTTTCTTCTTTCCAGAAGAACTAGGTACATCAATATCATTTCTCTGAGAATCTTGCTCGATTCTCTTAGGGTGGCCTTCAGGATACAAAGGTTCTTGAGTCATTCTACCGGTTCTAGTAGCCACTCTAACATCATAATCATTTTTCTTACTATTCATTTCATCAAGCACTTCTTTCTGAGCTTTAAGTACTTGTTCTACTTGAGTGGTAACCATAGAAGCATGTTTGCTAACAAGTTTAAGTTCACCTCTAATATCAGCCATATAATCACCCAAGTGTTTAATCATATAAGCATCTTGTTTTAATTGTCTACCAAAATAAGCATTAAAGTCATCTTGCTTAAACATAAAGTTATCAAACTCATCCAAGCACTGACTAACAATTTTAGTAGGAGGGACTTCAGCTTTATCATATCTATAGAGAGAATTTACCTTTACTACCTGTGCCGGGATATCGGGAGGTTCTTCAGTAAATAAGTAATTGAGATCATATACTTCTTCAACAGGCGGTAAATTAAGACCGTGTATTTCTTTAATAGGAGGTAAATTCTTAACATCTTCGGCTTTAATACCTTTTTCTTTCATAGATTTCTTTGCCTCTTGCATATCTTCGGGACTAAGAAATAGAACACCTCTCTTCTTCGGAGTTGGTTTAGGAATAGGCTCAGTAATTGGCTCAGGAACTTGCTCAGGAGGTATCTCGGGAGGTGCCCAATTATTTTCATTAGCCAACATATTATTCAATAGAATTTCAGCGTCATCCGGTGTTCTTTCCCTGAAAAGAGAACCAGCACAACTATCGAGGTAATCTCTGGAAGCATCAGTTAGTCCATTATAAAAGATATCAAATATTTCAGGTTTCTTAAGAGGATGATCAGGCAAAGCATTAAGTAATTTGAGAAGCCTCCCCCAAGCTTGTGGGAGACTCTCTTCTTCAATTTGCACAAAATTGTATATTTCCCTTAAAGCAGCTTGTTTCTTATGAGCAGGGAAATATTTAGCAGAGAAGTAATAAATCATATCCTGGGGACTTTGCACACAACCAGGATCAAGAGAATTATACCATATCTTAGCATCACCCTTTAACGAGAACAGAAATATTTTGAGTAAATAAAGATAGCGTGATCTCTCATTATTAGTAAACAGGGCAGCTATATCATTCAACTTAGTAAGATGTGCCACAACAGTTTCAGATTCATAGCCATAGAAAGGATCAGATTCAACCAAAAAAATTATATCGGGATCAAAAGAAAAATCATAATAGTCCTGATCAGGAACACAGATAGCTGAAGTAGCAAAAGCAGGGTCGGGTTTCATTCTACCTCTAAAAGATTCTTTACTCCATTTAATTAGTAACCTCTTAAGTTCACGTCTATCCTGGCAAGCAAAAATAGCTGCAGAAGATTCAGCATCAAAAAGATAACCCTCAGGAATAGCAGGCATAGGTTCATCGTCACTAACATCATCGTGTTCAGGTTCAATAATTTCTATTTATCTAGACCTAGCAATTTGCTCATCAAGATATTCACCAAGTGACACAGTAGTATCAAGCATAGAAGTAGTTTCATCACAAGTATCATGCATGGCAGAAGTGGCATCATCAATAACATGCGACATATCAGAATTCATAGCGGTAATAGGTATAGGCGTCGCAAGCGTACTTATAACAAAAGGATAATCTAGTGCAGAGCTAGATGGCAGTTCCTTACCTCCCCTCATAGTTGAGGGCAAAATCTTGGTCTTAGCGTCTTTCGAGTTCTTCATAGTGTCCAGCAGATATAAATCCCAAGTGACTCAAAAAATAGAGCTATGTTCCCCGGCAACGGTGCCAGAAAAAGGTCTTGATAACCCACAAGTATAGGGGATCGCAACAGTTTTCAAGGGTAGAGTATTCAACCCAAATTTGTTGATTCGACACAAGGGGAGCCAAAGAATATTCTCAAGTATTAGCAGCTGAGTTGTCAATTCAACCACACCTGGAAACTTAGTATCTGCAGCAAAGTGTTTAGTAGCAAAGTAATATGATAGCGGTGGTAACGGTAACAAAAGTAAAGACAGCAAAAGTAATGTTTTTGGTATTTTGTAGTGATTGTAACAGTAGCAACGGAAAAGTAAATACGCGAGAACCAGTATATGGAAAACTCGTAGGCACCGGATCAATGATGGATAATTATGCCGGATGTGGTTCATCATGTAACAGTCATAACATAGGGTGACACAGAACTAGCTCCAGTTCATCAATGTAATGTAGGCATGTATTCCGAATATAGTCATACGTGCTTATGGAAAAGAACTTGCATGACATCTTTTGTCCTACCCTCCCGTGGCAGCGGGGTCCTATTGGAAACTAAGGGATATTAAGGCCTCCTTTTAATAGAAAACCGGAACAAAGCATTAGCACATAGTGAATACATGAGCTCCTTAAACTATGGTCATCATCGGGAGTGGTTCCGATTATTGTCACTTCGGGGTTGCCGGATCATAACACATAGTAGGTGACTATAGACTTGCAAGATAGGATCAAACACTCACATATATTCATGAAAACATAATAGGTTTAGATCTGAAATCATGGCACTCGGGCCCTAGTGACAAGCATTAAGCATAGCAAAGTCATAGCAACATCAATCTCAGAACATAGTGGATACTAGGGATCAAACACTAACAAAACTAACTCGATTACATGATAAATCTCATCCAACCCATCACCGTACAGCAAGCCTATGATGGAATTACTCACGCACGGCGGTGAGCATCATGAAATTGGTGATAGAGGATGGTTGATGATGATGACGGCGATGAATTCCCCTCTCCGGAGCCTCGAACGGACTCCAGATCAGCCCTCCCGAGAGAGATTAGGGCTTGGCGGCGGCTCCGTATCGTAGAACGCGATGATTTTTTCTCTCTGATTTTTTTCTCCTCGAAGGCCAATATATGGAGTTGGAGTTGGCGTCGGAGGGCCACCAGGGGGGCACGAGGTAGGGGGGCACGCCCAGGGGGGGCGCCCCCCACCCTCGTGGACAGGGTGTGGGCCCCCTGGTCTTCATCTTTTGCGAGGATTTTTTTTATTTTTTCTAAGGTGTTCCGTGGAGTTTCAGGACATTCAGAGAATCTTTATTTTCTGCACAAAAACAACACCATGGCAATTCTGCTGAAAACAGCGTCAGTCCGGGTTAGTTCCATTCAAATCATACAAGTTAGAGTCCAAAACAAGGGCAAAAGTGTTTGGAAAAGTAGATACGACGGAGACGTATCAATCACTTTCCTTGTAGTTTCTTATTTTCCAAAATTTTCAAATATTCCAAAACTAACGAAAAATATTTTTGCAGATTTTTCGGAGTCTGTTTACTTACTGTATCACGTACCTCCTTTTTTTCATGATTCTGGGGTGTTCTGGAAGGTTTCTTTTATGTGTTCTTCCGGTGTCATAGTTTGGATAATATTGCTTTCAACATTAATGGGCGTACCTGAGATATAATGTTTTATTCGTTGCCCATTAACAACCTTCGGGTTAGTACCTTCGGCATTATTTATTTTGATAGCTCCAGATCGATAAACCTCCTCGATGACATATGGTCCTTCCCATTTGGAGAGGAGTTTTCTTACAAAGAATCGGAAATGAGAGTTGTACAAAAGAATATTTTCATCAACTTTAAACTCACGCTTTTGGATTCTCCTGTCATGCCGTCTTTTAATTTTTTCTTTGAATAACTTTGCATTTTCATAAGCTTGGGCTCTCCATTCATCTAATGAGCTAATATCAAATAACCTCTTTTCACCAGCAAGTTTGAAATCATAATTGAGTTATTTAATTGCCCAATATGCTTTATGTTCTAACTCAAGAGGCAAATGACAAGCTTTTCCATAAACCATTTTGTAAGGAGACATACCCATAGGATTTTTATATGCTGTTCTATAAGCCCAAAGTGCATCATCTAATTTCTTAGACCAATTCTTACGGGACCTATTGACAATCTTTTGTAAAATTAATTTTATTTCTCTATTGCTAAGTTCAACTTGACCACTAGACTGAGGATGATAAGGTGATGCAATTCTATAGTTAACATCATACTTAGCAAGCATTTTATGAAAAGCACCATGAATAAAGTGTGAACCACCATCAGTCATTAAATATCTAGGGACTCCAAACCTTGGGAAAATAACTTCCTTAAGCATTTTAATAGAGGTGTTGTGATCAGCACTACTAGTTGAAATAGCTTCTACCCACTTAGTAACATAATCAACAACGACCAAAATATGAGTATACACATTAGAGGAAGGAAAAGGTCCCATGAAATCAAATCCCCAAACATCAAATGGTTCAGCAGCAAGTGAATAATTCATAGGCATTTCTTGACGCTTAGCGATATTACCTATTATTTGACATTCATCAGAAGACAAGACGAACTTAAGGGCATCCTTGAAGAGAGTAGGCCAATAAAAACCAGATTGCAATACGTTATGAGCGGTTTTGTCTCCCACGTGATGTCCTCCATAAGCTTCTGAATGACATTTTCGTAGGATTTGTTCCTGTTCATGCTCAGGTACACAACGTCTAATAATACCATCTACTTCTTCTTTATAAAGATGTGGGATTGATATATAGGACGAAGGTATTCGGACACCAGAAATGTTTCGAAAGGTATCAGGTATTTATTGGAGTAGCGGAGGGGTTACCGGACACCTCGGGGGAATATATGGGCCATATGGGTCATGAGTGGGAAGCACACCAGCCCACAAGGGGTGGCGCGCCCCCCTTATGGTAGGAGCCCGATTGGGAGAAGGAAAAGAGGGGGTTCGCCCCCCACCCTTCCTTCTCTCTTCCCCCTTCCCTTTTCTCTCCGGTGTTTTATGGAAGGGTGGGGGCGCCACTTGGGAAAACCCCAAGTAGGATTCGGATCCTACTTGAGGCGCACCCTGGCTGCCTCCCCTCTCCCTCCCACCTATATATATGTGGGGGGCGCCCCTAGCACACCCCGGACAATTTGCCTAGCCGTGTGTGGCGCCCCTTCCACCGTTTACGCCTCCGGTCATATTTTCGTAGTGCTTAGGCGAAACCCCGCGGAGATCACTTCACCGTCACCGGTCGCCGTGCTGACGAACTCATCTACTACCTCGACGTATTGCTGGATCAAGAAAGAGGGACGTCACCGAGCTGAAAGTGTGTAGAACTCGGAGGTGCCGTACGTTCGGTACTTGATCGGTCGGAGCTAGAAGAAGTTCGACTACATCAACTGTGTTGTCAAACGCTTCCGTTCATGATCTACGAGGGTACGTAGACACACTCTCCCCCTCGTCGCTATGCATCTCCATGGATAGATCATTGAGTGTGCGTAGAAAAAAATATATTTTCCATGCAATGTTCTCCAACAATAAAAACATGATGCAAAATGGACGTATCAATCCTCATATGACGAGGACATATCACTGAACTAAGCATAGAAGTACTCCTCATCTAAACACTTGCCAGGAGTAGTGTCCCCATGGACGGCAATGTGTAGGGGTGAAGGGTACCTGGGCGGCGGCTATCGCCGGCTCCCCCTAATATTTTTCTTTTTCATTTTTTCTGTTCTTTTTTCATTTTTGATTTTTATCAGATTCATGAACTATTCCCAATTTCACAATGTTTTTCAAATTTGAAAGCTTTTCCATTTTTTGTGAACTTCTCCATTTCAAATCAGGGAGCTTTTTCTCAAACTCGTGAACTTTTCCCAAATTTGATGAACGTTTTCTAAACTTTTGTGAGCTTGTCTCAAATTCACAAAACTCTTCTCATTTTTGCGACTTTTTCTAAATGACAAACTTTTTAAAATTCCTGAAAGTTTTTCAACTTTGCGAAATTTTTGTAATTTTTATGATTTTTTTTCAAATTTGTGGAAGTTTTTTTCAAATTTCATGAACTTTTTCAAGTTTGTTGAACATTTTTTAGTTTTTTGAACATTTACCCTTTTTTTAAAGCCAATGGTCAACGATCGTTGGGGGACCGGTCAACGGTGTATTGCCCAGCAGTTCATTGATATGTCAACGATTGCATGAACATCTTTAAACAAAAACTTTTAGCATTTTTTAACATGTGTGATTCTCTTTAAATGTCACAAAAACATGTTTCTAAAGTCAGTTACATGAAAACCGATTAATAAGACAAGAATAAAAAACCAAAGCAAGTGAAGCATGCATGCATGTGTGGAAGAGTGGAGGTGTACGTAGGGGCAGCTAGCGGAGGAGAGGCGGGGAGTGAAGTGCGGCAAGGAGCGCGCGGCGTCCTCTCACTCCATCTCTTGCTGCATTGGCATGGGCATGCATCATCGTCGTCTTGCATGGTCGGTCGCCTTCCCATGGAAGGAAGCGTAGTATAGCGTGCATGCCATCCATTCTCTCACTCGGTTTGGTTGATGGTCCATCCCACAACCACCTGCGGCCTAGCCTACCATCCATCGACGACCTCTCGATCATCGCTGCGGCCATCCATCTCCCCGATCGACGATTGAGCAAATTACACTCTGCATCTGCAGGCCGGCGGTCCATCGATCCATGATCGCGGCCCTGCCTCTGGCTTGCTGCTGCAGGGAGAAATCGATCGTCGATCCGACTTGTCTAATCAAATCAAATTCATCATCGATTGATCGGTCAGTAGACGCGCGCGTGGGAGGAGGAATTGAAGGCGGTGGTGGTCGCCGCGGCTGGATCGTAATCGTCCTGGTATCCATCGATCTGCAGTGCAGGGAGGGGCGCCGCCGGTTTGTAATCTTATTAGATCCATGAAGCAGCTCAAGCCTCGGCGAGTGGGCGCCGGGGACGAGGAGGCGGCGGCGGGGGTGGTGGTGCCGCTGGCGCCGCGCAAGGACTACTGCTGCTGGTCGTGGTCGTGGTCGTGGTCGTGGTCGTGGTCGTCGTGGTGCCTTTTGAGGGCCTTCACGCTGCTGCTCGTCCTCCTCACGGGCGTGCTCATCGGCTTCGGCGCCAGCGCCAACATCTCCCGCTACTACTACTACACCTTGCTAACGGGCACGGGCGCGTCGTCGTCCAGCTCGCCGCCGTCGCTGATCTCGAGCAACAGCCCGACGCCGCCGTCGACGCTGGCCATGTCGTCGGAGCAGCACATCAGCCAGCCGTTCATGTCGTTCGTGCACCCGGGGTCGCCGGAGGGGCACTCGATGACGGACGCGGAGCTCTTCTGGCGCGCCTCCATGGTGCCGCGGGTGGAGGAGTACCCGTACCAGCGGGTGCCCAAGGTGGCGTTCCTGTTCCTCACGCGCGGGCCGCTGCCCTTCGCCCGGCTGTGGGAGCGCTTCTTCCGGGGGCACGAGGGGCTCTACTCGGTGTACGTGCACGCGCTGCCGGAGTACGTGCTCAACGTGTCGGCGACGTCGCCCTTCTACGGGCGGCAGATCCCCAGCCGGGACGTGTCGTGGGGCTCCATCACCCTCGTGGACGCCGAGAAGCGGCTGCTCGCCAACGCGCTCCTCGACCACTCCAACCAGCGGTTCGTGCTGGTGTCGGAGAGCTGCGTGCCGGTGTTCAACTTCCCGACGGTGTACGAGTACCTGATAAACTCGGCGGCGAGCTACGTGGAGTCGTACAACATCGACGTGCCGCAGTGCGCGGGGCGGTACAACCCGCGGATGGCGCCGGACGTGACGGAGGAGCAGTGGAGGAAGGGGTCCGAGTGGTTCGAGCTCAGCCGGGAGCTGGCGGTGGACATCGTCGCCGACCGCCGCTACTACCACGTCTTCCGCAAGCACTGCACCCCGTCCTGCTACCCCGACGAGCACTACATCCCGACCTACCTCCACCTGGTGCACGGGCCCAGGAACGCCAACCGGACCATCACATGGGTCGACTGGTCACGCGGCGGCCCGCACCCGGCCCGCTACGGCAAGGCCTCCGTCACAAAGGAGTTCATACAGGCCATACGCAACAACGGCACACAGTGCCTCTACAACGGACGGCCCACAACCGTGTGCTACCTCTTCGCGCGCAAGTTCGCGCCCAGCGCGCTCGGCACGCTCATCAACCTCACCACCACCCTACTCGACTTCTAATCTCTAAATTAAATAGCCTCTTCTTCCATTCTTCTTCTTCTTCTTCTTCTTCTTCTTCTTAGCTGATTGATTGATTGATTGATTATATGGACCATGCTTGCTAATTAACTAGTTACTACAACTATGCTGTCTCTTGATTTGGCGTACTAGATCATGATGATGATATATACCGAGAGAGAGAGAGAGAGAGAGAGAGAGAGAGAGAGAGAGAGAGAGAGAGAGAGAGAGAGAGAGAGAGAGAGAGAGAGAGAGAACATGGGAACACATTACAGCCCAAATTCAGTACAATTTATCGATCAAGTAATCCTAGTGATTGCACATGTACATCTCATGTTGGGCAAAAAATTAACACTAAACACTGTCCTGTTGAGCTTATATTGGCTCGGCGAAAAAACACTTTGGCGTAGCATCGTTCGGACCTCTTCTTTCCCCCGACCCCCGCGTCCCTCCTCGAGGCGACACGGGGGGAACCCTCGATTGCCGCCGCCGGCCGACCCTCGTCCCTCCCCTCCCCCTCCCCGCCGCCGAGGGCCGCTCCCGGGCAAAGCCCGAGCAGGGCCGGCGGCCGCGGGGCCTCTCCACGGCGCAACTCCCCATCCCATGGCCTTGGCGTGTGGCTCTGTCTCAGGCGGCGCGTGGTGGCGTGGTGTCTGCGGGGATGGTTTGAGCCCCGT
Source organism: Triticum aestivum (assembly GCF_018294505.1). NCBI lineage: Eukaryota > Viridiplantae > Streptophyta > Magnoliopsida > Poales > Poaceae > Triticum > Triticum aestivum. The sequence continues at coordinate 787,635,927 of NC_057797.1, forward strand.
CCGACGGTGGCGCCTGCGGCAGTGATGGCCGCTGGTTTCGGTTTCGCCCCGATCCTCTTCTTTGGATCTGGATCTGGCCGGCCCGTACCCGGTCGTGGCTGCCGGCAGGCGTGGTGACGCTGGGCCTCCACGGTTGCCAGGCACGGTGGTGGTGCTGGCGGTTGCGTTGGGTGCTTGGTGTGGTGGTGTCCGACGACGGAGCACAACGGGAGGCATGGAGTTGTGACGGTCTTGGCGGGGTCCGCAGCGGTGTGGTGTGGCGTGACGGCTTGGTGGCGACGGCACGTGCTGGAGGTGGCGGCACGAACCACCGTCCAGATTGGTGGCGGAGCTGCGATGGCTCTGTTTGACACGAAAAAAATAAAAAATAGTGCGGGCGTGCCAGTGTACTAAGTACACAAAGAAAAGACATAGGAAAATATGTATTTTTATTAATCTCGTGTCGAGAAACAAAATTACAAAGTCCCTATTAAGAGTGCGCTCCATGGCCTGCTGGCGCGGCCAAAATGACTTCGGCGATGTGAGGTTCTGGTTCACAGGGCCTCGGAAAGCTCCCGCTTAATTACGTCCGCGAGTCAAGCTCACGAACCACCTCCGATTAAGATGCTGCAATGGTCGTCGTCTTCTGGTCTGGTCTTCTCCGTGAGGTTGGTGTAGATGGTGATGAAGTGGAAGGGGAGAGCGATATGCCCATCGCCCCGGCTATGCTTAGCCATTCCCCTCCGCCGTGTCAATGTCCGATGATGAAGATGTGGGCGGCCTTTGCCTCGTCGGTGCCCGGCCTAGTGATGTCCGCCTTGTTGGTGTCGGACTGGATGACTTGACATTGCCTCGTTAGCATATCAAGTAGTGGTTTGCTTCATCGGATAAAGACGTGTCGGTGGAGTATAGCTTCGCCTCGTCGGCGTTAGGACAATGTTGATGATGTGCATCAGTGTGGGTGTTGGAGTAGACTTGGGCAGTATCGCCCACTCAATAAGCGTGTCGGTGTAGCCAGCAGCCTTGTCGAGCCGAGAGTCGGTGGGAACGAAGCCAGATGATGGGTCGTGTCCGCAACAATGTAGACGACGCCCGCCTTGAACGGGCTCTACGGTGGTGGCGATTTACATGGATCGTCACCCTGGCCAAGCTCCGCATCGGCGAAGGCGTGGACGACGCCCCTCTTTGAGGCGCTCGATGTTGGCGGAGGTGTAGATGGCACCCCGCCGACACGTTGTCGTTAATAGTGAAGAGCGCGCCGGGGCTGCGCACGAGCGGTAGTCCAACCACGTCGTCGCCGATAGTGAGTCCGGCATGAAGGAATCGCCGGGGTCTGCGCACGAAGGGCAACCCCGACGTTGTCGTCTTCAAGGCAGGCCGACATGTGAGTGTGGCCGACGGAGAGTGCTCCCGGGTTGCGCAGCCGTGGCATGTCGTCAGTCTGCCGCAGAGGGTGCACCAGGGGAGAGTGCACCAGGGGCTACATGGCCCCGACATGTTGTCATCGTTATCACGGGAGTTGCTGGTGGAGAGTGCACCGGGGCTACAAGGCCCCGACGCGTCATCGTCGTCCTTGCCGGAGTCGCCGGTGGAGAGTGCATCGGTGGCGACACGGCCCTGGCGTGTCATCGCCGTCCTCGCGGTAGTCGCCGATGGAGAGTGCACCGGGTTCTAGACGGCCCCGGTGTTATCGTTGTCAGCCTCGCGGGAGTCGTCGATGGAGAATGCACCGGGGGGCTACTAGGGCCCGGAGCGTCATCATCCTCCTCACGGGAGTTGCCGGTGATGGGTCCGGCGGGAAGGGTCGACATAGGCTGCACATGAGAGGCAACCCCGGCATCGTCGTCGCCGGTGGTGAGTCCGGCATGAAGCAATCACCGGGGGTTGCACACGAGAGACAACCCCGGCGTCGTCGTTGCCGGTGGTGAGTCCGGCATGAAGGAATCACCGGGGGTTGCACACAAGAGGCAACCTGGGCGTCGTCATCTCCAAGGTCGACGGACGCGTCGTTGCCGATGATGGGTCCGACATGTAGAGATCGCCGGGGGCTGCGCAGGAGAGGCAACCCCGGTGCCGTCGTCTTCAAAGCATCAAGAGCCGACGGCGGCAACCGGCTTCATCTCCGGCCGTGCGGTCGCAGCTCTTGCCGCCATCATCGGATGTAGAGAGAGAAGAGGGAAGGGAGATCAAACTTGGTTCTCACCTTGGATGGTCGGCACGACGTCAATCTCGCCGCACAGCTTCATGCGTTCCTGATGCGTTGCCTACTCGTCTTTCCTTCTCGGCCGCCTGCACGAGAAGGAAGCCAAGCCCTGGCGTTCTCCTCCGGGATGCTTGCCACCAGCCACCCACGTGCATGATGGATGGATGGGTGCATGAGTTCTCATAACCCATTAGCCGATCCGCCACGCGAGCGTGATGAGGGGGTGTGTCCCTGAGCTGCGCACCAGCAGCCTGGCCGGTGGTGCATCCCGTCTCCGCTGGCAGTTTTCCGGCACATCGTCGCCGGTGAAGAGTCTGGCATGAAGGAACCACCCGGGTTGCACATGAGGGGCAACCCTGGCGTCTGGCGTCTTCAAAGAAGGGCGCACCAGGGGCTGCATAAGAGCGGCAGTCCCGGCACATCGTCGTTGTCGTCGATCGAGGGTGCAGCACAGGCTTGAGACAAGATGATCGGCATGACATCGATCTTCACCGCCGGCCTTCGATGTGTGCGCGCAGGCTGGCAGAAGAGATGGCCTCTGGTGAGCTCTCCTGTATGGCCGTGTGCGTCGGGTCGGGAGTTCTGGCCTCGGCCTCCCCCTCCCGATGCCTCCGTTCTTCTGCTCGTGCGTGCGTGACTTCTCGGCAAATTCTTCGTCAAACATATGACCATACCTTAGCGTTGAACAAACATATGACCATACCTTAGCGTTGCATGGCAAATTCTTCTCCACGGCGCGCGTTGTCGACGCGGGCGTGTCCTCCGAGAGAACACCGCTGCGTTGCTCTACTTCTGGACCGTAGGGTGTCGGTCCGGCACGCGCGTCGACGCCCGGCGAGAGCGTAGTGGGCACAGCCTCATAGGTGTGCCGTGCTCGCCTGGGCATCGACACAAGGATGCGTTGAAGGGATCGCCGGGGGCAGCACATGGACGGCAGCCCCGGCGCGTCGTCGCCTGTGGGGAGTCTAGTATCAAGGGATCACCGGAGGGCTACACACCAAGGGCAACCCCGGCGCATCGTCGCCGGTGGTGAGTCAGGCGTGAAAGGACGCCGCGGGTTCGACATGAGAGGCACATCATCTTGAAGGCATGCCGGCGTGTGGGTGTCACCGGCGAGGAGTGCGCCTGGAGCTACTCGCCAACGGCAGCCCGATGCGTATGTGTATGTGTATGTGTATCACGGCCTGCATACAAGAAGAGTAGATACATGTATATGTTGACCTCAGAAACTTGAGAGGGAGTTGTTCAAAAACTTTCTCAATATGGTGTGGAAGCACAAATCTTTGCTTCCTAAAATTAAAACGTTTGCTTGGCGTCTTCTCAGCAACGCTCTGCCTACTGGTATGAGAGCAGGAAGATTCTCCAACCATATTCCTCAAATTTGCTCCAAATGTACTCAGCAAGAGGATGATTTTCATCTTTTTTTCCTTTGTCTTTTGCTAGAGCTGCCTGGTATGCTCATCCTTGGTATATTAGATCTGATGTTCTCGTTCATAATCAGGACTCTTTGCTTACCACCATTACTTCTTTAATGGGTTCACATCATCCTCATGCTTCGTTCCAGAATATTTTCAATTTTCTATGGACTTTATGGAAAGCTAGGAATGATTGTCTTTTCGAGCGCAGGAAAGGGCATCCTAATAGGATCCACATTATGGCTGCTAGTATGGATTGTGCAATGCAAGCTGAGGCACTTTTGTCATCTGATGACTAACATAATGTTACTAACAATCTTCATAATGAACAGCGAATTCCTATACAGGGCAAATCCATCCAATCTGATCTCATTATTAAGGGGCCGAAGATTTATTCCGATGCGGCTTTTCGAACTTTAAAAATACCAGGTGCTCTTCGAGGACAGGTTGGTACAGGTATTGGTATCTACTTTTCTCTCCCTGCTGATCATGGGGAGCTCAACATTCAGATTCAAGCTTCTTCCTCTCTGCCTGCGCCCTCCTCGGCACGCGTGCAGCCGAGAGCGCCCGTGTGTGTTGACGCGTTCTTCCTCTCTGCGTGGGTTCCCTCCAGGTCCCCTCGACGCTGGCCGCGTCCCTCCAGCCATGCATAGTCGAGCGCCCGGCATGGTCGGACTGTCGAGTTTTGCCGTATCGGATGTGTACGTACGCATGAACGACCCATGCATACGCCACCTGCAATTTAACAAACATAAGATCCTTCATACCTTGGCGTTGCATAGCCAAATCCTTCTCCTCGGTGCGCGTTGTCGCCGCCGCCGTGTCCTCAAAAGAACACCGTTTCTGGACTGTTGGACGTCGGTCCGGCGCCAGGGGTGCGGGCATGCCGTGTGAGTTGCCCGGCGAGAGCGTATCTCTCCTATGTTGCCGTCGTGGGCACCTCCTCATGGGTGCCGTGCTCGCCCGGTCCTCGACGCCGCCGGCGTGTCGTTGCCTAAGCCTGGATGCGCACGTTCTCCATCTTCTAGACGCTGCCACCATGGTCCTGGCTGGGCTCCTCCTCCTGTCCCCCTCCTGTGATGGATGGATGTGGTGGTATTTATAGGCAGACGGAAAGAGCTGAGGGCGCTCGCGGTGTTGGCCGTTCAAGGAATACGTTCCTGTTATCCTATATCAGCTCCGTGGTGTTTATCTCTTTTGATCATCTTGGCGTACACGCCGGTCTACGAGCGAAACACACGTATTTGAGTACGCGCCTCCCTTGCCGGCCGGTATGCGGGTATTCGGGTACGTATTTGTACACCAACATACTCGCGTCGACCGGGCCGTGCGCGCACGCGTTGCGCCAAGCCTGTCACGTGCATGTGCCATGCTAATGCACACAAATGCTAGTACGTGGGACGCTTTGCCATTGATCTTGTACGTGCCCCAGCCATGCATAGTCCATGCAGTTCAATTGCACCCCTACATAAACATACATAGCAACTTGGGCTAGCCAGTAATATACTGCTGATTAATCAGCCGGCTGCTAACACATTTTCAAGTAATGTATTTGTTTAATTGAGCCGGTGTGAGCATAGCACCGTATATATGTGTGGGCATCTTTGGAACGCACGCACATGTCTATTGACAGTTCCTTGCTCCACACAAATTCATATAGGCTCCTCCTCAAGTTATGAGGAAAGGGAGAAAAAGATTTTGGTACAAATTATCATCAAACAACTTTTTTATTACGTACAAAATCTCGTCGAACAGGCTCGGCTAGGATGGAGTTCCTGGCGAGCAGCGAGCGTCCGGGCCACCTCTGGGCTTGTGTGGTGAGCGACGGTGCTCTCCTGGTGGTGCCAGCGTGGGAGTTGTCCGCGGCTTGGTGTTGGATCGCCGCAAGGCTGTCACTTGGAGCGGATGATAGCCTTCAGTGCCGGTCCTGGCCCTTGCTGGAGGAGTTGGGTAGCTGCGAATCCTTGGCCAGGTTGTAGGTGTTTGGTAGGCGGTGTTTTTCCTGCTGTGCGGTCTGTCGGCGGCTCTCGGTGTTGTGGTCCTAAGACTGACAGTAGAAAGGGGGGTAGGTATGGAGAGGCAAGATCTCAGCTATGGTAAAGATGTACACACGAGGTTTACGAGTTCAGACCCTTCTCAGTGGAAGTAACAGCCCTATGTCTCGGTGCCTGGAGACGGTCGATTGGATTATGTGTGTGATATTATAGGGGGTGCGAACCCTTGTCCCGGAGGAGGGGGTGGTTTATATAGAGTGCGCCAGGACCCCAGCCATCCTCCATTACAAGAGGTTTAATGTACATAAAGTAGGGGCGTTACTGGTAACGCCAGCCTTAAGTGTTGTTAATGCCTATAAAGACTACAGAGTGAATGTCCGGCCGTTGTAGTTCCTTCTGACTCCTGGTCTTCGATAGGTCGAGTGGTTCTCTGTATGGTCGAGTGACGGTAGGGAGGAGGACCTCCGAGTGACCTGGTTGTCGAGTGGATTGCACTCGACATCTCCGACTGGTGGTCTCTTGTTGTCTCTTGGATTCCTTATCTTCTAGGATAGTGACCTTGGGTAGGACGTATAGGTCAGGCCTATGGTCCTACCCCAGGTCTGTATCCTCATTAGTAGCCCCCGAATGGATTAAGGTTCGAGTGGAAAGTAGGTTGAAGTTGAACTCGTTCTGAGCTTTGCGCCTTCGTGAGAATTTTCTGCAAGACTGAAAAACTTACGTCGGTACTTCAGTGTCAACTCAGTCGCCTTGATCCATTTAGTGAGTTATCGACTGAACTTGTGGCATCATGTGCCGGGCGCTGCATTAGAGTGCGGGATCTTGGGCGCGATTGACTGCTGTGTATCCCGGATTTCACGGGATACAAAATTTTGTGGAAGCGCGCGAAACGGAGTGCGCCGAAACGGGCGGACCGGATAAGCAGCGATGCCTCGATTACCGCGCCACCTTTTTTACCACGTACGTTGCGCGGGACTGTTGCGAGATTTGACAGGATTGCCTGGCCCCACGCGTCAGTCACTCGGAAGCAACCCTTTATAAGGTGATGGGGCCGAGGCGCCTGCACTGTGCACGCCTGTTCCTCCTTATTTTTCCTCCGCCCCTCCACCGCGCCCAACTCCTCTGCTCTCGATGCTGCTGCCCTGCCGCCATGGTGAAGGACAAGACGGCGGCGCTAGAGCGCGCAAAGAAGGAAACGTGGGCGGCGAAAGGCAAGAAGCAGAACCGCGGGTAGTCGTCGCGCGCGGGGCTGCCGCCGGGCTGGATCCAGGGTGATTGGATCCGGTCTTCGGTCCGGCAAGAGGATCTGGCTGAGCTGGAGGAGTCCGGGCTAATTGCCAAGGGAGCGGCAAGGCTGCCCAAGGGGGAGATGGAACCGCAGCCTCAACCGGGTGAGTGTGTACTGCTTGGCACACACGTCGACCGGGTTTTTTCACTCCCTCCGCATCCTTTCTTCTGAGGATTCCTGAACTTCTTTGGCGCTCAACTCCACCATTTTTCTCCCAACACCATCACGTATTTGGCTGCATTCGTATCGATGTGTGTGAACTTCTTAGGGTGTCGACCGCACTGGGGTCTTTTCAAACATATCTTCACCATTCGCTCCCAGTCGGTCAAAAAGGCAAAGTCGAGTGACTCAAAAACCCACGTCATTCAGATGTGTGGGGGTTTAGGTATCCAAAAGAGGCATAGAAGTGCCTTTCCTGCCATGACTCTCCCTGAATCCGTTAGAGGCTGGCAGTCGACCTGGTTCTACTGCCAGGACGTCGCAGCTCCCGCTAAGATCATAGTATTGATTCTTGGAACAAGTGCAAAGATGTGTTTATCTCTAAGTATTTTCCTCCCGCTAAGATCATCACTCTTAGGAACGATATTATGAATTTTAAACAACTTGATCATGAGCATGTTGCCCAATCTTGGGAAAGAATGAAATTGATGATTCGCAATTGCCCTACTCATGGTTTGAATTTATGGATGATCATACAAATTTTTTATGCCGGTTTGAACTTTGCTTCTAGAAATCTTTTAGATTCGGCCGCCGGAGGCACGTTTATGGAAATCACTTTAGGAGATGCTACAAAACTTCTTGATAATATTATGGCTAATTATTCTCAATGGCATACCGAACGATCTACTAGTAAAAAAGTGCATGCTATAGAAGAAATTAATGTTTTGAGTGGAAAGATGGATGAACTTATGAAGTTGTTTGCTACTAAAAATACTCCTCTTGATCCCAATGATATGCCTTTGTCTACTTTGATTGAGAATAATAATGAATCTATGGATGTGAATTTTGTTGGTAGGAATAGTTTTGGAAACAACGCCTATAAAGGAAATTTTAATGCTAGACCGTTCCCTAGTAATTCCTCTAATAATTATGGAAATTCCTACAATAATTCTTATGGTAATTTTAATAAGATGTCCTCTGATTTTGAGAATAGTGTGAAAGAATTTATGGTTTCTCAAAAGAATTTTAATGCTTTGCTTGAAGAAAAATTGCTCAAAGTTGATGATTTGGCTAGGAATGTTGATAGACTTTCGCTTCATGTTGATTCTCTTAAACTTAGATCTTCTCCTCCTAAGCATGATATCAATGAGTCTCTCAAAGCAATGAGAATTTCCATTGACGAGTGCAAGGAAAGAACTGCTAGATTGCGTGCTAAGAAAGATAGCTTTATAAAAGCGTGTTCTTCTAGTTTCTATGAAAATAATGATGAAGATCTCAAAGTTATTGATGTGTCCCCTATTAGATCTTTGTTTTGTAATATGAATCTTGAAAATAATGGGACTGGAGATGAGTCAACTTTATTTAGAAGGCGTCCCAAGAATTCGGAGTTTTTAGATCTTGATGCTAAATTTGGCAAAAGTGGGATTGGAGAGGTCATGACTTTAAATAGCATTGAACCCACTATCTCGGATTTCAAGGAATTTGATTATGATAATTGTTCTTTAGAAAGTTGTATTTCCTTGTTGCAATCCATTGTTAATTCTCCACATGCTTATAGTCAAAATAAAGCTTTTACCAAACATATCGTTGATGCCTTGATGCAATCCTTTGATGAAAAACTTAATTTGGAAGTTTCTATACCTAGAAAACTTAATGATGAGTGGGAACCTACTATTAAAATTAAAATTAAAGCTTTGTGTGATTTTGGTGCTAGTGTTTCCACGATCCCGGAAACTTTATGTGATATTCTAGGTTTCCATGATCTTGATGATTGCTCTTTAAATTTGCATCTTGCGGATTGCACCATTAAAAAGCCAATAGGAAGGATCCATGATGTCCTTATTGTTGCAAATAGAAATTTGGTGCCTGTTGATTTTATCGTTCTTGATATAGATTGTAATCTTTCTTGCCCTATTATTCTTGGTAGACCTTTCCTTAGAACGATTGGTGCGATTATTGATATGAAGGAAGAGAATATTATCTTCCAATTTCCATTAAAGAAAGGCACGGAGCACTTTTCAAGAAAGAAAGTCAAATTACCTTATGAATCTATCATGCGAGCTACTTATCAACCAAGTGCCAGAGATGGCACTACTTAGATCTATCTTCGCTTTTATGCCTAGCTAGGGGCGTTAAACGATAGCGCTAGTTGGGAGGCAACCCAATTTTCTTTATGTTTTTTGTTTTTGTTCCTGTTTAGTGTTAAATTTTGTTTCTACTTTCTGTTTAGATGTGTTTTCATGTATTATTTAGTGTTTGTGCCAAGTAGAACCTATAGGATAACCTATGATATGAGTTGATTTGATTCTGCTGAAAAACAGAAACTTTGCGCTCACGAGAAACAATTCAATAAATCACAGGAACGATATTTTGAATTGATTATTTTTGTTGCTGTTCAATAAACAAATGGTTTAGGACGTCCTATTTTGGTAGGATTTTTGAGGTTCCAGAAGTTTGCGTTAGCTACAGATTGCTACAGACTGTTCTGTTTTTGACAGCTTCTGTTTTTCTTGTGTTGTTTACTTATTTTGATGCATCTATGGCTACTATGTAAGGGTATGAACCATATAGAACTTGGAATACAGTAGGTTTAACACCAATTTAAATAAAGAATGAGTTAATTACAGTACCTTATGTGGTGGTTTTGTTTTCTTTCACTAACGGAGCTTATAAGATTTCCTGCTGAGTTTTGTGTTGTGAAGTTTTCAAGTTTTGGGTAAAGATTTGATGGACTATGGAATAAAGGGTGGCAAAAGCCTAAGCTTGGGGATGCCCAAGGCACCCCAATATATTCAAGAATAGCCAAAAGCTTAAGCTTGGGGATGCCCCCAGAAGGCATCCCCTCTTTCGTCTTCGTTCATTGGTAACTTTACTTGGAGCTATATTTATATTTACCACATGATATGTGTTTTGCTTGGAGCGTCGTGTATTATATTGGTCTTTGCTTGTTAGTTTACTACAATAATCCTTGTTGTAACACACCTTTTGGGAGAAGCCTATTTGCTTGAAATTTATTAGAATACTCTATGTGCTTCACTTATATCTTTTGAGCTTGATAGTTTTTGCTCTAGTGCTTCACTTATATCTTTTAGAGCATTGTGGTGGATTAATTTTGAAGAAATTGCTAGTCTCTCATGCTTCACTTATATTATTTTGAGAGTATCTTAGAACAGTGTGGTATTTGCTTTGGTTATGAGTTGATCCTAGAATGATGAGCATCCAAGTTGGGTATAATAAAAACTATCATAGGAAGTGAATTGGATGCTATGATCAACTTGATACTTGATGATTGTTTTGAGATAGGGAGGTAGTGTTATTAAAGTCATGCTAGTTGGGTGATTATGAATTTAAAGAATTCTTGTGTTGAAGTTAGCAAGTCCCGTAGCATGCATGTATGGTTAAAGTTGTGTAACAAATTTGAAGCATGGCTTGTGCATCCTTATTAGTGGCGGTCGGGGACGAGCGATGGTCTTTTTCTACCAATCTATCCCCCTAGGAGCATGCGCATAGTGTTGGAAATATGCCCTAGAGGCAATAATAAAAGCATTATTATTATATTTCCTTGTTCATGATAATTGTCTTTTATTCATGCTATAATTGTATTATCCGGAAATCGTAATACACGTGTGAATACATAGACCACAATACGTCCCTAGTAAGAGTCTAGTTGACTAGCTCGTTGGTCAACAGATAGTCATGGTTTCCTGACTATGGACATTGGATGTCGTTGACAACGGGATCACATCATTAGGAGAATGATGTGATGGACAAGACCCAATCCTAAGCATAGCACAAGATCGTGTAGTTCGTTTTGCTAGAGCTTTTTCAATGTCAAGTATCTCTTCCTTAGACCATGAGATCGTGTAACTCCCAGATACCGTAAGAATTCACAACGTAACTAGGTGACTATAAAGGTGCACTACAGGTATCTCCGAAAGTGTCTGTTGGGTTGACACGGATCAAGACTGGTATTTGTCACTCCGTATGATGGAGAGGTATCACTGGGCCCACTCGGTAGTGCATCATCATAATGAGCTCAAAGTGACCAAGTGTTTGGTCATGGGATCATGCATTACGGTACGAGTAAAGTGACTTGCCGGTAACGAGACTGAACGAGGTATTGGGTTACCGACGGTCGAGTCTCGGGCAAGTAACATACCGATTGACAAAGGGAATTGCATACGGGGTTGATTGAATCCTCGACATCGTGGTTCATCCGATGACATCATCAAGGAGCATGTGGGAGCCAACATGGGTATCCAGATCCCGCTGTTGGTTATTGACCGGAGAGCCGTCTCGGTCATGTCTGCGTGTCTCCCGAACCCGTAGGGTCTACACACATAAGGTTCGGCGACGCTAGGGTTATTAGGAAGACTTGTATGTGATTACCGAATGTTGTTCGGAGTCCCGGATGAGATCCCGAACGTCACGAGGAGTTCTGGAATGGTCCGGAGGTAACGATTTATATATGGGAAGTTGTCATGCGGACACCGGAAAGTTTCAGGGGCATATCGGTATTGTACCGGGGCCACCGGAGGGGTTCCGGGGGTCCACCGGGAGGGGCCACCCCTCCCGGGGGTCCACATGGGCCGCATGGGGCAGGAGCTAGCCCCTGGAGGGCTGGGCGCCCCCCCCCTTGGGCCCATGCGCCTAGGGTTGGGGGGGAACCCTAGAGGGGGCGCCCCCCTTGCTTGGGGGGCAAGCCCCCCTCCCTGGCCGCCGCCCCCCCTCTAGATCTCATCTAAAGGGGCCGGCCCCCTTCCCCCTTCCCCTATAAATAGAGGGGTGAGGGGAGGGCTGCAAACCCAAGCCAAGGCGCAGCCCCTCCCCTCCCCAACACCTCTCCTCCTCCGTCACGAGCTTGGCGAAGCCCTGCCGGAGTACTGCTTCTCCACCAACACCACGCCGTCGTGCTGCCGTTGGAGCTGTCTTCCTCAACCTCTCCTTCCTCCTTGTTGGATCAAGACGGAGGAGACGTCGTCCGTTTCGTACGTGTGTTGAACGCGAAGGTGTTGTCCGTTCGGCACTTGGTCATCGGTGATTTGAATCACGTCGAGTACGACTCCATCATCACCGTTCCCTCGAACGCTTCCGCACGCGATCTACAAGTGGTATGTAGATGCAAACTCACTCCCTTGACTCGTTGCTTAGATGAACTCATAGATGGATCTTGGTGAAACCGTAGGAAAAATTTTAATTTTCTGCAACGTTCCCCAACAGTGGCATCATGAGCTAGGTCTATGCGTAGTTCTCTATTGCACGAGTAGAACACAATTTTGTTGTGGGCGTAGATCTTGTCAACTTGCTTGCCGCTACTAGTCTTATCTTGCTTCAACGGTATTGTGGGATGAAGCGGCCCGGACCAACCTTACACGTACGCTTACGTGAGACCGGTTCCACCGACTGACATGCACTAGTTGCATAAGGTGGCTGGCGGGTGTCTGTCTCTCCCACTTTAGTTGAAGCAGATTCGATGAAAAGGGTCCTTATGAAGGGTAAATAGAAGTTGACAAAATCACGTTGTGGTTATTCGTAGGTAAGAAAACGTTCTTGCTAGAACCCAATTGCAGCCACGTAAAAGATGCAACAACAATTAGAGGACGTCTAACTTGTTTTTGCAGCAATTGTCATGTGATGTGATATGGCCAGAAGTTGTGATGAATGATGAATGATATATTGTGATGTATGAGATCATGTTCTTGTAATAGGAATCACGACTTGCATGTCGATGAGTATGACAACCGGCAGGAGCCATAGGAGTTGTCTTTATTTTTGTATGACCTGCGTGTCATTGAAGAACGCCATGTAAATTACTTTACTTTGTTGCTAAACGCGTTAGCCATAGAAGTAGAAGTAGTCGTTGGCGTGACAACTTCATGAAGACACGATGATGGAGATCATGATGATGGAGATCATGGTGTCATGCCGGTGACAAGATGATCATGGAGCCCCGAAGATGAAGATCAAAGGAGCTATATGATATTGGCCATATCATGTCACTACTTTATATAATTGCATGTGATGTTTATTATGTTTTATGCATCTTGTTTACTTAGAACGACGGTAGTAAATAAGATGATCCCTTATAATAATTTCAAGAAAGTGTTCCCCCTAACTGTGCACCGTTGCGAAAGTTCGTCGTTTCGAAGCACCACGTGATGATCGGGTGTGATAGATTCTTACGTTCACATACAACGGGTGTAAGCCAGATTTACACACGCGAAACACTTAGGGTTAACTTGACGAGCCTAGCATGTACAGACATAGCCTCGGAACACAAGAGACCGAAAGGTCGAACATGAATCGTATGGGAGATACGATCAACATGGAGATGTTCACCGATGATGGCTAGTCCGTCTCACGTGATGATCGGACACGGCCTAGTCAACTCGGATCGTGTAACACTTAGATGACTAGAGGGATGTCTAATCTGAGTGGGAGTTCATTAAAATAATTTGATTAGATGAACTTAATTATCATGAACTTAGTCTAAAACTTTTTGCAAAATATGTCTTGTAGATCAAATGGCCAACGCTCATGTCAACATGAACTTCAACGCGTTCCTAGAGAAAACCAAGCTGAAAGATAATGGCAGCAACTATACGGACTGGGTCCGGAACCTGAGGATCATCCTCATAGCTGCCAAGAAAGCGTATGTCCTTGAAGCACCGTTAGGTGACCCACCTGCTCTCCCAGCACTGCAAGACGATTTGAACGTTTGGCAGACACGTGCTGATGATTACTCCCTCGTTCAGTGCGGCATGCTTTACAGCTTAGAACCGGGGCTCCAAAAGCGTTTTGAGCAACACGGAGCATATGAGATGTTCGAGGAGCTGAAACTAGTTTTCCAAGCTCATGCCCGGGTCGAGAGATATGAAGTCTCCGACAAGTTCTATGGTTGTAAGATGGAGGAAAATAGTTCTGTCAGTGAGCATATACTCAAAATGTCTGGGTTGCACAACCGCCTGTCCCAGCTGGACATTAACCTCCCGGACGAGGCGGTCATTGACAAAATCCTTCAGTCGCTCCCACCAAGCTACAAGAGCTTTGTGATGAACTACAATATGCAGGGGATGGTGAAGACCATTCCTGAAGTATTTTCAATGCTGAAGTCAGCAGAGGTTGAAATCAAGAAAGAACATCAAGTGTTGATGGTCAATAAGACCACTAAGTTCAAGAAGGGCAAGGGTAAGAAGAACTTCAAGAAGGACGGCAAAGATGTTGCCGCGCCCGGTAAGCCAGTTGCCGGGAAGAAGTCAAAGAATGGACCCAAGCCTGAAACTGAGTGCTTTTATTGCAAGGGGAAGGGTCACTGGAAGCGGAACTGCCCCAAATACTTAGCGGACAAGAAGGCCGGCAACACTAAAGGTATATTTGATATACATGTAATTGATGTGTACCTTACCAGTACTCGTAGTAACTCCTGGGTATTTGATACCGGTGCCGTTGCTCACATTTGTAACTCACAGCAGGAGCTGCGGAATAAGCGGAGACTGGCGAAGGACGAGGTGACGATGCGCGTCGGGAATGGTTCCAAGGTCGATGTGATCGCCGTCGGCACGCTACCTCTACATTTACCTACGGGATTAGTTTTAAACCTCAATAATTGTTATTTAGTGCCAAGTTTGAGCATGAACATTGTATCTGGATCTCGTTTAATACGAGATGGCTACTCATTTAAATCCGAGAATAATGGTTGTTCTATTTATATGAGAGATATGTTTTATGGTCATGCCCCGATGGTCAATGGTTTATTCTTGATGAATCTCGAACGTAATGTTACACATATTCATAGCGTGAATACCAAAAGATGTAAAGTTGATAACGATAGTCCCACATACTTGTGGCACTGCCGCCTTGGTCACATTGGTGTCAAGCGCATGAAGAAGCTCCATGCTGATGGACTTTTAGAGTCTCTCGATTATGAATCATTTGACACATGCGAACCATGCCTCATGGGCAAAATGACCAAGACTCCGTTCTCCGGAACAATGGAGCGAGCAACCAACTTGTTGGAAATCATACATACCGATGTGTGCGGTCCAATGAGTGTTGAGGCTCGCGGAGGATATCGTTATGTTCTCACTCTCACTGATGACTTGAGTAGATATGGGTATGTCTACTTGATGAAACACAAGTCTGAGACCTTTGAAAAGTTCAAGGAATTTCAGAATGAAGTAGAGAATCAACGTGACCGAAAGATAAAATTCTTACGATCGGATCGTGGAGGAGAATATTTAAGTCACGAATTTGGTACACACTTAAGAAAATGTGGAATCGTTTCACAACTCACGCCGCCTGGAACACCTCAGCGAAACGGTGTGTCCGAACGTCGTAATCGCACTCTATTGGATATGGTGCGGTCTATGATGTCTCTTACCGATTTACCGCTATCATTTTGGGGATACGCTCTAGAGACAGCTACATTCACTTTAAATAGGGCACCGTCTAAATCCGTTGAGACGACACCGTATGAATTATGGTTTGGGAAGAAACCTAAGCTGTCGTTTCTAAAAGTTTGGGGATGCGATGCTTATGTCAAGAAACTTCAACCTGAAAAGCTCGAACCCAAGTCGGAAAAATGCGTCTTCATAGGATACCCTAAAGAAACCATTGGGTATACCTTCTACTTAAGATCCGAGGGCAAGATCTTTGTTGCCAAGAACGGATCCTTTCTGGAAAAAGAGTTTCTCTCGAAAGAACTAAGTGGGAGGAAAGTAGAACTCGATGAAGTACTACCTCTTGAACAGGATAGTAGTGCAGCTCAGGAAAATGTTCCTGTGATGCCTACACCAACTGAAGAGGAAAATAATGATGATGATCAAGGTACTTCGGATCAAGTTGCTACTGAACTTCGTAGGTCCACAAGGACACGTTCCGCACCAGAGTGGTACGGCAACCCTGTCCTGGAAATCATGTTGTTGGACAACGGTGAACCTTCGAACTATGAAGAAGCAATGGCGGGCCCAGATTCCAACAAATGGCTAGAAGCCATGAAATCCGAGATAGAATCCATGTATGAAAACAAAGTATGGACTTTGACTGACTTGCCCGATGATCGGCGAGCGATAGAAAACAAATGGATCTTTAAGAAGAAGACGGACGCGGATGGTAATGTCACCATCTATAAAGCTCGACTTGTCGCTAAGGGTTATCGGCAAGTTCAAGGGATTGACTACGATGAGACTTTCTCTCCCGTAGCGAAGCTTAAGTCCGTCCGAATCATGTTAGCAATTGCCGCATACTATGATTATGAGATATGGCAGATGGACGTCAAAACGGCATTCCTTAACGGGCATCTTAAGGAAGAACTGTATATGATGCAGCCGGAGGGTTTTGTCGATCCTAAGAATGCTAACAAAGTATGCAAGCTCCAGCGATCCATTTATGGGCTGGTGCAAGCATCTCGGAGTTGGAACATTCGCTTTGATGAGATGATCAAAGCGTTTGGGTTTATGCAGACTTATGGAGAAGCCTGCGTTTACAAGAAAGTGAGTGGGAGCTCTGTAGCATTTCTCATATTATATGTAGATGACATACTTTTGATGGGAAATGATATAGAATTCTTGGACAGCATTAAGGCCTACTTGAATAAGTGTTTTTCAATGAAGGACCTTGGAGAAGCTGCTTATATATTAGGCATCAAGATCTATAGAGATAGATCGAGACGCCTCATAGGTCTTTCACAAAGCACATACCTTGATAAGATTTTGAAGAAGTTCAAAATGGATCAGTCTAAGAAGGGGTTCTTGCCTGTATTGCAAGGTGTGAGATTGAGCTCGGCTCAATGCCCGACCACGGCAAAAGATAAAGAAGAGATGAGCGTCATCCCCTATGCCTCAGCCATAGGATCTATTATGTATGCCATGCTGTGTACCAGACCTGATGTAAACCTTGCCGTAAGTTTGGTAGGAAGGTACCAAAGTAATCCCGGCAAGGAACACTGGACAGCGGTCAAGAATATCCTAAAGTACCTGAAAAGGACGAAGGACATGTTTCTCGTTTATGGAGGTGACGAAGAGCTCGTCGTAAAGGGTTACGTCGACGCTAGCTTCGACACAGATCTGGATGACTCTAAGTCACAAACCGGATACGTGTATATGTTGAATGGTGGAGCAGTAAGCTGGTGCAGCTGCAAGCAGAGCGTCGTGGCGGGATCTACATGTGAAGCGGAGTACATGGCAGCCTCGGAGGCAGCGCATGAAGCAATTTGGGTGAAGGAGTTCATCACCGACCTAGGAGTCATACCCAATGCGTCGGGGCCGATCAAACTCTTCTGTGACAACACTGGAGCTATTGCCCTTGCCAAGGAGCCCAGGTTTCACAAGAAGACCAGGCACATCAAGCGTCGTTTCAACTCCATCCGTGAAAATGTTCAAGATGGAGACATAGATATTTGCAAAGTACATACGGATCTGAATGTCGCAGATCCATTGACTAAACCTCTCTCGCGAGCAAAACATGATCAACACCAGAACTCTATGGGTGTTCGATTCATCACAATGTAACTAGATTATTGACTCTAGTGCAAGTGGGAGACTGTTGGAAATATGCCCTAGAGGCAATAATAAAAGCATTATTATTATATTTCCTTGTTCATGATAATTGTCTTTTATTCATGCTATAATTGTATTATCCGGAAATCGTAATACACGTGTGAATACATAGACCAAAATACGTCCCTAGTAAGCCTCTAGTTGACTAGCTCGTTGGTCAACAGATAGTCATGGTTTCCTGACTATGGACATTAGATGTCATTGACAACGGGATCACGTCATTAGGAGAATGACGTGATGGACAAGACCCAATCCTAAGCATAGCACAAGATCGTGTAGTTCGTTTTGCTAGAGCTTTTCCAATGTCAAGTATCTCTTCCTTAGACCATGAGATCGTGTAACTCCCGGATACCGTAGGAGTGCTTTGGGTGTACCAAACGTCACAACGTAACTGGGTGACTATAAAGGTGCACTACAGGTATCTCCGAAAGTGTCTGTTGGGTTGACACGGATCAAGACTGGGATTTGTCACTCCGTATGACGGAGAGGTATCACTGGGCCCACTCGGTAGTGCATCATCATAATGAGCTCAAAGTGACCAAGTGTTTGGTCACGGGATCATGCATTACGGTACGAGTAAAGTGACTTGCCGGTAACGAGACTGAACGAGGTATTGGGATACCGACGATCGAGTCTCGGGCAAGTAACATACCGATTGACAAAGGGAATTGCATACGGGGTTGATTGAATCCTCGACATCGTGGTTCATCCGATGACATCATCGAGGAACATGTGGGAGCCAACATGGGTATCGAGATCCCGCTGTTGGTTATTGACCGGAGAGCCGTCTCGGTCATGTCTGCGTGTCTCCCGAACCCGTAGGGTCTACACACTTAAGGTTCGGCGATGCTAGGGTTATTAGGAAGACTTGTATGTGATTACCGAATGTTGTTCGGAGTCCCGGATGAGATCCCGGACGTCACGAGGAGTTCCGGAATGGTCCGGAGGTAAAGATTTATATATGGGAAGTTGTCATGCGGACACCGGAAAGTTTCGGGGGCATATCGGTATTGTACCGGGGCCACCGGAGGGGTTCCGGGGGTCCACCGGGAGGGGCCACCCCTCCCAGGGGGTCCACATGGGCTGCATGGGGCAGGAGCCAGCCCCTGGAGGGCTGGGCGCCTCCCCCCCCCTTGGGCCCATGCGCCTAGGGTTGGGGGGGGAACCCTAGAGGGGGCGCCCCCCTTGCTTGGGGGGCAAGCCCCCCTCCCTGGCCGCCGCCCCCCCTCTAGATCTCATCTAGAGGGGCCGGCCCCCTTCCCCCTTCCCCTATAAATAGAGGGGTGAGGGGAGGGCTGCAAACCCAAGCCAAGGCGCAGCCCCTCCCCTCCCCAACACCTCTCCTCCTCCGTCACGAGCTTGGCGAAGCCCTGCCGGAGTACTGCTTCTCCACGAACACCACACCGTCGTGCTACCGTTGGAGCTGTCTTCCTCAACCTCTCCTTCCTCCTTGCTGGATCAAGACGGAGGAGATGTCGTCCGTTTCGTACGTGTGTTGAACGCGGAGGTGCTGTCCGTTCGGCACTTGGTCATCGGTGATCTGAATCACGTCGAGTACGACTCCATCATCACCGTTCCCTCGAACGCTTCCGCACGCGATCTACAAGTGGTATGTAGATGCAAACTCACTCCCTTGACTTGTTGCTTAGATGAACTCATAGATGGATCTTGGTGAAACCGTAGGAAAAATTTTAATTTTCTGCAACGTTCCCCAATAGTGGCATCATGAGCTAGGTCTATGCGTAGTTCTCTATGTTGGGGAACGTAGTAATTTCAAAAAAATCCCTACGCACACGCAAGATCATGGTGATGATATAGCAACGAGGGGAGAGTGTTGTCTACGTACCCTCGTAGACCGAAGCGGAAGCGTTGACGCAACATAGAGGAAGTAGTCGTACGTCCTCCGGTTCAACCGATCCAAGTACCGTTACTCCGGCACCTCCGAGTTCTTGACACGCGTACAGCTCGATGACGCACCCTCGATCTCCGATCCAGCAGAGGCGCCGAGGGGGAGTTCCGTCAGCACGACGGCGTGGTGACGATCTTGATGTTCTCCTGATGCAGGGCTTCGCCTAAGCACCGCTACAATATGACCGAGGTGTAATATCGTGGAGGGGGGCACCGCACACGGCTAAGGAACGATCAATGATCAACTTGTGTGTACTAGGGTGTCCCCCTACCCCCGTATATAAAGGAGGGAGGGAGGAGGTGGCCGGCCCTAGGGGGGGCGCGCCATGAGGAGGGGGAAACCTACTCCAAGTAGGTTTCCCTCTCTTTTCCTTATCTTATTTGGAGGGGGAAGGAAAGAGTACTAGTATTAGGAAGTAGTACTAGTAGTAGTAATAGGAAGAGGGGGAAGGAGAAAGGAAAGAGGGGGCCGGCCCCCCTCCCCAATTCGGATTGGGCTTGGGGGGGCGCGCCCCCCTCCCTTGCTCCTTCTCTCTTCCTCCTACATGGGCCCAATAAGGCCCATATACCTCCCGGGGGGTTCCGGTAACCTCCCGGGGCTCCAAACTTCTCCGGAACCTTTCCGGTGTCCAAATATATCCGTCCAATATATCAATCTTTATGTCTCGACCATTTCGAGACTCCTCGTCATGTCCGTAATCATATCCGGGACTCCGAACAACCTTCGGTACATCAAAATACATAAACTCATAATATAACTGTCATCGAAACCTTAAGCGTGCGGACCCTACGGTTCGAGAACGATGTAGACATGACTGAGACACATCTCTGGTCAATAACCAATAGCGGGACCTGGATGCCCATATTGGTTCCTACATATTCTACGAAGATCTTTATCGGTCAAACCGCATAACAACATACGTTGTTCCCTTTGTCATCGGTATGTTACTTGTCCGAAATTCGATCGTCGGTATCCAATACCTAGTTCAATCTCGTTATCGACAAGTATCTTTACTCGTTCTGTAATACTTCATCTTATAACTAACTCATTAGTTACATGCTTGCAAGGCTTAGGTGATGAGCATTGCCGAGAGGGCCCAGAGATACCTCTCCGACAATCGGAGTGACAAAACCTAATCTTGAATTATGCTAACTCAACATGTACCTTCGGAGACACCTGTAGTACTCCTTTATAATCACCCAGTTACGTTGTGACGTTTGGTAGTACCCAAAGTGTTCCTCCGGTAAACGGGAGTTACACAATTCTCATAGTTACAGGAACATGTATAAGTCATGAAGAAAGCAATAGCAACATACTAAACGATCAAGTGCTAGGCTAACGGAATGGGTCAAGTCAATCACATCATTCTCCTAATGATGTGACCCCGTTAATCAAATGACAACTCTTTTGTCCATGGCTAGGAAACATAACCATCTCTGATAAATGAGCTAGTCAAGTAGAGGCATACTAGTGACACTATGTTTGTCTATGTATTCACACATGTATTATGTTCCCGGTTAATACAATTCTAGCATGAATAATAAACATTTATCATGAAATAAGGAAATAAATAATAACTTTATTATTTCCTCTAGGGCATATTTCCTTCACTCTATTGCACGAGTAGAACACAATTTTGTTGTGGGCGTAGATCTTGTCAACTTGCTTGCCGCTACTAGTCTTATCTTGCTTCAACGGTATTGTGGGATGAAGCGGCCCGGACCAACCTTACACGTACGCTTACGTGAGACCGGTTCCACCGACTGACATGCACTAGTTGCATAAGGTGGCTGGCGGGTGTCTGTCTCTCCCACTTTAGTTGAAGCAGATTCGATGAAAAGGTTCCTTATGAAGGGTAAATAGAAGTTGACAAAATCACGTTGTGGTTATTCGTAGGTAAGAAAACGTTCTTGCTAGAACCCAATTGCAGCCACGTAAAAGATGCAACAACAATTAGAGGACGTCTAACTTGTTTTTGCAGCAATTGTCATGTGATGTGATATGGCCAGAAGTTGTGATGAATGATGAATGATATATTGTGATGTATGAGATCATGTTCTTGTAATAGGAATCACGACTTGCATGTCGATGAGTATGACAACCGGCAGGAGCCATAGGAGTTGTCTTTATTTTGTATGACCTGCGTGTCATTGAAGAACGCCATGTAAATTACTTTACTTTGTTGCTAAACGTGTTAGCCATAGAAGTAGAAGTAGTCGTTGGCGTGACAACTTCATGAAGACACGATGATGGAGATCATGATGATGGAGATCATGGTGTCATGCCGGTGACAAGATGATCATGGAGCCCCGAAGATGAAGATGAAAGGAGCTATATGATATTGGCCATATCATGTCACTACTTTATATAATTGCATGTGATGTTTATTATGTTTTATGCATCTTGTTTACTTAGAACGACGGTAGTAAATAAGATGATCCCTTATAATAATTTCAAGAAAGTGTTCCCCCTAACTGTGCACCGTTGCGAAAGTTCGTCGTTTCGAAGCACCACGTGATGATCGGGTGTGATAGATTCTTACGTTCACATACAACGGGTGTAAGCCAGATTTACACACGCGAAACACTTAGGGTTAACTTGACGAGCCTAGCATGTACAGACATGGCCTCGGAACACAAGAGACCGAAAGGTCGAACATGAGTCGTATGGGAGATACGATCAACATGGAGATGTTCACCGATGATGGCTAGTCCGTCTCACGTGATAATCGGACACGGCCTAGTCAACTCGGATCGTGTAACACTTAGATGACTAGAGGGATGTCTAATCTGAGTGGGAGTTCATTAAAATAATTTGATTAGATGAACTTAATTATCATGAACTTAGTCTAAAACTTTTTGCAAAATATGTCTTGTAGATCAAATGGCCAACGCTCATGTCAACATGAACTTCAACGCGTTCCTAGAGAAAACCAAGCTGAAAGATAATGGCAGCAACTATACGGACTGGGTCCGAAACCTGAGGATCATCCTCATAGCTGCCAAGAAAGCGTATGTCCTTGAAGCATCGTTAGGTGACCCACCTGCTCTCCCAGCACTGCAAGACGATTTGAACGTTTGGCAGACACGTGCTGATGATTACTCCCTCGTTCAATGCGGCATGCTTTACAGCTTAGAACCGGGGCTCCAAAAGCGTTTTGAGCAACACGGAGCATATGAGATGTTCGAGGAGCTGAAACTAGTTTTCCAAGCTCATGCCCGGGTCGAGAGATATGAAGTCTCCGACAAGTTCTATGGTTGTAAGATGGAGGAAAATAGTTCTGTCAGTGAGCATATACTCAAAATGTCTGGGTTGCACAACCGCCTGTCCCAGCTGGACATTAACCTCCCGGACGAGGCGGTCATTGACAAAATCCTTCAGTCGCTCCCACCAAGCTACAAGAGCTTTGTGATGAACTACAATATGCAGGGGATGGTGAAGACCATTCCTGAAGTATTTTCAATGCTGAAGTCAGCAGAGGTTGAAATCAAGAAAGAACATCAAGTGTTGATGGTCAATAAGACCACTAAGTTCAAGAAGGGCAAGGGTAAGAAGAACTTCAAGAAGGACGGCAAAGATGTTGCCGCGCCCGGTAAGCCAGTTGCCGGGAAGAAGTCAAAGAATGGACCCAAGCCTGAAACTGAGTGCTTTTATTGCAAGGGGAAGGGTCACTGGAAGTGGAACTGCCCCAAATACTTAGCGGACAAGAAGGCCGGCAACACTAAAGGTATATTTGATATACATGTAATTGATGTGTACCTTACCAGTACTCGTAGTAACTCACATTTGTAAACGGTGCCGTTGCTCACATTTGTAAATCACAGCAGGAGCTGCGGAATAAGCGGAGACTGGCGAAGGACGAGGTGACGATGCGCGTCGGGAATGGTTCCAAGGTCGATGTGATCGCCGTCGGCATGCTACCTCTACATTTACCTACGGGATTAGTTTTAAACCTCAATAATTGTTATTTAGTGCCAAGTTTGAGCATGAACATTGTATCTGGATCTCGTTTAATACGAGATGGCTACTCATTTAAATCCGAGAATAATGGTTGTTCTATTTATATGAGAGATATGTTTTATGGTCATGCCCCGATGGTCAATGGTTTGTTCTTGATGAATCTCGAACGTAATGTTACACATATTCATAGCGTGAATACCAAAAGATGTAAAGTTGATAACGATAGTCCCACATACTTGTGGCACTGCCGCCTTGGTCACATTGGTGTCAAGCGCATGAAGAAGCTCCATGCTGATGGACTTTTAGAGTCTCTCGATTATGAATCATTTGACACATGCGAACCATGCCTCATGAGCAAAATGACCAAGACTCCGTTCTCCGGAACAATGGAGCGAGCAACCAACTTGTTGGAAATCATACATACCGATGTATGCGGTCCAATGAGTGTTGAGGCTCGCGGAGGATATCGTTATGTTCTCACTCTCACTGATGACTTGAGTAGATATTGGTATGTCTACTCGATGAAACACAAGTCTGAGACCTTTGAAAAGTTCAAGGAATTTCAGAATGAAGTAGAGAATCAACGTGACCGAAAGATAAAATTCTTATGATCGGATCGTGGAGGAGAATATTTAAGTCACGAATTTGGTGCACACTTAAGAAAATGTGGAATCGTTTCACAACTCACACCGCCTGGAACACCTCAGCGAAACGGTGTGTCCGAACGTCGTAATCGCACTCTATTGGATATGGTGTGGTCTATGATGTCTCTTACCGATTTACCGCTATCATTTTGGGGATACGCTCTAGAGACAGCTACATTCACTTTAAATAGGGCACCGTCTAAATCCGTTGAGACGACACCGTATGAATTATGGTTTGGGAAGAAACCTAAGCTGTCGTTTCTAAAAGTTTGGGGATGCGATGCTTATGTCAAGAAACTTCAACCTGAAAAGCTCGAACCCAAGTCGGAAAAATGCGTCTTCATAGGATACCCTAAAGAAACCATTAGGTATACCTTCTACTTAAGATCCGAGGGCAAGATCTTTGTTGCCAAGAACGGATCCTTTCTGGAAAAAGAGTTTCTCTCGAAAGAACTAAGTGGGAGGAAAGTAGAACTCGATGAAGTACTGCCTCTTGAACAGGATAGTAGTGCAGCTCAGGAAAATGTTCCTGTGATGCCTACACCAACTGAAGAGAAAAATGATGATGATGATCAAGGTACTTCGGATCAAGTTGCTACTGAACTTCGTAGGTCCACAAGGACACGTTCCGCACCAGAGTGGTACGGCAACCCTGTCCTGGAAATCATGTTGTTGGACAACGGTGAACCTTCAAACTATGAAGAAGCAATGGCGGGCCCAGATTCCAACAAATGGCTAGAAGCCATGAAATCCGAGATAGAATCCATGTATGAAAACAAAGTATGGACTTTGACTGACTTGCTCGATGATCGGCGAGCGACAGAAAACAAATGGATCTTTAAGAAGAAGACGGACGCAGATGGTAATGTCACCATCTATAAAGCTCGACTTGTCGCTAAGGGTTATCGGCAAGTTCAAGGGATTGACTACGATGAGACTTTCTCTCCCGTAGCGAAGCTTAAGTCCGTCCGAATCATCTTAGCAATTGCCGCATACTATGATTATGAGATATGGCAAATGGACGTCAAAACGGCATTCCTTAACGGGCATCTTAAGGAAGAACTGTATATGATGCAGCCGGAGGGTCTTGTCGATCATAAGAATGCTAACAAAGTATGCAAGCTCCAGCGATCCATTTATGGGCTGGTGCAAGCATCTCGGAGTTGGAACATTCATTTTGATGAGATGATCAAAGCGTTTGGGTTTATGCAGACTTATGGAGAAGCCTGCGTTTACAAGAAAGTGAGTGGGAGCTCTGTAGCATTTCTCATTTTATATGTAGATGACATACTTTTGATGGGAAATGATATAGAACTTTTGGACAGCATTAAGGCCTACTTGAATAAGTGTTTTTCAATGAAGGACCTTGGAGAAGCTGCTTATATATTAGGCATCAAGATCTATAGAGATAGATCGAGACGCCTCATAGGTCTTTCACAAAGCACATACCTTGATAAGATTTTGAAGAAGTTCAAAATGGATCAGTCTAAGAAGGGGTTCTTGCCTGTATTGCAAGGTGTGAGATTGAGCTCGGCTCAATGCCCGACCACGGCAAAAGATAAAGAAGAGATGAGCGTCATCCCCTATGCCTCAGCCATAGGATCTATTATGTATGCCATGTTGTGTACCAGACCTAATGTAAACCTTGCCGTAAGTTTGGTAGGAAGGTACCAAAGTAATCCCGGCAAGGAACACTGGACAGCGGTCAAGAATATCCTAAAGTACCTGAAAAGGACGAAGGCCATGTTTCTCGTTTATGGAGGTGACGAAGAGCTCGTCGTAAAGGGTTACGTCGACGCTAGCTTCGACACAGATCTGGATGACTCTAAGTCACAAACCGGATACGTGTATATGTTGAATGGTGGAGCAGTAAGCTGGTGCAGCTGCAAGCAGAGCGTCGTGGCGGGATCTACATGTGAAGCAGAGTATATGGCAGCCTCGAAGGCAGCGCATGAAGCTATTTGGGTGAAGGAGTTCATCACCGACCTAGGAGTCATACCCAATGCGTTAGGGCCGATCAAACTCTTCTGTGACAACACTGGAGCTATTGCCCTTGCCAAGGAGCCCAGGTTTCACAAGAAGACCAGGCACATCAAGCGTCATTTCAACTCCATCCGTGAAAATGTTCAAGATGGAGACATAGATATTTGCAAAGTACATACGGATCTGAATGTCGCAGATCCATTGACTAAACCTCTCTCGCGAGCAAAACATGATCAACACCAGAACTCTATGGGTGTTCGATTCATCACAATGTAACTCAATTATTGACTCTAGTGCAAGTGGGAGACTGTTGGAAATATGCCCTAGAGGCAATAATAAAAGCATTATTATTATATTTCCTTGTTCATGATAATTGTCTTTTATTCATGCTATAATTGTATTATCCGGAAATCGTAATACACGTGTGAATACATAGACCACAATACGTCCCTAGTAAGCCTCTAGTTGACTAGCTCGTTGGTCAACAGATAGTCATGATTTCCTGACTATGGACATTGGATGTCGTTGACAACGGGATCACATCATTAGGAGAATGATGTGATGGACAAGACCCAATCCTAAGCATAGCACAAGATCGTGTAGTTCATTTTGCTAGAGCTTTTTCAGTGTCAAGTATCTCTTCCTTAGACCATGAGATCGTGTAACTCCCGGATACCGTAAGAGTGCTTTGGGTGTACCAAACGTCACAACGTAACTGGGTGACTATAAAGGTGCACTACAGGTATCTCTGAAAGTGTCTGTTGGGTTGACACGGATCAAGACTGGGATTTGTCACTCCGTATGACGGAGAGGTATCACTGGGCCCACTCGGTAGTGCATCATCATAATGAGCTCAAAGTGACCAAGTGTTTGGTCACGGGATCATGCATTACGGTACGAGTAAAGTGACTTGCCGGTAACGAGACTGAACGAGGTATTGGGATACCGACGGTCGAGTCTCGGGCAAGTAACATACCGATTGACAAAGGGAATTGCATACGGGGTTGATTGAATCCTCGACATCGTGGTTCATCCGATGACATCATCGAGGAGCATGTGGGAGCCAACATGGGTATCCAGATCCCGCTGTTGGTTATTGACCGGAGAGCCGTCTCGGTCATGTCTGCGTGTCTCCCGAACCCGTAGGGTCTACACACTTAAGGTTCGGCGATGCTAGGGTTATTAGGAAGACTTGTATGTGATTACCGAATGTTGTTCGGAGTCCCGGATGAGATCCCGGACGTCACGAGGAGTTCCGGAATGGTCCGGAGGTAAAGATTTATATATGGGAAGTTGTCATGCGGACACCGGAAAGTTTCGGGGGCATATCGGTATTGTACCGGGGCCACCGGAGGGGTTCCGGGGGTCCACCGGGAGGGGCCACCCCTCCCGGGGGGTCCACATGGGCTGCATGGGGCAGGAGCCAGCCCCTGGAAGGCTGGGCACCCCCCCCTTGGGCCCATGCGCCTAGGGTTGGTGGGGGGAACCCTAGAGGGGGCGCCCCCCTTGCTTGGGGGGCAAGCCCCCCTCCCTGGCCGCCGCCCCCCCTCTAGATCTCATCTAGAGGGGCCGTCCCCCTTCCCCCTTCCCCTATAAATAGAGGGGTGAGGGGAGGGCTGCAAACCCAAGCCAAGGCGCAGCCCCTCCCCTCCCCAACACCTCTCCTCCTCCGTCACGAGCTTGGCGAAGCCCTGCCGGAGTACTGCTTCTCCACCAACACCACACCGTCGTGCTGCCGTTGGAGCTGTCTTCCTCAACCTCTCCTTCCTCCTTGCTGGATGAAGACGGAGGAGACGTCGTCCGTTCCATACGTGTGTTGAACGCAGAGGTGTTGTCCGTTCGGCACTTGGTCATCGGTGATCTGAATCACGTCGAGTACGACTCCATCATCACCGTTCCCTCGAGCACTTCCGCACGCGATCTACAAGTGGTATGTAGATGCAAACTCACTCCCTTGACTTGTTGCTTAGATGAACTCATAGATGGATCTTGGTGAAATCGTAGGAAAATTTTAATTTTCTGCA
Organism: Triticum aestivum; assembly: GCF_018294505.1. Classification (NCBI taxonomy): domain Eukaryota; kingdom Viridiplantae; phylum Streptophyta; class Magnoliopsida; order Poales; family Poaceae; genus Triticum; species Triticum aestivum. The sequence continues at coordinate 787,664,041 of NC_057797.1, forward strand.
ACGTTCCCCAACATGTAGTGCTTGGTTTTTGATGACTTCTAAATTTTTGCAATAAGTATATGAGTTGTTTTGACTAATGTTGAGTCCATGGATTGTACGCACTTTTACCTTTCCATCATTGCTAGCCTCTTCGGTACCGTGCATTGCCCTTTCTCACCTTGAGAGTTTGTGCAAACTTCGCCGGTGCATCCAAACCCCGTGATATGATACGCTCTATCACACATAAACCTCCTTAAATCTTCCTCAAAATAGCCACCATACCTACCTATTTATGGCATTTCCATAGTCATTCCAAGATATATTGCCATGCAACTTTTCACCGTTTCGTTCATCATCATCATGACATACATTACTTTTGTCATATTGCCATTGCATGATCATGTAGTTGACATCATATTTGCGGCAAAGCCACCATGCATAATTTTTATACATGTCACTCTTGATTCATTGCACCATCCCGGTACACCGCCGGAGGCATTCATATAGAGTCATATCTTGTTCTAGTTTAGAGTTGTAATTCATGTGTTGTAATCAATAAAAGTGTGATGATCATCATTATTAGAGCATTGCCCAAAAATAAAAAAAATAAAGGCCAAAAGAAAAAAAGAAAAAAAAGTGAAAAAAGAAGAAAAAAAGAAAATAAATAAAAAGGGCAATGCTACTATCTCTTTTTCCACACTTGTGCTTCTAAGTAGCACCTTGTTCTTTATTTAGTCTCATATATTGTGCTTCAAAGTAGCACCATGTTCTTCATGTAGCGAGTCTCATAGGTTGTCACTTTCATAACTAGTGAGAATTTTTCATTATAGAACTTGGCTTGTATATTCCTACGATGGGCTTCCTCAAATGCCCTAGGTCTTCGTGAGCAAGCAAGTTGGATGCACACCCACTAGTTTTCTTTTGTTGAGCTTTCATTCATTTATAGCTCTAGTGCATCCGTTGCATGGCAATCCCTACTCCTCATGTTGACATCAATTGATGGGCATTCCCATAGCCCGTTGATTATCCTCGTCAATGTGAGACTTTCTCCTTTTTTGTCTTCTCCACACAATCCCCAATCATTATTCTATTCCACCCATAGTGCTCTATCCATGGCTCACGCTCATGTATTGCGTGAAGGTTGAAAAAGTTTGAGATTATTTAAGTACGAAACAATTGCTTGGCTTGTCATCGGGGGTATAGAAGTTGGGAACATCTTTGTGTGACGAAAATGAAGCATAGCCTAACTATATGATTTTGTAGGGATGAACTTTCTTTAGCCATGTTATTTTGAGAAGACATGATTGCTTTTATTAGTATGCTTGAAGTATTCACTAGTAGAAAAGGGGGCATTGGTCCAGGCCGGGTCAGCCCATTAGTCCCGGTTCAATCCAGAACCGGGACCATTGGGGGCATTGGACCCGGTTCGTGAGCCCCGGGGGCCGGGCGGGCCACGTGGGCCATTGGTCCCGGTTCGTCTGGACCTTTTGGTCCCAGTTGGTGGGACGAACCGAGACCAATGGGCCTCGCTCCTGGCCCACCACCATTGGTCCCGGTTGGTGGCCTCAACCGGGACCAAAGGCTTCCCTTTAGTCCTGGTTCAAGCCACCAACCGGGACTAAAGGGTTGGTCATCGTTGCGGCCAGAGTTTAGTCCCACCTCGCCAACCGAAGGGGGCTCACACCGGTTTATAAGCCCCTCCCTCTCTGCCTTGTTGAGCTCCTCTCAAAATGAAAATAGATGCCCTTATACAGGAAATTTGACCTAAATTCATACTGAATTTCTCTGAAGTTAGTAGAAATTTATTATGAATTTAGGTTGAATTTTCTCTATAAGCGCATCTATGCTCATTTCTGAGTAGTTTTTTATATAGTTTTTTTTCTTTTCTGCTATATTTCTTTTTGTCTATTTATTTCTGAGTTGTAATAAGTCATTAAAAATAAAAAAGATTTTAGTAAAGTTAATCACAACTATTTTTTCTTCTATTTATTTCTGAGTAGTTCTTTATATAGTTTTTTTCTTTTCTGCTATATTTTTTTTTATTTCTGTGTGGTAATAAGTCATTAAAAATAAAAAAGAGGTGCAATGCTAGTTAATTCGCTTCAAGCCTTTCGGAATAGTGTAAACTGCAATGCACATAGCTCCGTGCAGTCTACCCTATTCCTCAAGGCTTGAAGTGAACCAACGTGCAGGTGAGCATTGAGCCTCTTCTTCATCGTCTGTGCACTCAGGGCTTATAAACAGCTGCGAGTGCCTCTCGCTTGGCGAGGTGGGACTAAAAAAACAGCTGCAGAAAGAATCAACTAAAAAAACAGCTGCGGAAAATAAATAAGTAATTAGACGGGTCCATTGGTACCGGTTGGTGGCTCCAAATGGGACCAATGCCCCTCTTTAGTCCCGGCAAAAAAAGGGTATTCAAATTTGAAAACTAATGGCACTAACAGAAAGTTTATAATTTTTCTAAAACTAAAAGCAAAAAAACAAAAGAAAATAAATAATGCAGAAAACAAAACAAAAAATCTAGGAAAAAATAAAAATAGCAACAATAAGTATTTTGTTGTAAGTAGAAACAAAATAAAATAAATAAAGCACGAAACAAAACAAAAAAACAAAAAAAGTGTTTTCAAATTTGAGAACTAATGGCACAAACAGAAAGTTTAAAATTGTTCTAAAACTAAAAGCAAAAAAGAATTAAAAAATAAAGCAAAAAAACAAAAGAAATTAAATAATGCAGAAAACAGAACAAAAAATCTAGGAAAAAATAAAAATAGCAACAATAAGTAAAGAAAAAAAGTGCCTCCTACTGGGACCCCACGGCCTGAATACGACTAGAAACCCACCATGGGCCAGGATTCAGGCCCGTAGGAGGCCCGGTAGGCCCATCAGGCAAAGGAGTAGTAAGTAGGCCCGTAAGCCTGAAGTGGAGAGGAGCTCGAGAGGGGTGCGGCAGTGGGGCTTATAAACCACTCCGCGCCCCTCTCAGCTAGCGAGGTGGGACTAAACTTTCATGCCGCACCATGCCAGCACACTAACATTGGTCCCGGTTCGTGCCTCCAACCGGGACCAATGCCCACCCTTTAGTCCCGGTTGGTGGCTCCAACCGGGACCAAAGCCCTCTGCTTCCCGCCCTTTGGGCTGCTGAAAAGAGGCCTTTGGTCCCGGTTGGTGCCACCAACCGGGACTAAAGGGTGCATTGGTCCCGGTTGGAGCCACCAACCGGGACCAAAGACTTTGCTATATAAAGAAAATTTCAGAACCGCATCCCCACTTTGATCTCTCCTCCTCCTCGATCTCCCGACGCCGCGCGCCGTCGCCTGCCGCCACCTCACCGTCGCCGCCCCGCCCCACCCTGCCGCCCCGACGCCGTCGCCGCCCCGCACCGCACCTCGCCGTCGCCGTCGACCTCGACGTGAGCAACTTTTTATGATTTTTGTTAGATTTTTTTAGATTTTTTTGTAGTTTATAGATTTTTTTTGTTAGATTAGATGTGTAGTAATTTAGATATGTAGTTAATAGTATGTTAATTTAGATTGTGTAATTAATTTGTTCATATTGTGTTAGATTTTTTTTCTATTAATAGATTTTTTTGGTGTAATTAATTTGTTCATATTGTGTTAGATTGTTTTTCTGTTAATAGATTTTTTTGGTGTAATTAATTTGTTCATATTGTGTTAGATTTTTTTTCTGTTAATAGATTTTTTTTATTAATTTGTTCATAGTATGTTTGGTGATATTATTGTTAATACATTTTTTTTGGTGATATTTAGATTGTGTTAGTAAGTACTATAATTGAACTAGATAGTTAGAAAAATATAATTACTATTTTATTTAGATTTTTTTGGTGTAACTAATTTGTTCATATTGTGTTAGATTTTTTTTCTGTTAATAGATTGTTTTTTCTATTAATTTGTTCATAGTATGTTTGGTGATATTATTGTTAATAGATTTTTTTGGTGATATTTATCTTGTGTTAGTAAGTACTATAATTGAACTAGCTCGTTAGAAAAATATAATTACTATTTTATTTAGATTTTTTTGGTAATATGATTAGTTAGAAAAATATTAGTTAGTTAGAAAATTACTAGTTTATTTTTAGTAAGTACTATATAATAAGTGTTACTTTGTTTTTAGTAAGTACTACTACTTTATTTATTTATAGTAAGTGCTTAGTAGTTGAACTAGATAGTTGATTTAATTAATAAAACTACTTTATTTAACTATATATAGAAGTAGTTTGTAGTAAGTGCTACTTTATTTATTTATAGTAAGTGCTACTTTATTTATTTATAGTAAGTGTTTAGTAGTTGAACTAGATAGTTGATTTAATTAATAAAACTACTTTATTTAACTATATATAGAAGTACGTAGTTCCCGCATCGACGTCGGCGATGCCTATCCCGCATCCTCGTCGTCGTCGACTCGGCGGTGGAGGCCTGCTTGATCAGGGCCATGTTCGGGACTGGGCTCCGCCGGGCTGGTATTGGGAGGTGCTACCTTCTGGGGGACGTAGGTTGGTGAGGAGGCAGCCTGTTGTTGACCCGATCCTTGTTTGGTGGCGGTCGCGTGGGCCAGTGACGGTGCCGAGGCTTCCGGACACCGCGGAGGTGGTATGTCACCGTGTCAGCGAGGAGGACGAGCACGTCCGTCGCTACATGGTTGCGTTGGAGGGCAGGTTCGACAATACCTGGCAGGTTCTTCAGGGATCTCACTGCAGCTATGATCCTGTGATCGTTCCTTATCTTTGGGTGTCCATCGCCCGCGACGATACCCGTCGGGCGCTACGGTTCTAGTTGTATTAATTAGCGATGTTATATGTATGATAGTATTCGAGGAGTATTCGACGATGTACGGACACAAGAGATGATGTACTTTTGGTTATAATTGAATGCATGCTAATTTGAATACTACTTTATTTTACGATTTGGTTTTGCTTATTGAATGCTCATATTGGAAAAGTACTCCTACTTTGAATGCTAAAATTGAAGAGCACTCCATGCAGAAATCTAGGAGCCCCCTCCATCATCCACGCCGTTGTGGGGGTAGCTTCTCCTTCATTCCCGTGTGCTAGACAATATGTTGTAATAATGCACTCAGGAATGAAAGGAGGAGCTCCATACCATCACCGATAGTCAACCCGTGATTAATAATAATGGTCTAATTTAGGTTTTTTAGTACATATATTTAATATTTGAATTATGAACTAAGGCCGGAATTGTCGTACTTGGACGATGAAAACCGCCCGGGGGAGTGCGACCGGTGCCACGACGACCGAGGTATGTGCGACAGGTTCATTGAGCTGGACGAAGATTAGCGCTTCAGCATTAAGCTCGAGGAGACCTTCAATGTTCATATGGTACGCAACAACTACAATAGTTTTTTTTGTAATTAAGCACGACTTCAACTATTTTAACGTGTATTTTTCATCTTTTCCAATTCGACTAGCTTATCACATGCTTTGCAAGACGCTATGTCTTGGAGAGGATGGGTTTTGAAGACCATGAAAGTATGGAAACCAAAAAAAATATCCTAAGTACCCATCATGGTGTGGATTTTCAAGTAAAGTTGTACAATGCTCAGAGTGTAACCCATTTTGGTTGCAAAAACTGGGAAGCACTTTGCAAGATGTATGGTTTTGATGAGGGTATGCTTGTCACCATGGATCTTGGTGATCCTACAATCGCGCAAGAGAGACCTTCGATTTTTGTCCTTGTGGATACACCTCCAATTCTTCCCCCATGTGAGCTTAACATAGTTATTAAGTAATTTATATTGTTTATTTCAAAATAGTTGACAACTTATTTCCATTGACAGCTTATTTTCATTCTTCAAAGAATGTGCGGAAGATGGTAGATAGAACCTACTACACCGAAGGCTCTGAACTAACTTATCAGGAGAAAAATCATCTGGTCGCATTTTGTACTGATCTTGAGAATTACAATACCTACAATCAAACTCCTCAACATTATGGTCAATACGTGCCACTAGTGCACGTGTTGAACTGCGGTAACTACCATGGAGATACCCTGGTAAGATTTTTACTATTACGACATCCGTGCATCTTTTTGCACACTTCTAAAACTAGTACATCATTGCTAACTACGAAGTTATTACTATGTTTTTCAACAGATAATCCCGAATAGTTGTGTTCCTCATCTGATATATACACACAGTAGCCTTCATGTTTTGAACATACAACCAGGTCTTCCTATGAATCTGAACTGTCCATACCGGGTTTCTAAAAGAAGTGGAGACATGACAATCAAAGAATGGAAAAAATGTATGGACAGTCGTAAGGAGCTTCTTGGAAGCAACAATCAGCGAAGGGCAAAAATTGGAGACAGGATGATCGTCATTCTTCATAATGGAGAGTCAGGGTCTATATTGTTTTATGCTATTTTACCTTAAGGGTGTTTAGGTCATGTCCTACCTGATACTGATGATCATGTGCTAAGAACAATTATGTAGGGTTGGGTTCGATGACTATGAGGATGATGATCGTATGACTTATTATTAATAACGAGTAGAAGTTGTATGATGATGCATGATTAGTAGGACTTGTTATTATATATGATGATGTATGATGCGAGCATGCATGAGTTATTATATCAGCAGGTGAAATGAACATATATAGCAGCAGCGTTGGTAAACCAAGGACGGAGATATAAGAGAGGACACTTCTCTCTATTAGCTAGCTAATAACAACCTAAAAATAACCCCCAAAACCCCTAAAGCAGCCACTTTTCTAAAAAAACATGGACTTTTGGTCCCGGTTGGTGCCACCAACCGGGACCAAAGGCCCCCTGACTGGGCTCGGCGCACAGGGCCACGTGGAGGCACATTGGTCCCGGTTCGTGTTTGAACCGGGACTAATGGGTGGAGGTATTAGTAACGACCCATTAGTCTCGGTTCATGAACTGGGACTAAAGGCCCTTACGAACCGGGACTATTAGGTGTTTTTCTACTAGTGATTGCTATTTCTTTTGTCAATATGAACTTTTATCTTGAATCATTTGGATCTAAACATTCATGCCACAATAAAGAAAATTATATTGAGAATTATGCTAGGTAGCATTCCACATCAAAAATTCTGTTTTTATCATTTACCTACTCGAGGACGAGCAGGAATTAAGCTTGGGGATGCTTGATACGTCTCCAACGTATCTATAATTTTTGATTGTTGCATGCTATTATATTGCCTGTTTTGGATGTTTATGGGCTTTATTTTATACATTATTATCATTTTTGGGACTAACCTACTAACCGGAGGCCCAGCCCGTATTGCTGTTTTTTGCCTATTTCGGTATTTTGAAGAAAAGGAATATCAAACGGAGTCCAAACGGAATGAAACCTTCCGGAGCGTGATTTTTGGAACGAACGTGATCCACAGGACTTGGAGTGCAAGTCAAGAAACATCTAGAGCCTCCACGAGATAGGAGGGCGCCCCCCCCCTATAGGGCGCGCCCCCCAGTCTCATGGGCCCCTCGGGCGTCCACCGACGTACTTCTTCCTCCCATATAAGCCTACGTACCCTGAAAACATCCAGGGAGCAACCACAATACAATTTCCACTGTTGTAACCTTCTGTATCTGCGAGATCCCATCTTGGAGCCGTCGCCGGCGTTCTGCCGGAGGGGGAATCCACCACGGGGGGCTTCTACATCAACACCATAGCCCTTTCGATGAGTTCTGAGTAGTTTACCACAGACCTTCGGGTCCATAGTTATTAGCTAGATGGCTTCTTCTCTCTTTTTGGATCTCAATACAATGTTCTTCCCCTCTCTTGTGGAGAACTATTCGATGTAATCTCTTTTTGCGGTGTGTTTGTCAAGATCCGATGAATTCTGGGTTTATGGTCAGATTTATCTATGGATAATAATTGAATCTTCTCTGAATTCTTTTATATGATTGAGTTATCTTTGCAAGTCTCTTCGAATTATCGGTTTGGTTTGGCCTACTAGATTGATCTTTCTTGCCATGGGAGAAGTGCTTAGCTTTGGGTTCAATCTTGGGTGTTCTTACCCAGTGACAGAAAGGGTTGCAAGACACATATTGTATTGTTTCCATCGAGGATAAAAAGATGGGGTTTATATAATATTGCTTGAGTTTATCCCTCTACATCATGTCATCTTGCTTAATGCGTTACTCTGTTCTTATGAACTTAATACTCTAGATGCATGCTGGATAGCGGTCGATGTGTGGAGTAATAGTAGTAGATGCAGGCAGGAGTCGGTCTACTTGTTGCAGACGTGATGCCTATATACATGATCATGCCTAGATAACGTCATAATTATTCGCTTTTCTATCAATTGCTTGACAGTAATTTGTTCACCCACCGTAATACTTATGCTCTTGAGAGAAGCCACTAGTGAAACCTATGGCCCCCGGGTCTATCTCTTATCATATTTGCTTCCAATCTACTTTTATTTGCATCTTTATTTTCTGCATCTATATTATAAAATACCAATAATATATTTATCTTATCATATTATCTCTATCAGATCTCACTTTCGCAAGTGGCCGTGAAGGGATTGACAACCCCTTTGTCGCGTTGGTTGCGAGTTCTTTATTTGTTTGTGTAGGTTCGTGGGACTTGTTGAGAAGCCTCCTACTGGATTGATACCTTGGTTCTCAAAAACCAAGGGAAATACTTACGCTACTATGCTGCATCACCCTTTCCTCTTCAAGGAAAACCAACACAAGATCAAGACGTAGCACCCAACAACTGCTTCGACTGCCCTGCAGCCATCACTCTTTGCTTCGTATCAGACCTCGGACGACTCGCCGAGTGCCGCTAGGGAAGCTCTTCGCCAGGTGAACCTTGTTATGGAGCAGGTGAATGTGATGCATGACGCTAGCTAGGTGGCTTACAACGCCAGTGCTGCCCTTTAGACCAATGTTCAGGTCAGCAGAAATCCCGACTGAACTTTCGAATGTTGTTTTCTATCCGATCACCCACTAGGGTGTTTATTTGCTTAGATTTTGGGAAATTTTCCACGCCACTCGACTTGAGTTGAGTCTTAGTAAACTTTCTGGATCAGTGGGGGCATGCCGAGTGCACCCACTAGGTGTAGTCCCCGAGACCACGGTCGACTGCTGGCAGTCGACTGAGGTCTTAGAATGTATCTCTTTCCTATTTTTTTGAACTCACACTGGGCAGACCCTGCTAAGTATCGATCTAAACCAGTGGGGGCACGCTAAGTGCACCCACTGGGTGTAGTCCCCGAGACTACTATTGAATATTTGATTCGGCAGTAGTCTTAGAGTAACTTTTCTCTGTCAATGTCTCTTATTTCTGTCGACTGACATATCACTCTTGCTGACTGCAGAGGTCTTGTGATCTTGGAGCTCGACTTTCCGAGTTAAAGAAGAAGCATATCAGCGTTGAACTTGACCTTGAACTCGCAAAGAAGAATCTCAAGACTGCTCAACAAGAGACGCCCATCATGGGAGGTAACCATTCGACTGTCTTGTCTGCTTAGTAGTTCGCACTTTCCACTGCTTTTCATTCAGTCTCTTTGAACCGAGTGACTTCACACAAGCAGATGTGCGTAGTGAAAACCGCCAACTTCAGGCTCGTCTGAAGAGTGTTGTTTCTTTAGAGAGAATGAAGGAGGCTTTGGAGAATAAGGACCTGGACCTTGCTGTTGCTCAAAAGGAATCACGTTAGAAGACGACGCTTGCGGACCAGAAGCTGGCTTGAGTCGGCAAATTGGAGGATGAGAACGTGAAGTTGAAGACTGCCACCTCAGATGCTAATCGGGAAGTCGAGCAACTGAGGAAGGATAAGGAGAACCTGACCACTGAAGTCGGCGGCCTCAGAGCCAAAATGGGTAAGCTAGAGTCCTACCTGGAACAACTTGCGACCAAGCTTGTCCTGAAGCTTGAAGGTATGGATGTTCAATTAGATAACTATCGTCGACTGAAATTTGTTGCAATACTGTCGACTCATTGTTTTTTGCGATGGAACAGAACTTTGCCAGGACTTTGAAGTTGAAACTGGGCGGCTCGAGATAGGTCTCGACCCCATCAACTGTCCCATGAAAGATGAAGTTGCGATGAACTTGCTTCGATTGGAATCACGCTTGGGCGACGCTGTCGACTATCTGGCTCGGCTGAAGGCTGTGATGACTCGAGTGGACGCCGAACTCTAGCCTCAGGCAGAACTTTCTCAAGGCCTCGAGTCGCTGATGACTTGACTCAACCAGATCCCTGTGATATTGCAGGGGATGCGAACCCTTGTGCCAGAGGAGGGGATGGCTTATATAGAGTGCGCCAGTGTTGGAAATATGCCCTAAAGGCAATAATAAATTAGTTATTATTATATTTCCTTGTTCATGAAAATCGTTTATTATCCATGCTATAATTGTATTGATAGGAAACTCAGATACATGTGTGGGTACATAGACAACCCCATGTCCCTAGTAAGCCTCTGATTGACTAGCTCGTTGATCAATAGATGGTTACGGTTTCCTGACCATGGACATTGGACGTTGTTGATAACGGGATCACATCATTAGGAGAATGATGTGATGGACAAGACCCAATCCTAAGCCTAGCACAAAGATCGTAGTTCGTATGCTAAAGATTTTCTAATGTCAAGTATCATTTCCTTAGACCATGAGATTGTGCAACCCCCGGATACCGTAGGAATGCTTTGGGTGTACCAAACGTCACAACGTAACTGGGTGGCTATAAAGGTGCACTACAGGTATCTCCGAAAGTGTCTGTTGGGTTGGCACGAATCAAGACTGGGATTTGTCACTCCGGTTCACGGAGAGGTATCTCTGGGCCCACTCGGTAGGACATCATCATAATGTGCACAATGTGACCAAGGGGTTGATCACAGGATGATGTGTTACGGAACGAGTAAAGAGACTTTCCGGTAACGAGATTGAATAAGGTACCGATATACCGACGATCGAATCTTGGGCAAGTACAATACCGTTAGACAAAGGGAATTGTATACGGGATCGATTGAGTCCTTGACATCGTGGTTCATCCGATGAGATCATCGTGGAACATGTGGGAGCCAACATGGGTATCCAGATCCCGCTGTTGGTTATTGACTGGAGAACGTCTCGGTCATGTCTGCATGGTTCCCGAACCCGTAGGGTCTACACACTTAAGGTTCGATGACGCTAGGGTTATGAAGGAAGTTTGTATGTGGTTGCAGAATGTTGTTCGGAGTCCCGGATAAGATCCCGGACGTCACGAGGAGTTCCGGAATGGTCCGGAGGTAAAGATTTATATATGGGAAGTCCTGTTTTGGTCACCGGAAAAGTTTCGGGTTTTATCGGTAACGTACCGGGACCACTGGGAGGGTCCCGGGGGTCCACCAAGTGGGGCCACCATCCCCGGAGGGCTGCATGGGCCAACTGTGGGAGGGGACCAGCCCCAGGTGGGCTGGTGCACCCCCCCACCAAGGCCCAAGGCGCAGGGAAGAGTGGGAGGGGGCAAACCCTAGGGCAGATGGGCCCTAAGGCCCACCCCAGGTGCGCCTCCCTCTCTCCCCCTCTGGCCGCCACCCAGATGGGATCTGGGGGCTGCCGCCACCCCTGGGGAGGGAACCCTAGAGGGGGCGCAGCCCCCTCCCCTTCCCCTATATATAGTTGAGGTCTAGGGGCTGCCCAACACATGGTTTTCTCTCCCTCTTGGCGCAGCCCTACCTCTCTCCCTTTTCCTCTCCCACGGTGCTTGGCAAAGCCCTGCAGGATTGCCACGCTCCTCCATCACCACCACGCCATTGTGCTGCTGCTGGATGGGGTCTTCCTCAACCTCTCCCTCTCTCCTTGCTGGATCAAGGCATGGGAGACGTCACCGGGTTGTACGTGTGTTGAACGCGGAGGTGCCGTCCGTTCGGCACTAGGATCTCCGGTGATTTGGATCACGACGAGTACGACTCTTTCAACCCCGTTCTCTTGAACGCTTCCGCTTAGCGATCTACAAGGGTATGTAGATGCACTCTCCTTCCCCTCGTTGCTGGTTTCTCCATAGATAGATCTTGGTGACACATAGGAAAATTTTGAATTTCTGCTATGTTCCCCAACAGTGGTATCAGAGCTAGGTCTATTGCATAGATTCTTTGCACGAGTAGAACACAAAGTAGTTGTGGGCATTGACTTTGTTCAATATGCTTACCGTTACTAGTCCAATCTTGTTTCGACGGTATTGTGGGATGAAGCGGCCCGGACCGACCTTACACGTACACTTACGTGAGACAGGTTCCACCGACTGACATGCACTTGGTGCATAAGGTGGCTAGCGGGTGCCAGTCTCTCCCACTTTAGTCGGAACAGATTCGATGAAAGGGGTCCTTATGAAGGGTAAATAGCAATTGGCATATCACGTTGTGGTTTTGCGTAGGTAAGAAACGTTCTTGCTAGAAACCCATAGCAGCCGCGTAAAACATGCAAACAACAATTAGAGGACGTCTAACTTGTTTTTGCAGGGTATGCTATGTGATGTGATATGGCCAAGAAGAATGTGATGAATGATATGTGATGTATGAGATTGATCATGTTCTTGTAATAGGAATCACGACTTGCATGTCGATGAGTATGACAACCGGCAGGAGCCATAGGAGTTGTCTTGATTTATTGTATGACCTGCATGTCATTGAACAACGCCATGTAATTACTTCACTTTATTGCTAACTGGTAGCCATAGTAGTAGAAGTAATAAGTTGGCGAGACAACTTCATGAAGACACGATGATGGAGATCATGATGATGGAGATCATGGTGTCATGCCGGTGACGATGATGATCATGGAGCCCCGAAGATGGAGATCAAAAGGAGCAATATGATATTGGCCATATCATGTCACTATTTGATTGCATGTGATGTTTATCATGTTTATACATCTTATTTGCTTAGAACAACGGTAGTAAATAAGATGATCCCTCATTAAAATTTCAAGAAAGTGTTCCCCCTAACTGTGCACCATTGCGAAAGTTCATCGTTTCGAAGCACCACGTGATGATCGGGTGTGATAGATTCTTACGTTCACATATAACGGGTGTAAGCCAGATTTACACACGCGAAACACTTAGGTTAACTTGACGAGCCTAGCATGTACAGACATGGCCTCGGAACACAAGAGACCGAAAGGTCGAGCATGAGTCATATGGAGGATACGATCAACATGAAGATGTTCACTGATGATGACTAGTCCGTCTCACGTGATGATCGGACACGGCCTAGTTGACTCGGATCATGTAATCACTTAGATGACTAGAGGGATGTCTATCTGAGTGGGAGTTCATTAGATGAACTTAATTCTCCTGAACATAGTCAAAAGATCTTTGCAAATTATGTCGTAAGCTCGCGCTTTAGTTCCACTGTTTAGATGTGTTCCGAGAGAAAATATAGTTGAAAGTTGACAGTAGCGATTATGCGGACAGTAGAAAGCTTATGTCCTTAATGCACCGCTCAGTGTGCTGAACCCCAAACATCGTCTGTGGATGTTGCGAACATCGGACATACACGTTTTGATAACTACGTGATAGTTCAGTTAAACGGTTTAGAGTTGAGGCACCAAAGACGTTTTTGAAACGTCGCGGAACATATGAGATGTTTCGAGGGCTGAAATTGGGATTTCAGGCTCGTGCCCACGTCAAGAGGTATAAGACCTCCGACGATTTTCTTAGCCTGCAAACTAAGGGAGAAAAGCTCAATCGTTGAGCTTGTGCTCAGATTGTCTGAGTGCAACAATCACTTGAATCGAGTGGGAGTTGATCTTCCAGATGAGATAGTGATGTTTCTCCAAAGTCATTGCCACCAAGCTGCTAGAGCTTCGTGATGAACTATAACATATCAGGGATAGATATGATGATCCTTGAGGTATTCACGATGTTTGACACCGCGAAAGTAGAATCAAGAAGGAGCATCAATTGTTGATGGTTGGTGAAACCACTAGTTTCAAGAAGGGCAAGGGCAAGAAGGGATACTTCATGAAACGACAAATCAGCTGCTGCTCCAGTGAAGAAACCCAAGGTTGAACCTAAACCCGAGACTAAGTGCTTCTGTAATAAGGGGAACAGCCACTGGAGCAGAATTACCCTAGATACTTGGTAGATGAGAAGGCTGGCAAGGTCGATAGAAGTATATTGGATATACATTATGTTAATGTGTACTTTACTAGTACTCCTAGTAGCACCAGGGTATTAGATACCGGTTCGGTTGCTAAGTGTTAGTAACTCGAAATAAAAGGCTACGGAATAAACGGAGACTAGCTAAAGGTGAGCTGACGATGTGTGTTGGAAGTGTTTCCAAGTTTGATGTGATCAAACATCGCACGCTCCCTCTACCATCAAGATTAGTATTAAACCTGAATAATTGTCATTTGGTGTTTGCGTTGAGCATAGACATGATTGGATTATGTCTATCACAATACGGTTATTCATTTAAGGAGAATAATGGTTACTCTATTTATTTGAATAATACCTTCAATGGTCTTGCACCTAAAGGAATGGTTTATTGAATCTCGATCGTAGTGATACACATTTTCATGCCAAAAGATATAAGATAGTAATGATAGTACCACTTACTTGTGGCACTGCCATGTAAGTCATATTGGTATAAAACGCATGAAGAAGCTCCATGTTGATGGATCTTTGGACTCACTCGTTTTTGAAAAGTTTGAGACATGCGAACCATGTCTATTGGTGTATACGCATGAAGAAACTCCATGCAGATGGATCATTTGGACTCACTTGATTTTGAATCACTTGAGTTATGCAAATCATACCACATGGGCAAGATGACTGAAAGGCCTCGTTTTTCAGTAAGATGGAACAAGATAGCAACTTGTTGGAAGTAACACATTTTGATGTGTGCAGTCCAATGAGTGCTGAGGCATGCAGTGAATATCGTTATGTTCTTACTTCACAAATGATTCGAGTAGATGTTGAGCATATTTACTTGATGAAACACAAGTCTGAATTATTGAATGGTTCATATAATTTCAGAGTGAAGTTAAAGATCATCGTGACAAGAGGATAAAATGTCTATGATATGATCATAGAGATGAGTATCTGAGCTACGAGCTTTGGCACGCAATTAAGACATTGTGGAAATTGTTTCACAACTAATACCGCCTGGAACACCATAGTGTGTCCGAACATCATAGTTGCACCCTATTGGATATGGTGCATACCATGATGTCTCTTATCAAATTACCACTATCGTTCATGGGTTAGGCATTAGAGACAACCGCACTCACTTTAATAGGGCACCACGTAATTCCGTTGAGACGACACCGTTTGAACTATGGTTTGGAGAAACCTAAGTTGTCGTTTCTTAAAAGTTTGGGGCTGCGATGCTTATGTGAAAAGGTTTCGTCGTGATAAGCTCAAACCCAAAATGGATAAATACATCTTCATAGGATACCCAAAATGGTTGGGTATACCTCCTATCTCTGATCCGGAAGCAAAAGTAATTGTTTCTTGAACCGGGTCCTTTCTCGAGGAAAAGTTTCTCTCGAAAGTATTGAGTGGGAGGATGGTGGAGACTTGATGAGGTTATTGAACCGTCACTTCAAATAGTGTGTAGCAGGGCACAGGAAGTTGTTCCTGTGGCACCTACACCAATTGAAGTAGAAGCTTATGATAGTGATCATGAAACTTCGGATCAAGTCACTACCAAACCTTGTAGGTCGACAAGGATGCGTACTGCTTCAGAGTGGTACAGTAATCCTGTCTTGAAGGTCATGTTGCTAGACAATAATGAACCTACGAGCTATGGAGAAGCGATGGTGGGCCCGGATTCCGACGAATGGCTCGAGGCCATAAAATCTGAGAAAGGATCCATGACTTTGGAAGAAATACTTGATGGTCGTAAGGCCGTTGGGTACAGATGGATTTTAAAAGGAAGACAGACAATGATGGTAAGTATCACCATTAAGAAAGCTCGACTTGTCGTTAAAGATGTTTTCCGACAAGTTCAAGGAGTTGACTACGGTGAGGCTTTCTCACTCATAGCGATGCTAAGAGTCTGTTGGAATTGGATTAGCAGTTACTGCATTATTTATGAAATCTTGCATATAGGATGTCAAAACATTGTTTCCTCGACAGTTTTCTTGAGGAAAGGTTGTATGTGATACAACCAGAAGGTTTTGACAATCCTGAAGAATGCTAACAAATATGCAAAACTCCAGCAATCCTTCTAAGGACTGGAGTAAGCATCTCGGAGTTGGAATGTACGCTTTGATGAGATGATCAAAGATTTTGGGTTTATACAAAAGTTTATGAGAAACTTGTATTTCCAAAGAAGTGAGTGGGAGCACTATAGTATTTTTGATGAGTATATGTTGTTGACATATTGTTGATCAGAAATGATGTAGAATTTCTGGAATGCATATAGGGTTATTTGAAAAGTGTTTTCAATAGAAAACCTGGATTAAGATGCTTGAACATTAAGCATCAAGATCTATGAGGATAGATCAAAGACCGCTAAATGGTACTTTCAAATGAGAACATACCTTGACATGATCTTGAAGGTGTTCAAGATGGATCAGTCAAAGAAGGAGTTCTTGCCTGATTTGTAAGGTATGAAGTTAAGAGTTAAAGCTCGACCACGGCAGAAGAGAGAGAAAGGACGAAGGTCGTCCCCTATGCTTCAGACGTAGGCTCTATAGTATGCTATGCTGTGTACCGCACCAGAAGTGTGCCTTGCCATGAGTCAGTCAAGGGGTACAAGAATGATCCAAGAATAGATCATTGGACAGCGGTCAAAATTGTCCTTGGAGTAAATAAAGGACATGTTTCTCGATTATGGAGGTGATAAAGAGTTCGGCGTAAAGGGTTACGTCGATGCAAGCTTTAACACCTATCCGAATGACTCTGAGTAGCAAACCGGATACGTATGGTGGAGCAACCATTTGGAATAGCTCCAAGTGGAGCGTGGAAGCAGCATTTACAATATGACATAGAGAATTGCAAAGTACATACGGATCTGAATGTTGCAGACCCGTTGACTAAAACTTCTCTCACAAGCAAAACATGATAAAACCCCAGAACTCATTGAGTCTTAATCACATGATGATGTGAACTAGTTTAGTGACACTAGTAAACTCTTTGGATGTTGGTCACATGGCGATGTGACCTATCAGTGTTAATCACATGATGATGTGAACTAGACTCTAGTGCAAGTGGGAGACTGTTGGAAATATGCCCTAGAGGCAATAATAAATTAGTTATTATTATATTTCCTTGTTCATGATAATCGTTTATTATCCATGCTATAATTGTATTGATAGGAAACTCAGATACATGTGTGGGTACATAGACAACACCATGTCCCTAGTAAGCCTCTAATTGACTAGCTCATTGATCAATAGATGGTTACGGTTTCCTGACCATGGACATTGGATGTCGTTGATAACGGGATCACATCATTAGGAGAATGATGTGATGGACAAGACCCAATCCTAAGCCTAGCACAAAGATCGTAGTTCGTATGCTAAAGCTTTTCTAATGTCAAGTATCATTTCCTTAGACCATGAGATTGTGCAACCCCCGGATATCGTAGGAATGCTTCAGGTGTACCAAACGTCACAACGTAACTGGGTGGCTATAAAGGTGCACTACAGGTATCTCCGAAAGTGTTTGTTGGGTTGGCACGATCAAGACTGGGATTTGTCACTCCGGTTCACAGAGAGGTATCTCTGGGCCCACTCGGTAGGACATCATCATAATGTGCACAATGTGACCAAGGGGTTGATCACGGGATGATGTGTTACGGAACGAGTAAAGAGACTTGCCGGTAACGAGATTGAATAAGGTATTGATATACCGACGATCGAATCTTGGGCAAGTACAATACCGTTAGACAAAGGGAATTGTATACGGGATCGATTGAGTCCTTGACATCGTGGTTCATCCGATGAGATCATCGTGGAACATGTGGGAGCCAACATGGGTATCCAGATCCCGCTGTTGGTTATTGACCGGAGAATGTCTCGGTCATGTCTGCATGGTTCCCGAACCCGTAGGGTCTACACACTTAAGGTTCGATGATGCTAGGGTTATAAAGGAAGATTGTATGTGGTTGCCGAATGTTGTTCGGAGTCCGGGATAAGATCCGAACGTCACGAGGAGTTCCGGAATGGTCCGGAGGTAAAGATTTATATATGGGAAGTCCTGTTTTGGTTAACGGAAAAAGTTTCGGGTTTTATCGGTAACGTACCGGGACCATCGGGAGGGTCCCGGGGGTCCACCAAGTGGGGCCACCATCCCAGGAGGGCTGCATGGGCCAAGTGTGGGAGGGGACCAGCCCCAGGTGGGCTGGTGCGCCCCCCCCACCAAGGCCCAAGGCGCAGGGAAGAGTGGGAGGGGCAAACCCTAGGGCAGATGGGCCCTAAGGCCCACCCCAGGTGCGCCTCCCCTCTCTCCCCCTCTGGCCGCCACCCAGATGGGATCTGGGGGCTGCCGCCACCCCTGGGGAGGGAACCCTAGAGGGGGCGCAGCCCCCTCCCCTTCCCCTATATATAGTTGAGGTCTAGGGGCTGCCCAACACATGGTCTTCTCTCCCTCTTGGCGCAGCCCTACCTCTCTCCCTTCTCCTCTCCCGCGGTGCTTGGCGAAGCCCTGCAGGATTGCCACGCTCCTCCATCACCACCACGCCGTTGTGCTGCTGCTGGATGGGGTCTTCCTCAACCTCTCCCTCTCTCCTTGCTGGATCAAGGCATGGGAGACGTCACCGGGCTATACGTGTGTTGAACGCGGAGGTGCCGTCCGTTCGGCACTAGAATCTCCGGTGATTTGGATCACGACGAGTACGACTCCTTCACCCCCGTTCTCTTGAACGCTTCTGCTTAGCGATCTACAAGGGTATGTAGATGCACTCTCCTTCCCCTCGTTGCTGGTTTCTCCATAGATAGATCTTGGTGACACGTAGGAAAATTTTGAATTTCTGCTACGTTCCCCAACAGCCAGGACCCCAGCCATCCTCCATTACAAGAGGCTTAATGTACATAAAGTAGGGGCGTTACTGGTAACGCCAGCCTTAAGTGCTGTTAATGCCTATAAAGACTACGAAGTGAATGTCCGACTGTTGTAGTTCCTTCTGACTCCTGGTCTTCGATAGATCGAGTGGTTCTCTGTATGGTTGAGTGACGGTAGGGAGGAGGACCTCCGAGTGACCTGACTGTCGAGTGGATTGCACTCGACATCTCCGACTGGTGGTATCTTGTTGTCTCTTGGATTCCTTATCTTCTAGGATAGTGACCTTGGGTAGGACGTATAGGTCAGGCCTATGGTCCTACCCCAGGTCTGTATCCTCATCACTCGGCTGTGCAGCTACAACGGCGAGGCGCTGCAGTGGCGGCGGTGCAAAGCATCTTGGATGGTGCTGCCCAATTTCTTCGAGGTGGTGAAATGTGTGATGCTCGGATGAAAATCTTGCACGGCTCTTGCCGGGCCGGCAACGATGGCGCCTGTGGGTGTCGTTTCCCTCCTTGGAGGCGTTGCCGAGGGTATTCGACATCTCCCTCGCTCGTATGGAATTGGTTGTTGTCTCCCGGCGAAAGCCTTGATTCGGTCGGATCGGCATGATGGCGGCGTACTTGACGTCGTTCCTCTGTTGAGAGCATCGTGTTTGGAGGCATGGCCTGGTTCCTCGTTGCTCTCCTCCGGTGTTTGCTGTGGCCCAATTTTGATTATTGGCGGTGCTATGCACAGCCGTCGTCGGTGCGTCCAAGACGGTGTTTTCCTCGGATCGGATCAAGTCCTGCCATTTACTTGCCACTTCTCTTCGGCATTTAGGGTGGATGGTGCATTGACAAGCGAAGTTCCGTGGGAGCAGTTGGTCTTCTGAGGTGCCGACATGGGTCGAGACGTGGTGTTGTTATCTGTTGGGCAAGCACTTGTCCTTTGTAGTGTTGTATGGTCGTTGGTGGCCTGGGTGTGGTGGTTGTGCTACACTCGTTGTTCGCAGCGAGTGATAGTCATTTTGTACTTATAATTCTACCTTCTATAAAGCTATGGTACGCCTAGGCGTACTCTCGAAAAAAGCTTATATTGGCTGCTATGGCAAAAGGGGACCATAGCCCCCCACCTACCCTACAAATCCATTATATGCTGAGCACCTGTGGTAATTTGGACTAGTGTAGGCTTTAGCAATTATACTAGATTGGTTTGCTTTGGTCTGCGCAGAGACCGAACAGTCACAGCCCGTTTCAATCCATGGACAAAACCTGGATCGAGTGACCAATTCGACTGTACCTCTGTATGATATCAGCGATTTCATCTGCCACGCACGGGTTAGGTGTCGTTGTCGCCGGTGCCGTCTGCCTGACACCAAGCCTTTCGTGGCTGGTGCGTGTGCCCCCTCTCGCCTCTGTAGGTAGGTAGATATGCTGATGACCACAAAGCTGTGCAAACTTGGCTTGGTTGGATTGCCCAGATTACTTCAGAAATCATTATGTCTGATTGGGCTTGGTCGTCAATTGCTTATGCCCTTTTCACGTTAGGCTTTGTCCATGGTTTGAGCTTGTAGTTTGAATCTAAAAATCAGAAACACTTTGGATTAGGTTGGGTTGAAAAAACGTACAATTTGGTTTGGTTTGGTTTGGGTTCTAGCTGATTCTTTTTTGGATCGGTTTGGTTCGGATCCTAGATGTGTGATGCTATGGGTTGGACTGGCTTTGGTTTGGATGCGAAGCTATTCCCAGCCTTAGTTGCAATATCTGAATTTGTGGATTTGTTTATCAGTTTGAGCATTTGAATTTCCCCCGTTTCCCCTCTCTTGAGTCAGATGTTAGATGCCACTTAACATCTTCTCTTCCCTAGGGTAAAAAGGGGCCATTGCCCCCCCCCCCCACCCCACCACATAAACACACACACACTCATCACTCTAGCAATCTACTATGTATACCTTTTTTTTGCGAGAAGCATTATGTATATATAGGCTTGGGTTTATAAATACATGTTGGGTTTTGTCAAGTTTGATTTAGAGTACGTACGCGTGGCTAGCAACTTGAGAATTGATGAAATTGAGTTAATTTGATTTAGAAGAAGAAGAAGAAGATATAAAACCAGACATAGTAATTTGGAAAAAGGAAAAAATGTTTCTTTTTTCAGAAAAGGGGGGGGGGGGGGGGGAAGCAAAGGTAAATGTGGGCCATTGGATGAGCGATGGATGGGTGAGAGAGACCATCCATCGGTCTGTCTGTGTAGTAAGTAGTATGTTGACTAGTCCAAGCAAGCCAAGGAAGAGAAGAGATCAGATCAGATCTCATCTCAGTCTCCTCTGCTCAGGTCGCCGGCGATGGCGATGGCGCCGTCCCTCCGCACCACCGTCCTGCTCCTCCTCTTCCTCCTCGCCGCCTCTTCTCAGGCGGAGGCGGCACAAGCGGCGGAGGACGGCATCCGGGTCCTCTCCGCCGAGAAAAGGGTACGTACTACGAACCATCTCAAATCTGAATCTGAATCGGAATCCTAATCCCCATCCCCCATACAAGTAGCAGTCAGCCAGATTACTACTACTACTCTAATTTGCCTGGCCGCCTGGCCAACAAGAAAGAAAGTTTAGTTTGTTACTCGAATCCAATCGAATCGAATCCAATCCGTGTGGTGTGGTGTGGTGTGGTGTGGGTGTGGTGTGAGGTACTCCGATCCCTGCTTTGCTGCTGCTAATTTTTACTAGGATAGGTTAGGATAGGACACCCTGGTGTTGATATACAATTGTCTCTGCACTGCAGGCAGGCAGGCAGGCAGGCTGATTATATACAGATAGATAGATAGATAAATTTGAGCTGATTTATGATGATGCCTTCCTTCCTTCCTTCCTTTCTTTCATTCAGGATTGGTATTGGTATTGGTATTGGTATTGGTATTGGTATTGCATAGCATTTCTTTCTTTCTTTCTTTCTTTCATTAAGGGTGATTTGGTCGCAACAGCAACACTAACCAAGCCTACTCATGCCTGCAGATCGACCTCACCGGCCCCATCGTCAAGGTCTTCCTCACCCTCAAGGTTGGTAATTCATTCTCCTCATTACATCCATCCATCCCGCTCTCACCAACTGCTACCTTCCTTACTACTCACACACACACACTTTAACTTCCTACTGCCAGGTCCAGAACGCCGCCACCGGCGCCGACGCCTCACACGTCCTCATCGCCTTCACGCCTGCCGAGGCCGACCACCTCGCCATCGTCAAGGCCACCCGGGCCGAGGGCAAGCGCAAGAAGAAGGCCTACATCCCGCTCCCAGTAACACCCGCCGACGCCGCCACCGCCGCTCCCAACGGCGCCCGCCTCTACTCCATCTCCCTTCCCAGCCCACTAAAACCCGCCGAGACCACCACGGTGGAGGTCTTCTACGTGCTCACCCACTCCCTCGAGCCCTTCCCTGCCGAGATCACCCAGTCCGAGTCCCAGCTCGTGTACTACCGCGACAGCGCCGTCATCCTCTCGCCGTACCATGTCCAGGAGCAGGGCACCTACGTCAAGACGCCCAGCAGCAGGGTCGAGTCCTTCACCAGGGCCGACCCCACCAGCCGCTCGGGCCCTGATGTCAAATACGGCGCGTACAGCAACCAGCTCCCATACGCCTACTCGCCCATCATTCTGCATTATGAGAACAACCATGCGTTTGCTGTCGTCGAGGAGCTCGTGCGCAAGGTGGAGATCTCCCACTGGGGGAACGTCCAGGTCACCGAGCACTACAAGTTGAAGCATGGCGGTGCCAAGCACAAAGGAGTCTTTTCAAGGTTTGCTGCAACCCCTGTCTTATGCCTTTTATCCCTTCACAATATCTGCTTATTTAAAAAAATGTTTTGACATACAGAAAATGGGAACTGTGTTAGTATTTTCATTACAAGCCGCTATCTATCGTGCCAATAACATTGTCGAAATCCTGAATGAAATGACTCCAGCAAACTCTAGCGCATTACCTGAACACTTGATTAAAAGCGGCAACTGGGATACTTCAGACTCTATGATTGCCATCCTCAGTTACAAATTATCTCTGTTATTTGTCAACTTCTTACAACAGTATAGGTCTGGTAGCTGTGAGATGAATAATGTATAACCTACTATCTTCCTGTACTGCTGTACTTTTGGCTAGGTGATGTATGCCATGTTGAAATCAAACAGCACTAGGCAAATACAGTATACATGAACTACCACTCTAACAGTATGCCTTATGGATTTGAAATCTGGATGATTTCTTCCAAGCTGTATTAACAAATCGATCATTCTGTGTCTTTGTGTTGGTCAATAAGTCCAAATCTTTCTAGTAACTCGTTTTGACGTTTGTTGCCAGGCTCGAGTACCCGTCTAGGCAGTCTATTAGTGGAATACATTGATTTTTGAATCTACGATTGCCATGATCAATTACAGATTATCTCTCTGATTATTCGTCAACTTCTTTCAATAGTATAGGTCCGGTAGCAGAGAAATAAAGTGTATGCAGTCCACTGTCTCCCATTATACAGCTTTACTTTTGGCTATGTGATTTATGCCAGACAAATACATGAACTGACAGCATGCATTTATAGACTAGGAATCAGTATCTTAACAAATCAATCATTCTGTATCTTGTGTTTGTCAATCAAGTCCAGTGCTTTGTGGCAACTCATTTATAATTTTTGTTGCTAGGCTCGAGTATCAGGCTAGGCAATCTATCAGCGGAGCGTCATCATTTAAGAATCTTCTTGCAAGGTTGCCTCCACGAGTTCATTCAGTCTACTATCGTGATGAGATTGGTAACATCTCCTCATCCCATCTGCGCAGTGATTCATACAAGGTATTGGATGTTTCTCCACAGATGCTGCTAGTGTTAGTTGCAAATAAGATACCTGCTGGTTTCATTGTTGATTTGGAACTAATGTTGGCACATGGTTTTGTTATTTCAGTCAGAACTAGAAATTGAACCAAGATATCCGCTTTTTGGTGGGTGGCACTGCACTTTCACCATCGGCTATGGTATGCCACTGCAAGATTTCCTGTTTGAATCGGCTGATGGCCGACGCTTTGCCAATCTTACATTTGGATGCCCTCTACTGAATACTGTGGTTGATAATCTTACCATCAAGGTAAGGCAGCACAAAGCTCAATTCTGATGAAACATATTTCTCATTACTGGTAAAGTAGAATGCTATTCATGTAGTATCCTGTAGCAGCAGCGCCTGTCCTGTTGCAGCTCTGCTCTTAGAATGTGTACATAAGCAAGCGGCAAGCCTGTACAGTTATAGTGATTCTCATATTCTGTATGATCATTTTCCAGAGCTGACTATTCATGTTCTTTACAATCTCGGATCTTTTAGAACTTGTCATTACCTGCAAGTACTAAATAAACAAAAAGAAAATATATTCTTGAGAATCAACTCAACTGGGATAGAAGATTGTACGAATGTAGTTGTAGCTCCTTTTTATTTACACATCTAGCAGCCTCATTTATTAAACCTTGTAATAAATGTGACAGGTTGTGCTTCCCGAGGGATCGAAAAGCCCGCAGGCTGTTGTTCCTTTCGAGACCGAGCAACATCTTGAGGTAATCATCCCATGTTTCCGTCAACTACATGAAAAAGGAAGAAATTTGCTCATACTGCGTAAATAAGCTACCTCAAAGTAAATTTGCTACCTCAAAGTAAATTTGTTTCTGGTTTGATGATATCGTTTTCCCTTTCTCGAGTCCTGGTTGTGATGATGACATATGGCACTGATGCAGACTAGCTATTCATACCTGGATGTTGTGGGGAGGACGACAGTGGTGATAAAGAAGAAAAACGTAGTAGGAGAGCACAATGTTCCATTCCAGGTAGGTATTTTGGAGAGCGGCGAGCCCTGTTTCTTCTTTTATTTAGGTTTTGTTGATCCAGTATCTTACCATTCTGTGAACTGCATGCAGGTGTACTACGAGTTCAGCCCGATCTTCATGCTGGCGGAGCCGCTGATGCTGGTAACCGCAGTGCTGCTCTTGTTCGCGGCGTGCATTGTGTATCTTCACACGGATCTTTCCATCGCGAAATCGCAGGCCTCCTGAAGGAGGAGTAGCTGCAAACTAGTCGTTGTGATGAAGTAATTGATGGTGGTGAAACATTAGCTTTGGGGAGTTTTGTAGAAGAAGCAAGCATGACGATAATTGATTGCTGTAGGAACTTTGACTCTTTTATTTTCCTGTGGAAGAAAAAGAAAAATCACAATTGGATTGGATGTTGAGCAACAACTTGGTTAGTCTGATCAAGATACGTTTACCTTGATTCAACTTTCCGTCAATTAGTTGAGATCTTTTCCACCCTTTAGTCGTAACTATGAGTACAAAATATAAAAAATGTTGAGAGTAGTCGGCCATCCCAACTTTGTGCTTCTAACATATTTTCCCTGAATTTGCAGATGCTGAGTTCATTCGTGATGCAGGCCCAAAAGAAATTAAAACAATTTCAGAATTTCAGAAATTAAAAATATAGATGAAAAATGCTAGAACAACCAACCAATGCAAAACACTAAACACAAGCGATGCTCCAATCTTCGAACGTCCCCAATCTCTCTCTCGCAAACCAAACCCTAGCCTGGCCTAGCAACAATGGCGCCGTGAATCCAATCCAATCCAATCGGAGCCGAATCGAATCGTGCCGGACGGACGGAGGGAGGAAGAAGAGAGAGGGGAGAGATGGTGGGGCGCAACGAGGAGAAGGCGCGGCTGGCGCTGGCCGCCATGAACAAGCTGGGGTTCGGCCGGAAGCAGGCCACTCCCGTGCTCAAGCGCCTCTTCAGGCTCTTCGACCGGCAGTGGGAGCCCATCGAGGCCGACTCCTACCGCGCCCTCGCCGAAGCAATCCTCGACGACCAACTCCAATCCCAATCCCAATCCCAATCCCAACCACAGCACCAGGTCCAATCATCTCCTTCTTCTTCCTTTCCCCTCCCCTCCCCTCCCCTCCCCTTCCCTTCCCTTCCCTTCCGTCGGTTCGGAACTCATGACAAGATTGTTCTTTTTTTTTTCCAGCCCAACGGCGGCGGCGGCGGCGGCAATGAGGCGCCGGGGCAGGAGGAGGAGCTGGATGCCATGCCAGAAATCTCCACCCCTTCCACAACCCCCTCTTTCAGAGCCACACCACCGCAAAGCTCCAGCTCCAGGACCCATTTCAGAGCCCCTGCCTCTGCCTCTGCTCCTCCACCCGGATCCACAGCCAGAGGCATAGTGGAAAGGGTTGTCTTGGCCCCAGCCCCAGGCGCACCCTCACCAACCGCACTGCTCACCAAGCACAAGCAGATGATGGATGCAGAGTTTCAGCAGCCTGCCTTCTTCCCCAAACACCCCAACCCCCAACCCCCTCAACCTCAACCTGTCGACATGGACGCGTCCGGCTGTCCGGATGTGCAGCCTGGCTTGATTCTCCGCTCCCGCAACCGCAACCACAACCTCAACCTCAACGCTTCCTCCTCTTCCGAGCTCAATGCGTTGCTTCCGCCTGACCGTGACCGAAATCCTCACCACATTTCAGGTTCCAACTCTTCCACCTCATCCATCCTTTTGCCCCTGTATAAATTACTACTACATTATAGGCCCCGTCGACATGAGGTTAAGCAGATTGGTTGATATCTTTTATATTGGTATTGTAGAGCATGCATCACACTACACTTTGAGCATTTGGTCCCTATTATTAATAACATATATCTGTATATGCTGCATTAGGATATCAATCATTTTTAATGGATGTTAACCAATTCAGCAGCTTGCTAGTGCCTGCTTATGTTATTGTAACAAAACACTTAATTTGCTTATGTTGTTGCAGCCTTCTATCATGCTTACAAGATTTTATCTTTGTTTTCTTCAGTTGCTCACTTGCCCTGTAACATCCCTATCTTTGTTTTCTTCAGTTGGTCGATCGGTTCAGTTTCGTACATTGTTATATATATGAAACTGATATTGCTAGCATCAATTACACAACATGCACCCTCTGAATTGAATTGATCGGTTCAGTTTTGTGTATTGTTCACAGAAATTGCTATCAACACAGGTTGCAATCTTTGCTTGTTAACTTAATGTTATAATAAGTAAGACCTGCTGAATCTTTTTTTTTTTTTGCTTGGTTGGTGGAACTCTTGTTACAGAATGTGTCAAACAAGTCTTTAATCTTGCTGTCATTGTTTTCTTTTCTTGACTAATCATCTTATTCTGATTCATTCATCTCTTTTGGACTTGACACAGGTAGTGATAAAAACAGGGCAATTCAGCATCACAACAGAAATGCAGAGATGCCTGCTGTATCTGTGGAGCCAACAAGCAGCAGCACACTGATCAATGGAACAGGGTCTCAAGTGCAGGAGATTGATGTCGCGTCATCCCCTGGGGCGAGGTTAAGCTGTCTCTGAAATGCAGCGCACACCCATCAAAGCTCAACATGCCTGATCTGGAAGCAGTTTACAAGATGGTTGAGGACAAATACCACTGCTCGGACAAGCTTCTTCCTCCTGATTTCTCCATTCCTGGCCTCATGGCCGAGATATGCCAGAGTGTCGTGCAGCTGGGCACTCAACATACTGTGGAGCATATTACACAATCACGTACCGTTGGTAACGGCAGCACGTCTAAATGCGTGGAGGGTGGTTCAGCGAGTTCAACTACTGCCCCGCAACCGCATTCGGCACTTTCAAGGACTACCCATGATGTACATGACATATCCAAGGGACAAGAAAATGTCAAGATACCGATAGCAAATGAGTCTGGCAGAGGAAAATGCCCACCATCGTTTTCCTACGTACCAGGCAACGAGGTATTTCAAAATGGTATTGTGAACATCTCCCTTGCACAGATTGGTGCTGAAGACTGTTGTGCTGATTGCTTTGGCGACTGCTTGTCTGCGCCTGTACCATGCGCTTGTGCAAGAGTCACCGGGGGTGAATATGCATACACACCGGGCGGTTTGGTAAAGCCAGATTTCATTGACAAGTGTGTCTCCATGAACCGGGTTCCCGAAGCACATCACAAGGTCTTTTGCAAGACGTGCCCGCTCGAGAGGTCGAGAGATAAAGCCTCACCAGAGCCTTGCAGGGGCCACCTTGTTCGGAAATTCATCAAGGAGTGCTGGAGCAAATGCAGGTGCAGCACGCGGTGCGGCAACCGTGTGGTCCAACGCGGCATAAGATTCAACCTTGAGGTTAGTATTTTGGTGAATGTATTCCTCCTTTATTTGCCGTGTGCAGCAGGCTGATCATTATGCTGATGCCGGATGGCTTTCTTCTTACCATATAGGTGTTTTCCACGGGAAATGGGAGGGGTTGGGGGCTGCGCACGCAGAATGCATTGCCAAAAGGAGCTTTTGTGTGCGAATATGCGGGGGAAATACTAACATGCGCAGAAGTACAGGAGCGGGCGGTCGAGAACATGAAGAATGCTAGGTATACACATGCGGTAGTGTTGGATGCTGGCTGGTCTTCGGGAGGGTCGCTGAAGGACGAAGAGGCCTTGTGCCTAGATGGAACCTTTTATGGGAATGTTGGCAGATTCATCAACCACAGGTGTGCTCTTGTCTTGTCTTGTCTTTAATAACAGGGTCATTGCTCTTTCTTGAATGACACAGCAAAAAAATGAAGAGGCTTAACTAACTACATCTTGTCATCCCAATTGATGATGTAGATGCCGTGACTCAAATCTGGCCATGGTTCCTGTTCAAGTGGAGACTCCTGATCGGCACTATTACCATGTGAGCCACTAACTAAGAACTAGTCTTAACAAGCAATTTGACTGATGCAGTGTTTTTTCAGACTCTGAAAGTAGCATAAGCATAAGGTAGACACAGGAAGGAAGCTGATGATGCTATTTGTTTTTGATGATGATGATGATGATGATTATGGAAAACAGGTTGCATTCTTCACTAGCAGGAAGGTGGAGGCCCTAGAGGAACTGACATGGGTATGTATGTATGTATGTATGCACAGTTTGTTCTTGTTAATAGTACTTAGTAATGAAGCAAAGCATAAGCATTGTTTGTTGGTGAGACCAAGGAAGGTGTGTACGCGTCTGTAAAGTGAGTTGCTGCTATTGTTGATTGGTTGGTTGGTTTGGTTTGGTTTGGTTTGGTTGCAGGACTATGGGATTGATTTCGACGAGGAGTTGGGGCCGGTGAAGGTGTTTGAGTGCCTGTGTGGAAGCAAGTACTGCCGAGGAAGTCATCGGCATTGGCATCGTCAGCGCCTGAGTATGTTTGTTTGTGTCCTCTCCTCTCCTTCCTTGCTTGCTTGCTTGCTTCCTTCTTTGCTTCCTTGCTTCCTTCCTTGGGTTTTGTTCTGTTGTTTTACGAAAATGGCTAGGCTAGGAGTGATAGTTTTGTGGTTTGTGTGTTGGTTTTGCAGGGAATGGGAATGGGAAGAAGAGAAGCAGGATTGAAGGGTGTTGATGCCATGCCTGTTAACTCATTCACCAAGTAATAGTAGTACTAGTACTAGTAGTAGTAGTAGTAGTAGGCAATTGACCTGGCTGAAGCAATGTTGTTGGTGGAACAATGCTGTCTCTCTTTCTGATGCTGCTGCTGCTGCTCTGTTCAGTGTAGTGAAATGAAAATGAAGCAAAGCATCCATGAGAAGATGAATGAGGTGGTGTAGTGACCTTGAGGCAAGAGAGTTAGTTATTATTCAGTCACCTTGAGGCAAAAGAGATGAATGATTGCTTGCACATCTAATACGTACATATAATGTACATCCAGTACGTACTAGGCTGGATTGGAACAGCAACAGGGCACAAGAGCAGAGACGAGGGTAACAACTGAGAGAGAGCACGGTCGTAGTCAGCACGGTCGCCGGCCTCTTCACCGGCAATGAACTGGGCGTGGCCATCCTGACTTTGGGTCTCCTCGAGATCGTAGGCAGGGACATGACCACCGTCGTAGATCACATCCTCCATGAACTGGTCGTAGTAGGGGTCATTGACCGGTGGCGTTGGTGTTGGCATTCCGTCGAACAAGACGCGGGGGGATGGCATGGTGCCCGTAAATGGCGACCGTGCTTGCTTTCTTTGCATCTCGACGGACGGCCGACCGCCGATGCTGGACCCAGGGGTGACGTTGAGGTCGATGACGGCCGACGGGCGCGGGGTGGACGTCGCGATCGCGCTCACGTCCGGCGACCCTGAGAAACGGGTCTGGCCGTCGTGCCTTGGCGGGGGGAAGCCGTGCGACATAGGCGTGGTCCGCGACGTCGGCGACTGGCAGTGCGGAGGCCGGGCGACCGACGAGTCTGTGCTGGCCGGGCCGACGGCCGCTGCAGAGAAACCGGCTGGACGACAAATGCCAAGCATGAGGAGGGCGTGCGCTTTGTTGACGATGGCCTCCTTCTCCTCGACCTTGGCCTTGCGCCACGCGTCCTCCATCGCAGCGTGCTCGGCGGCGAACTTGCCCGCGGCGGCGTTGTCCTTGATGACCGCCCTCCGGTTCCTCCTCTTCGTCGATTCCGCGTCCAAGTTGGCGATCTCCTACGGCATGCACTCCGACCGTGGCTTCCTTGGCGCCTTGGCCTTCTTCTTGGCCATTTCGGGCGGGTCGACGGCCAGACCACCAGAGTTCGGCTGGGCGTCGACCATGGACGGGGGAGGGAGGGGGACGGTGGGATGTGGGAGGGTTTGGGGGGAAATGGCGCCAAAGGGGGTGCATTTTTTTGCTTTGTGCCACCGACAGGCGGGCCAGGGGTGGACAAGCGCGCGTGTCCCGCCCGTCCGCGCGCTGTCTGTTTCACCCCAAAATCGGCGCAAACTTGGGCCGGAGACGGGTCGAAAGTGGACAGAAAACAGACAATAGTCCGTTTGCTCCCGCGTGTTGGGCCGTCTGGTTCATCCATTTTACCTCAAACGGGCGTGTGCGGACAGCATGGGGTCGCCCGGTGGAGTTGGCCTTACTACCTTACACGCACGCTATGCTATGCCGGAAAGACAAATAGCCACCCAAGACAAGGAAGCACCTTGGTCGGTCGGTCAGTCATGAGATCTCACACACATACATACATGCATGCATGCATGCATACATACATACGCGACTTGCAACCGTCGTGTCGTGTCGTGACCCCTCTTTGAGGAGCTCCATGAATGATATACATACATATATAATATAATGCTAGTAGATCAGTTTTCTTTATTTTTTTATTAAGGAAAAAAAGAAAAGGAAAGAAAAAGGAAAATATTTGGAAACGCGTGACGCGTGGGTGGGCTCTGGTGTGGTGTGGTGAGTTGACCTGACATGGGCCTCATCCTCCTCCTCTGCTTTCTTTCTTCCTCCGTCGTCTTGGTCTTGAAGCAGAGCAAAGCAAATCAAATCAGAGAGGAGAGAGCAAGATCCCCCCTCTCCTCCTCCTCCTCCTCCTCCTCCTTGTTGGTCTGCTGCCTGCGAGGATTGTCCAGTCCAGATCTGTCTTTCTTTCTTTCTTTCTTTGATTTCCAACCAACAAACATCAGATCAGATCAGATTAGACTGGATTTGATTGGTTTGTTGCCTAGCTGTTGATCCATTCCGATTCGCCCTTGTTGGATTTGGATGGACTCCCATTCCCATTCCCATTCCCATTCCGATTCCAACCCCAACTCCAATCCACAGCATTCTTCTTCTTCTTCTTGTTGTTGTTGTAATGGATTTGGAGGAGGAGGAGGAGGAGGAGCTGCTGTTGATGCTCCTAGTACAACAAATAAGGAGGCGGCGGAGGAGGAGCAACAACAACAACAAGAAGAAGAAGATTTGGGCTTGAAGCTGCAGCTGCAACAACATGTAGATGAGGAGGAGGAGGAGGAGGAAGAAGAAGAGGAGGATAACAAGACCAAGCCCACCACAAGAAGAAGAAAAGTGGTTCGCTTCAACGACTGCAGCCTCACCCAGGTCCTCGAGTTCCAGCCTAGCAGGTATCTATCTATCTACTCTCCTTCTCCTTTTGGTCACTATTATTTATTTACTTGCTCTGCTTTCATTCCATTCCATTCCATTTCCATTTGGGACTTTCTTGCAAGTAGGAGTATAATTTAATTTTGCACAAATTGTACACTACATAGTAAGAAAGAAAGAAAGAAAGAAATCTCATCTCCTAAACTCCTAAACTCAATCCTAAAGCAAAACACACTCAACTCACCTGAAATTCATTTCATTATATGTAATGTTATGAATGTATGCACTCCGCCAAGGTATCATGCATGTCAGCAGCACACCAACCAATTTATCTTTTTTATCTACATACATACATACATACGTACATATGCTGTGTGCCCCTGATGCTCATAAGTGGACCCTGCTGGCCTGCATCATATATATCATCAACATTGCGCTTCTTAATTACTTGCTGCTTTACACTTACTTAATCTCATCAACTGACTCGAGCGACTCAGATAACAACAAGTTTACACACATAATCATTTCCCTAATTAATTTATACACGCGCACACACACACACACACACAAGTGTGGCACCAGGCCTAGTGTTGTTATTTAGTCGTCAATTCTTTTGGCCTGTGCTGTTGTTTGCTAACTGCAAGAGGGTGCCTGCCTGCCTGCCTGTGTTGTTGTTTTGACAGCTCCCGTGAGGACGCCATCTCCTTGTGTGCCCGGCTTTGCACTTGGCTCTGCGGATCAGAAACTACTGATGATCATCATAATCATATTCATCCATCCTCATAGGTGATTGATTGATTGATGCGCCCCATTCCCATCATGGGAGTTGAATTTATGGGAACTCAATGCTTGTGCTCAAGTCAAGACTCAAGAGGATGGATGGATGGATCAACAGTCAGTGACACAAGGGAGGGCCTGGCCTGGCCTAATGAATGAATAGGTGTATAGTTTTGATGATCAGTTCCTTTTCTAAAAAAAAGTTTTGATGATCAGTCTAGCTAGTCTAGTGACTACATCTTCCTTGTGAGTTCAATTAATCAATCAATTAGCTTATTCCTGCTACCTACCACTTTGCTTCAGCTGTATATATATATATATATATATATATATATATATATATATATATATGTCTGCTTCACCTGGGCTAGCTGGGTCCTCTCCTCTTGGAGACTGGTGATGCTCCCTGCCTCCAGGCTCCAGTCCAGCATGCATGTTTCTGAATTCATGCCCCCCTCCCCTATCAACTTGAGGTAAGCATCTCCCTCTCTCTCTCTCTCTTCAGTTGCTTTGAGCCTCAGGACTGAAGCCGATCGATAACTCATGCATGGACTCTGATACTTGCAGCCTTGTGTAATGTGCAGCCTGCACAAGCCGGTGGTGCCGTTCCTTCCAGGAAGGCGGCCTGCGCTTTTTTCAAGAGCTCTGGCAAAAAAGAAACTATATATGAACCAGCGCGGCGGCCTCGGAGCTCTACATCAAAAAGAGTTAGGGTTCGTTTTTGAGGGATGAACAGGGTGGCCGTCAAGTGTGTTACCAGCGACCGCATCGAAAAATTGTTCCTGGCGGTTGCCTACATTAGCTGTGCGGCTTCGCGGGTTGTGCATCCATTCTTTAATACAGTATTAAACAAACATCTTTTCAAATTACATCAACATTTTTTTCTTGACTATACTACATTAACATTTCATCAATAAAACGCTTCAACACTTTTTTTAAATTACGTCAACACTTTTTTTTTATTAATTACATCAACATATTTGAAAATATGAGCACTTTTTCAAAATAGTTATGAATTTTTGGTTACTTTTATATTAATAAATTAATTACATATAAGTTATTCATATTTTTCTTTATCTTTATAAAATGAGAGAAAATGTGCATCTTTTTAATAGCCCCTGCCCTATTTAAGCTCCGTTGTGTTTTTTTCACGCTTATCCCAGTTCATAGTTTATTTTTTTTTCGTTATGTTTCATACTTTCTTTTGTTTCATTTGTTGTTTCTTGTTTTATGTATTCAATTCATCTGTTTTTTTTAATCTTTCACTTTTTTGTCGTTTATTTTGATTAATTTATGTTTTATTGTTTGCTCTTTTTTTATTTCCTTTTATGTTATATTAGGGCAAAAAAGGTACATGAAAAAAATTAGTGACATGTGGTTACTCATTTTAGGTTCATGAATATTCGTTTTTAAATGCATGGATGAACATATCTTCTAAAGTACAAATCAAGACATGAATTTGACCTAAACTTAAATGAAAATCAATAGATAGACGGACAGTCCCTATGGAAAATAATTAAGGCGACATGCAGCAGCCGCAAGCATCTTCTGCAGATCGTCGATCGGTTGATTGCTAGTATGTATGTATCCAGGACCGAGCCGGGCCCCAGGCAAGCCTCAGGCCCAACATGCGCTACAATCTCAACTAAGGAATCCGATGTCATGAACCGGTCCACGTTCCGGGCAGTTTGGTGCCTGACTACGCCTTTGGCCCATTTAGTTGGGGGCGCTGTGCGCTTTTCGAAAGCTTCCACCTAGAAACTAGGGGCTGGCCGCCGTGTCTGGTTAGGCCAGCCCGATGGACTGCATTTCGTCCTGTAATGGCGGTGACGGTTTGAATAAAAGCTTCGTGAATTGTCTAAAAAAACCCTAGAAGCTTGGAGCGGTTTCAGCAACTTCTTCCTGGTTTTGGGTAGGTTCCGTCTATTTTTTCTTTTCTTATTCTTGTTCTTTTTTTCTCCACTGTTTTTCTTTTGGGTTATTTCCTTTTCCTGTTTGTTTTGTTTTCTTATATTTTTTTTATTGAACATTTTTTTTTCAAATTTATGAACATTTTTGAATTTATGAATGTTTTCTAAAATTTGTGAGCATTTTTTTAAATTCAAGATTAAATTGTTTCAAGTTAAAATGAAACCGACCGAAATAAAACAATGAAGTGAAAAAAAAATCTAAAAAAGAGTGCGCTTATTTGCTGGGTTTAGCGCCTTGCTGTTGCTCGATAGGCCAGGCCCATGTAGGAATGGCGTGAGCTAAGGGGGCTTAGTGGTCCCTAGAACCGACACATATTATTACAACTAGTGGACCCGTTGCGCCAAATGGCGCAAAGGCACGCTAAACCCATGCACGCGATGAAGAAAATATCTATGGTTTAATCCCCTTTAAAAGAAAACCCGGTGGACTGTTGTCTACAATGAGATCTATATACACATTTTAATTTGATAGCACAGAGTCCATTTAAAAGAAAATAGGCACACACACACGGCATGTGTTAAAAAATTGTTAAAGAAATACATAAGTTGGTGCTAAAAAATATATGTATATCTAATAGCACGTGGGAACATATTAATGAGGCATTTTTTTAGGAGGGGTATCTCGCCAAATGGCGCAGCTTCCCATCTGAAACCATGTGCGCATCGAAAATATTTGTATTTTTTTTAGTAATTTTATGTTTAAGCAAATGCAAAGACCATGGCTATATTTTTTGAAAATATTTGGTGTAGTAGAAGTAGGTTTTAGCAACTAACAATTCAAACCCTTTAACATGTAAAATTAAGGATAATTTATCTTTGAAAATATATACTTGAGCTTGCATAATTTTATGTTATTCAGGTACCATAGAGCCATGTTAGTTGCGATGACTTCTCCACCATTGTGTCTTCTTCCTTGGTAGAATAGTTGTAAACTAAAGTAGTAGTGAAACAAAAGATATGCTCAAAACAAAAAGGTGGTGCCACATGGAGAAAATCAGCAAGAACGAGGAACACACAATACAAAGGGTTGCACCACTCAAGAATCTATATGAATCCATCACGGTACATTTCCCACAAGCTGCAACCTAATCATCCTAACAACTTGATCTGAGTTGAAACCAATCAAACATCCCAAGATCTTTTCAGTAACTCACAAAGACAATTTTTTTTTAAAAGAATTCTTGGAACACCTCTTCTCACATGATTTCGCAATGGTAAAGCCCAGGAATCTTCAGTCAAAATTGTTGAGGACCAAACAATACAGCCGCTCCCAATCGCATACGCAAAAACCAGGCCCTCCCAATGACATCTGTATATATATAGGAACATATTTGTATTTGCCAGGAAAATACACTGCCACACATGCACACTAGCATTATTCAGCATGTCCACCAATCAATCAATCAAAACCAATTAATTAACCATGGTTGCACAAACAATAAGGAAATATTTTAGCAAAAGTTGTCCGTTAGCCGGTCCTAGCTATTTCTTGCAATCAGAAGCAAATAAGTTTGGTTGCACGAACAAATAAAGAAATAGTTTAACCGAAGTTGTCCTTTAGTCGGTCCTATTATCTAATTTCCTAAAACTGCAGAATATAGTAATACACACTCATAACATCAAAATGCAAGTTCCGTTCAACAGAATCTTCTGATAGATTCTTCATCTACCCTTGTTTATCAAATCTGCAAACACGGTGTCAAGCTAAAAAACATATGCTTTCCTATGAAATCAAAGTCAAAGACACAAGAGTAAAGAGGTAATTAAAGAGAAAGGAGCACCACTTAACAGAGATTTATCATGGGCTGACTATTGCTGCTGCAGTATGATTCTTTGGCCCCAGCGTTGTGGCTTTCTCATCTCACATTGTTCGTCTGCACTGCATATATAGGTCAATGGATAGGAACTGTAAAAAGATGTCTAGTTGGAAACTGCATATATATATAGTTCAATGGATATATAGGAACTGTAAAACGAAGCTAACTAATCCAAGATTTCCTTTGTAGCCTAGAAAAACAAAAAATATCTTCCATTATCATTTGAACATGCACATGTCCCTGCTCTAGTTTACTTTATTAAAACCAAAGAAATACAAGGTGCTATCTGAACTACCACAATCAATATCTATTAATTACATCGAAATTGGAAAGTAGCTCCTCCTCCCACGGCTTCCACGCGACGAGGGCTGTCATATCCTGTCCTCCTCCCGCGGCTTCCTCGTGAAGTGGTGGTGGGGGTGGATAAGGACCTCGGGAGGCGGTCTAAAGAGGCGAGAGAGCTCCTGGGGCTGTGGGAGGGAAGGGAAGGGAGAACCGGAGGAGGGAGGTGGCGCGGCGGCTGTGTCGACGAGGAAGGGACGACAGACGGTTGCCGCTCCTGCTGCTGTAGACGAGACGGAGACGCGGCATGGGGGGGCATGGCGCAGGAGTCAGGCAACGAGACGAGAGTGCAGCTGAGGAGCGGGAGCAGGAGCAGCGCCGCCCACCCGTCGTCTCGTCGCGACAGCTGCGATCATGGTCAGCAATTCAGCATGCTCCATCATATTAACCGAAATTACACAACTATGACAAGTCCTACCGAATCTGCGACATCTACCAAGGTACGCTAGTCTTCACAGTGACTTGTCCTGGTTTTAGTCTTCAGCGCAATGCACATGTGGAAGTAAACTGACGCTGTTATCTGGCTAATTTTTTTTGGCGTTGTAGACCGGCCATTCTTCTCCCGGGTCGAAACGAAGGTTTTCAAAGAGTTCTTTGGCGTGCCACACAGCAAATTCGACAGGGAAGCCTGCAGGTTTGCTGGCTCTTGCTTTGATGTTCGTGTATCTACATGTTCAGTTAGTTCTTTGTGATGCTAAGTTGATTTATCTGCTGGGCTGCCTGTCATTTCCAGTGCTTGTGTGGATAACATCAAGATGGTGTATGGTCAGGACTCTCCTGAGCTTGGAAACTTCAAGCAGGTCATTAGGGAGGAAAGTAGTAATCATGGAGGATAAGACCTATGCTTGCTGAAGTTCTTAATCACACTTCTTTTCTTTCATCATGTGAAGTCAGGTCTATACCTAGGAATGGGAATGTCATTGCTCATTCCCTAGCTAAGAAAGCTTTTATGCAAAGAGCTGTCTCTAGTTCTTCAATCTTATGCAGCAAATCTTCTGGATGTAAAGCTCAGCAAGCTTTAAATTCAATCTCCTTTCCTTTTGGAAAGTTCATCTCTGTACACTGTTTGGGTTGCAAATAAATAAAATCAAGGGCTCTCTTTGAGGGCCTATATGTTGTACAAAAAGGTTAAATTGTTGGATACCACATGTCCACATATACTGGTACCTGATTGATTATGGAGTGTAGAGTACTCACTCACCGAAGCAGTTGAAAACCGGAACACAAATACTGGCACCTAATTCTCACCTATGAATGAGTCTACATTTAAGTGAATCTTGTTCTGCTCAGAGTTGGGTTTGTTATTTGTTTATCAAATTTTGATGCACTACCAGAATCGGCCCCTATGCCGACGGCCATGGCCATCGGTGTCGGTGTCAAAACCGGCGGATCTCGGGTAGGGGGTCCCGAACTGTGCGTCTAAGGCTACGGCGGAGGTGTCTGGACTGAGGCAGAGTCTGGAGCAGGCCGAAGGGGAACTTCGCCGAGTGAAGAAGCAGCTGGAGGATAACCAAGGTATGCCGAAACCTTGTTCCGTTTAGCACAAATGAATAAGTGTGCCTGATGAAAGTATTTTTATTGTGCGCTCTAGGGGCGATGGCCGAAATTGAGGCTCTTAAGAAGGCTGTGGCTTAAGCCGAGAAGAAGGCAGCCGCGGAGCAGGCTCTTCGCGAAAAGCACGAGGCCAGGGTCATTGAAGCTGAACGAGAGCTTCAGGATGCCGTGAAGAAAAGCGAGACTTTGGAGCAGACTTTATCAGGGAAAGAATCCGAACTCGCCCAAGGTCGCCAGGCTGAAAGTAATGTCCGGGAGGAAGCCCAAGTTGCTCTGAAGGAAATTCAGGAGGCGAGGCAGATTGCGGCTTGTAAGGCTTTTTCTATACAAAGCGGTATTTTTGAAATGAGAAAATCAAGTTGATAATTTGAATTCTGATTTCTCCAGGGGTGTTTGCGGAGCTGCCACGCAACATATCTGATGCCGCCTAATTCTACCGAGCCGAGGAAACGAGGACTACAGAGAAACTCTTCTGGTCGCAATATTTGGCGCCGAATTATCCGGTGCCATTTACCAATCAGCTGAAGCAGCTGATCGAACTGCACAAGGCGGCCGAACTAGCCATGAAGGATTTGATTGTCCGGCTATGGCCTGTCGAGCCAATTCCAAGAAGTTATTTTGGGCTCGTGAAGCGGCTTGTGAGTGCCTGCCCTCGACTCAAAGTCATCAAGCGGTTGGTCTGTATGGAGGGTGCGCGAATGGCCTCCGCCCGCGCAAAAGTGCACTGGGGAAAGGTCGATGCGGAAAAGCTGATGACCGAGGGACCGCCAGAGGGGAAGAAGCACCGCAAGCCCGAATTATATTATGATAGTGTCCTAAAAGGAGCCCGCCTTGTGGCGGAGAAATGCACCAAGGACATTGTATTTCCATGAATACAGTCATGCTGTCCTTTGTAATGCTAAACAAGGTCATTTCTATTATTTATTGCCTGTTATGTGAAAGTTTTTCCTCCTGTGCGGCCGTTTCATATATATTAATCCTAAGAGTTGGCCAGTCGTCGGCTTCTGCCCCCACATAGGAAGTACGGGGGTGTTCGGGATAAACCTGAGCAGTCTTTATCCCATTTTTGGGTCCTTGAAGGAGGTGTTGAGCACAACGAACCAGACAATCAGACTATAGGGCTTTATCACTCTCACTTAGCCATAGGAGTTTGTCAAAAGTAAGGTAGGCGCAGCCCCTGGTGTTCGGAAGACCGCACGAGGGGCTCTATAAGCACCTGATCGGGAGAAAAACCGATCCATCGCACGCTGCATTGGTTATGGCATTATGAGGAATAAATCCTTAAATATTTTACAACCTCTTGAACAGCTGACCAGCTCTCGCCGTATCATGACAGTCAGTTTTCGGCTTTCTCTACTGAGGTGCTCGTCCGGAAGAACCGGGACACAATCACAGTAGTTCTCCCAGCGCCACCTTAGCCGATATAGTGGGACGTAAGGTACCAAAACATGAGAGCCGGGCAAACCCAACTATTGACCCAAGACATGATTCAGAGCTAATGCATACACTAGTAGAAAAGGGGACAAAGGTCCAGGCCGGGTCAGCCCATTAGTCCCGGTTCAGTCCAGAACCGGGACCCATGGTGGCATTGGACCCGGTTCGTGAGCCCCGGGGGCCGACCGGGCCACGTGGGCTATTGGTCCCGGTTCGCCTGGACCTTTTGGTCCCGGTTGGTGGGACGAACCGGGACCAATGGGCCTCGCTCCTAGCCCACCACCATTGGTCCCGGTTGGTGGCTTGAACCGGGACCAAAGCCTGCCCTTTAGTCCCGGTTCATGCCACCAACCGGGATCAATGAGGTGCCTATTTATACCCCCTCACGTAAGAGCAGAGCACACTGCTCTGTTTTTTCTGGCCGCCGAGGGGAAGAGGGCTTGGTGGTGCTCTAGCTCACCTCCTATGCACACAAGGTGTTCGATGGAATGCCCAAGCCACACTACTTAAGCTTTCTCCTCTCCAAGCTCGACCTCCAAGCTCCATTTTCCTCAATATTTTTCTAGGTTTAGCGGTCCGTCATGCCCCATCCCCATCTTCACCAACCAAAACAGCGGTGTCCGCTTTGATGCAACAACCGAGAGGGGAAAGGACACATATTATGGTTACATAGTGGACATATGGGAACTTGACTACGGACATGATTTTAAGGTCCCTTTGTTTAAGTGCAAATGGGTCAATCTGTCAGGAGGCGGGGTACAGGTAGACCCACAGTACGGAATGACAACAGTGGATCTGAAAAATCTTGGGTACACTGACGAACCGTACGTCCTAGCCAATGATGTGGCACAGGTTATCTATGTGAAGGACATGTCTACCAAACCGAGGAAAAGAAAAGATAAGAAAGCGAATACATCATACCATGAGCCAAAGCGCCACATAGTTCTTTCAGGAAAAAGGGACATCGTGGGAGTGGAGGGCAAGACAGACATGTCTGAAGATTATGAAAAGTTTCATGAAATTCCTCCCTTCAAAGACAAGGCTGACCCAAGCATCCTGATAAACGATGAAGATTATCCATGGTTACGGTGCAATAAGCAAATGACACAAGTGAAGAAAAAGTGAAGACTTTCTCCCGCAACTATTATGATGATACCATGCCAACTTTGTAACAGACGAGTATGATACCATTGTCCGTTTGGTACATGCACATGCTATGTGGGTGAAATTATGATACCATGCCAACTTTCAAATTTTTTAGAGTTCATTTAAAATGCTCGTTGCGCTCAGAGTTTAGTCCCACCTCGCCAACCGAAGGGCGCTCACACCGGTTTATAAGCCCGCCCCTCTCTGCCTTGTTGAGCTCCTCTCAAAGTGAAAATAGATGCCCATATACAGGGAATTTGACCTAAATTCATAGTGAATTTCTCTGAAATTCATAGAAATGTATTATGAGTTAGGTTGAATTTTCTCTATAGGCGCATCTATGTTCATTTTTTTAGTAAAGTTAATCACAAACTTGTGATTCACACAAATTTCAAAGAATTTAAATTTTAACTATTCAAATTTGAAAACTAATGGCACTAACAGAAATTTTATAATTTTGCTGACCTAAAAGCTAAAAGAATTTAAAATAAAGCAAAAAACAAAATAAAATAAATAAGGCAGAAAACAAAACAAAAAAACTGGAAACAAAATAAAAATAGCAACAATAATTATTTTTTTGTAAGTAGAAACAAAATAAAATAAATAAAGCAACAAAGAAAACAAAAAAACAAAAAAAGTGTTTTCAAATTTGAAAACTAATGGCACTAATAGAAAGTTTATAATTTTTCTAAAACTAAAAGCAAAAAAGAATTAAAAAATAAAGCAAAAAACAAAAGAAAATAAATAATGCAGAAAACAAAACAAAAAAACTAGAAAAAAAATTAAAAATAACAACAATAAGTATTTTGTTGTAAGTAGAAACAAAATAAAATAAATAAAGCAAGAAAGAAAACAAAAAACGAAAAAAAGTGTTTTCAAATTTGAAAACTAATGGCACTAACAGAAAGTTTAAAATTTTTCTAAAACTAAAAGCAAAAAGAATTAAAAAATAAAGCAAAAAACAAAAGAAAATAAATAATGCAGAAAACAAAACAAAAAAACTGGAAAAAAATAGCAACAATAACTAAAGAAAACAAAAAAACAAAAAAAGTGCCTCCTTCTGGGCCCCCACGGCCTGAATACGACTAGAAACCCTACCATGGGCCAGGATTCAGGCCCGCAGAAGGCCCAGCAGGCCCACAGGCAAAGCAGTGTCAGATTAGGCCCATAGGCCTGCAGTTCAGAGGAGTTATAGAGAGAGGAGGCAGTAGGGCTTATAAGCAGGTGGTCGACGCTCTCAACTAGTGAGGTGGGACTAAACTCCCACCACCACGCCGCTGTGCAAGGCCTTTAGTCCCGGTTGGTGGCACGAACCGGGACCAATGCCACCCTTTGGTTCCGGTTTGTGGCACCGACCGGGACCAATGCCCCCCCTTTAGTCCCGGTTCGTGCCACCAACCGGGACCAAAGGCCGCCAATTCCCGCCCTTTGGGCTGCTGAAAAGAGGCCTTTGGTCCCGGTTGGTGGCACCAACCGGGACTAAAGGGTGCATTAGTCCCGGTTGGTGCCACCAACCGGGACTAAGGCTTTGCTATATAAGCAGCACTTAGCAGTTTCGACCAAGTCACCCACTTCTCCCCCGACGCCCCCTGCTCCTCCTCGTCGCCATCGCCGCCCGACGCCCCTGCTCCACCTTGCCGTCGCCGCCGCCATCGACGCCGTCAGGCTGCTCGCCTTCGCCGTCGCCGCCGCCATCGACGCCGTCAGGCTGCTTGCCTTCACCGTCGCCGCCGCCCCCTGTGAGCACAGCTTGCTCCCGCGCCCCTCCCGTCCAGCGCCCCTGCGCCCCTGTTCTGCGCGGCCGCCGCGCCGCCGCCCCTGCCCTGTGCGGCCGCCGTGCGCCGCCCCTGTCCTACGCGGCCGCCGCGCCGCCGCCCTGCCCTGCGTTGGCACCGCGCGCCGCCCCGCCGCCCCTGCATTTTAT
The DNA here is from genome assembly GCF_018294505.1 of Triticum aestivum. NCBI lineage: Eukaryota > Viridiplantae > Streptophyta > Magnoliopsida > Poales > Poaceae > Triticum > Triticum aestivum. The sequence goes on from NC_057797.1 coordinate 787,706,788, forward strand.
TTTTTTGCATTTTTTGTTTTTGCATTTTTATAAAAATGTATATATGTATGTATATATGTTCTCTATGTATATATATGTTCATGTATATATGCAAAAGATAGATTTTTAGAAAAAATAGTATTTTTTTTCTGTTCATAGATTTTTTTTGGGTGATATTAATTATTGTAAATATGCAAATGTTTGTATATTCATATGAACAATGAATTAGGCAAAACCTTTACTTTTTTTCTAAAATTTCTATTTGAACATTATTTAAAAAAAACAAGCAATACTACTTCATGTATTTTTAAGAAGGAAGAAGAAGAAAAAGAATGAGAGGAAAAAGGAAATAAGAAGAGGAAGAAGATGAGAAATAAATAAGAAGAAGAAAAAAGAAGAAAAGGAAGAGGAGAAGAAGAAAGGAATAGAGGAGAAGAAGAAAAAAATAGAAAAATTCGATCTTCTCCTCTATTCCTTTCTTCTTCTCATCTTTTTATTTCTTCTTCGTTTTCTTATGTTTTATCGGGTCTGTCATCGTCCATATACCCCTCCCGATAACTTCAACACGAGGGGGGGGGTCGATATACCCCCTCCCCGGTAATATTATTTTCCCATGTATATGTATGTCGCGTCGTTGTCGATATAACCCCCTCCCGGATAACTTTGACATGAGGGGCGGTCGATATATATACCCCCTCTCGACCGTGATAACTTATACCACGGCAGCACCCGCCTCGGCCCTCTCGCTCGACCAAAACTCTCGAGGACACCCAAACCCTAGAGAAAAAACGATGTTGGTCTCCTACCCCCTCCCGCCGCGCCCCTACCCGACAAACTCTCTCGAGGCCACCCAAATTTACCAAGTTAAAAGAGCGTTGTCGTCGAGGCCACCCCAAACCCTTGAAGCGTTGTGTCGAGGCCACCCCAAACCCTTGAAGTGTTGTCCAGGCCACCCCAAACCCTAGAGAAGCAGCATCGAGGCCACTAACATGATTCCTTATTGTGATTAGCTAGCTAGTTCTACATTTTCCACTAATATATATCCATCTGTACCATGTTTGAATAATAATTGACATGTTGTAAATATTTGCAGAAACTATGGAGCACTCCCGAGACGAAGCAATAGAAGCGATGTTGGGGGAGATAATCGCACAAGGAAGTGATGTCGTTGCGTCATTTCTCAACAACACCGATGGTCAAGAAGGACTGGGTGAAGAAGAGGGCTATGTTCATGATGGCTCCGGCCCATTAATGCCGGTACAAGAAGAGGGCTATGTTCATGATGGCTCCAGTGACCCAATGGAGGTACAAGAAGGAGACTGTGCTGACTGCTCCGGTGACCAAACCGAGTCCGGCCAGGTATATATATATTAGTTAAGCCCGTGCTGACTAGTTAATTGATGCATTCATTGTTTTGGTATATGTACACATATTAATTAACTCTTGTCTTTCTTATTTCTTTTAGCCCTCCGGATCGAGCACAACTTCGGTAAGGAGACGAGGCCCGAAAAGTTGAACTCGGATGAAAGGTTTGAGATCACAGCAATCGCGCGCGACGGCGAACCGATTGAACCCATCCAAACAAAGAACGCATTTGCTGCTCAGTGCGGGGTTCTTGTTAGGGACAAGATCCCGATCAGCATCCACCAATGGTATAAGCCTAAGGAGGAAGACCTTGAGGTGTCTTATGTCAATGATATGCAGAAAGATGATCTTTGGACTAAGCTGAAGGCAAATTTCACCCTACCGCAAGAGGAGGATGCGGAGAAGCCAGTTAAAGAGCAATTGATCAAGTCTTGTGCTCTTAAGAAGATGGCAGGCCTATTCAGGAGGTGGAGGAAAGAGCTGAACAAGTTTGTTGACAAAGAAGAGACACCAGAACTCATCGGCAAATATGAGAAGATCAGAGATCACTGGCCCGCATTTGTGGCCCACAAGACATCGAAAAAGAGTAAGAAGATGTCGGCGCCAAACAAGGAAAATGCTGCGAAGAAGAAGTTTCACCATCGCACGGGGTAAGGTGGCTACCTCAAAGCCCGGCCTAAGTGGTCCAAGGCTGAGAATGATCTGCTTGATAAAGGGATCGAACCAGAGACAATGAACTGGCCAGACCGTTGCCGGACTTGGTTCTTCGGGGCTGGCGGAACCTTCGACTCTGTATCAGGGAAGTGCCATGTCAGTACCCCGACTCAATGCCACATCGATCTAGCATGTAACACCTCATATCACTTTGCGGCCTCACGCACGGTATCCCCACGGGTGTCGCCTTACGTTTGCCTGGGACTGTTTGCGCCTTTTGGCACACGTATATGATAGTGTCGCTAGCATCCATATGATAAGGAGCCCGGGCTGACATGGCTAGTCGTAAACCCAAAGTGGCACAAACTTACAGGGACATGCATCCATGACCCAGCATCGAACGTGTCGGTCATCAGCGAGTGAATCCAGGCTATAGCACTGGGCTAGCAGGACTCCAGTGAACCGGGCTGTAGCGGGCTAACAGGACTCCGGTATTCATCGCGTGACATTTCCCCGAAGGGACAGACACATGAACGAAGAAGGACACATGCCGGTCAGCCTAAGTGTTCCGGAGCAGTAGCAAGCTACCATGGCTCAGTGGAAGCACTAGGAGACATTTCGCGGTAAGAGAGGCTACTAAGGATAAACAACTAGATAGTCAGATCCCACACATACCAAGCATTTCAATAACATACACACGATATGCTCGATATGTGCAAATACAACATGGCATCACAACATGACTCTACAACTCAAGTATTTTATTCAATAGGCTCCGAGGAGCGAGAAATTACAAACATGGGTCTCATGACCCAACATTCAGAGCATACAAGTCAAAGCACAAGCGGAAGCTTAACATGTCTGGGTACAGACATCTATAAATGAAAAAGGCTGAAAAGCCTGACTATCTACCAGATCCTGCCGAGGGCACAAGATCGTAGCTGAGGTAACAAGCTAAACATCGAAGTCCAAGCGGAACTACTAGCGAGACTGAAGTCTCTCTGCAAAAACATAAAATAGGCAAACGTGAGTACAAATGTACCCAGCAAGACTTACATCAGAACTAACTACATATGCATCATTATCAACAAAGGGGTGGTGGGGTTTAACTGCAGCAAGCTAGCTTTGACTCGGTGGCTATCGTGAACTACGACTGCAAGTAACTCTTTTGAGGTGGCGCACACGAGTCCATATATTCACCATATCAATACACCACTATGGATCCGCTCCCGTCTCCCTACGAGAATGCCATCCATAGCACTCACGCTTATCTTACGCATTTTAGAGTATCCACTTTCACTTGTCTATGAACTGTACAGGCAACCCAGAAGTCCTTTTCCGGGGACATGGCTATTCGAATAGATAATGTTAACCCTGCAGGGGTGTACTTCTACACACACGCTCTCGCCACTTACCGCCATGTACACCTCGTGTATCTTAGCAACCTTCAAGTGGAAGCCTGGCGAGGGAGTCGACCATGACCTGACTAACCACACAAGTCTCTAGTCCAGGTTTATCGCCTATTCGGGTTCCATCCGCAAGGAGATCCGACCGGGGTGTCGCTCACGGCCCCAAACGATGTGAGCAGGGTTCCCAAGCCCACCATCCGGGTGCCACTTGGTACACCGTGCCACTGTGCCTAGTCTGTCCCAAGCCCACCTGTACTGGGTGCCACTTGGTAGACTACTAACACTACCTACAAACACCAGAAACTAGTTGCAACTCCTGGATAGAGATCAGGTTGATTAATAAGTCGAGAGGGGCCGAGTTACCGAAACCCAATGTGTGGTAGTAGCTGTTCATGGATCACAAACACAGAACTCAGTTCCTGAGGACGGCTTCAATGAGACAACCCACCATGTACTCCTACATGGCCTCTCACCGCTACCTTTACCAAATCATGTTCACACACTTAGCTCTCAACAGTAGGACATGTTCACACACCTCCGATTCATCCCCGATGAATCAGACCTGACTCAACTCTAAGCAATAGCAGGCATGACAACAAGCATGAATGAGTAGGCACATCAGGGCTCAAACAACTCCTACTCATGCTAGTGGGTTTCATCTATTTACTATGGCAATGACAGGTCATGCAGAGGAAAGGGGTTCAACTACCGCAGCATGTAACAGTTGAATCGTTGTTGTCCTAATGCAGTAAAAGAGAGCAGGAGCGAGAAAGTGGGATTGTATCGGAATGAACAAGGGGTTTTTGCTTGCCTGGCACTTCTGAAGATAGTATAGTTCTTCATCGGTGTCATCAAACTCATCATCGAACGTCGTCTATTGAGAGGGGACAATCACCGGCAAACGAGAGGGAACACAATCAATGCAATGCACAATATGATGCATGATCATGACATGGCAAAATGAGTGTGTTTGGCTAATGCAACTTAGAACAGATTGGTTTGAGTTCATTTGAATCAAGGATTCAAATACAAACCCAAAATAAGAGGTCATATTAGTTCATTAACTTGTTTCACCTAAACATCAAGGTTAAAGTGTTCTAACATGCATGAATCCAATGCATATGGAAAGATTGGATTTTTCTGATCATTTTTCATATATAAATTATTTCATTCTGAGTTACGGTTGAATTTCTACGATTTTTAGAAGTTTTGACCATTTTTTGGAATTTCCTAAAAAGAATAAATCTAGAAGATGATTTACTGCGTCAGCCTGACGTCAGGGTGACGTCAGCAGGTCAAAGGCACCAGCCCAGGTCAAACCTGTGGGCTGGAACCCACATGTCAGTGTAACAACTAACTAACAGGGTTAGTTAGTGTTACGTTAGCACTAACCTAGGTTAATTAGGGCCTGGGTCCACAGGTCAGTGACTAACCTAACTAACCTAAATAGGATTAGCCCTAACTAACTTAGTTAGTCGGGCGGGGCCTGCATGTCAGTGAGAGAGAGTGGTCAAACCTCTGGTCAGCAGGGGTCAAACCTCGCCGGTCAACACGGTCAACCCGTCGGCGTTTAGCCGCTGGCGACGACAGAGACGGCGGGGCGGCTCAGAAATGCTCTATAGGGCCCCATTCGATGCGCAGGTTGCACCTACGGGTTCCTGGGAGTGAGGCGCATCCATTGGTGGCGGTGGTAGGAGCTGAGGTGGTTAGGATCGACGGCGGTGACCAAATCGGCGGCGGTCGGAGTTCAAACATCGACGGATTCGATGCCACAGCGCGCGGGAGGACAAGAAGTTTGCACCTACGGTATCTACGCGTGCTCACTAACCCAACGGGAACACTCACGGGACCAATAGGTCACCGGAGCTTCGTCGGCGACGATGTCGTGCGGCGGCGCACTCTCGGTCTCGACGGAAACAGCGGCTACGGTGAGAACTAGGCTACAGAATTAGGGGAGAACGGTGCAGGGGCTCACGGAGATCACGATGAGACGGTCGGCGTGTTCGGGGAAGGCCTGGGGCGACGGACGGCGACGGCGATCTCCAGTGGCCGAAGCTTCGAAACGAGGTCGGGGACGATGATACAGGGCTTCCTGCATCGTGTTCGTTGGCGGAGAGCTTCAGGGCGACGCGGCGGGGCCGATGGATGCGTCGGGGAGGCGAGGAGGTGGCTCAGGGCGCGACAGCGACGGTGGTGCTTGGGCGCGAGAGGGAGGGAGAGCAGAGAAGGGGAGAAGCATGGAGAGAGTGAGAGCGGTCCAGGGGGGTGTGTGGCATCCTCAGGGCGACGGGGAGACAGGCAGAGAGGCAGGAGGTGGCCTGGGCGTGTGCCCGTGCGCTCCTGCCACGCGCCTGCATCCTACTATCCGAGGAGGAAGACGACAGGGATGGCTGCGGTGGTGGGCTGGGCTGCTACAGTAGAAGGACAGGTAAGTGGGCTCAGGTAAGTTTCTGTCTTTCTATTTATTTCTGTTCTGGTTGCAATTTGTTTGAATTTGGTTTTCAAAACCAAACTATTTTATATCCTCCTGGAAATCCCTATGTGGTCTGTTAGGATATATTAGAGCCACCCATAGGTTTCCAGAATTATTGGACCTGTAATTCTTTTATAGAAGAATTAAATCCAATTCAAATATTTATTAATTTAAATCCAAATGACCAAAATAATTCCTCAAAATGTTCCATATTTTTGGTTTGGATCAAAACCCTTCCCAAAATTATCAAACACCATTGAAGACCATTTTGGAAACTTTGGATGCATTTTCCAGGGTTATTTGCCCTTCTTTTATTTAAATGTTTTGAGGCTTTCAAATTTCCTCAATTCAGGTTTCAAAGATTTAAACATGATGCAAGCAAGATGCAAACACTAGGCAGCACCAGAAGCTAGGGATGTGACAACTCACCCCCACTAAGCAAAAATCTCGTCCCGAGATTCAAGCGTAGGGTAAGATGAAGGGGGAACGCAAACTAACACAATCTTCACGATCCAGGTTGCACTTCACAAGGGCGTTAATTCGATCACCATCTTTGTCTCGTCGTCTTGCTCTGAGAACTCCGACTAACATGACAATGAGAGGAAAGGGAAAACTCTAAAAGAATCGATCTTCTCGAAGATCGAACAACTCAGGATCAACTCACGGAGTGAGACATTGAGACGTCTCCCGAGCTGAGACACGAAGCATACATCTGAGGAGATGGGGTGAAATAGATGATGAAGGTTCACTAGGTAGACAACAATTTCACACTTAAGAGGGTGGTGAACGGTTGTCAACGTAGCGAGGAGTTGAGTTACCATGATACCATAACGAGACATTTAGCACTCCGCTTCTAATGTTCTCCTTGATGTGTTAGCGTAACCCATTCATTGAAATGGTTTGGTACCTAGAACATCAAGTAACAGGTCGGACTTCGGGAGCTCAAGAATCCATAAGGAATAACTACGGAGGTAAGTCCTGCGAAATCCTTATGGGGAGGAGGCCAACTTCCTCAAACAAGATAATACAATAATAGGCCTTCCGGCTGGGTGTGTTGGCCACGACATCCACTTCACCGGTTATCGAGTGACCAATATTATAGTTCTTGGGAAATGTTCCAACCATCATATCTGCCTGAGATTCAGATCTGGTTGGTGTCAGGATATTCCAGACTCATCATGTCTGAAAGGAAGGATTGCAACACAAATCGACGAGATGACGTTGCAAGATTCTCAGGAAATGAACTACGGTAGCAAGCTCGAAAACATGAGCGGTTTTGCTACAACATGTGAACACGTTGTCCCAGACAAGCATGACCACATAGTAGTCTTATAATAAAAATACTACCGAGTTCTAGTAGGGAACCATCATTTAGGATATCAAAATCTTGTGCATGAACTAGTATTTGCACAGCAACTCCTTTTCCTTGAACAAATCAGTCGGTGGCTTGGTGTGCTACGGAATTCATATGGAATGAAGATTATCAGTCTAATAGACCACAGAATACTTCCCACGAGCATAACTGACTTGGGATGATTCCAGAAGAGGTAAAAACATACTTTCTCGAATTCACGGCGGCAACTTGCATCAAATGCACATGAATTAGAGGAAGTCACTTCTTTCATCCAAGCATATTCTTCATGAACGGAACATGAAGATAATGCTTATAAAGTTTCCAATACTAGCTGGATGTTCAACACAAATCATGGAGAAGATGAGAATGTTGTTAGTGGGATCAACAACAATTTATCGAGATTTCCATGTAAATGGAATTCCACAATTATGTGAACAAGGTGATAGCATTGGTCAGACCCGAAAGATATAATGGTGTATGCTCGAGGGATCAACCACGGGTAAGACAACATTATGAATATCGTTGGTTCTGAGTTGATTTGATGATAGCCCATACGCAAATCAAGGATTTGGGTAAGACAATAGATCCAACAATTGATCACGAGGACCAATCAATGAAGAAATCATCTCTCTACAACAAACACACAAACACAAGATATCCCTTTGGAAATGAACTAAGTTGGGCAAGCTTTTATCTTCCAACTCTCCAAGTTGCTGTTCAGCTTAATCAACTAGCTCAGGGGTATCCAACATAGATTCTTGGAGAAGGGGTGGTTTATAAGAAACCAACTTGATCACGAACTCAACATAGCGGTCAGGTGACAACCTGGCGATACTTCCGAGAAGATATTCGGAAAATCATGAACCACCATATGTTACTAAGCTCGAGAACAATCTTTCTTTTCAGGGCAAGACGATATGATCAACAGAGCGAGGGATTGATACAATCCTAACTCATTGATCAGAGGGTGCACCGGAAATAAGGACTAGGTAGCACGATCAATCTTAGAATGATGATTCCATAACCAACACACTAAGAATGAGATTTTCGTCCATTAACCACTAAGCAACATGGTTGCTAGGGGTATTGATTTCACACATCATGATTCACTTGTCGGCATTCCGGTTACAACAACATGTAACCGAGGAATGAACAATGATGGCAAGAAGTATCACCGTGTCAAGAGTTCATAGGATGGTGTGCAATTCCCATGACATTCTTGATATAAAGATGGTAATACTACAAGGTAGAACGGATCAAAAGCTGGATTGGCATTTTGATTTGCGGATTACAACTACTTTGACCCAATCCTGGATATGGATGAGGTTCTGGAGTTTGTTTCTCCTAGTCATTCCGGAATAGAATGGCTCGATGGACCACAAGAATAATTGGCATCGATAACACGAATGCATGATACTCTTGACTATCAATTGATAGACGAGGGTCAGAAGACAACTAAGGGGGACAACTCAAAAGAACATACGATTTTCTGAGTTGTGGACGCATGGATTAGAATGTCGGCAAAGCTCAGATTTCTTCCGGATAACCCATGCAGAAAGGTTGAACTAGCAGAGTCACAATATAGAAAGAAGAACTCATCAAGAGCACTCTAGTGGTGATCTTTTGGTTCAAGAACTTCTGCCATAAGCAGTTCATGGTATTTGGAAGAAGGATATACCACGGACCTCGAGGACTAACACAAAGGTTACTAATAACCTAAGGGAGCTAGCAATTACTGTCAACATGAAGTAAGTAGGGTGAATCTCGGGTTCCAAAACCAGAAGTGGAATACCTACATACTAAGTGGCATAACGGGATGCTTTCGAGAATGATGGCTAGAATCATCACACTGGGAACAGAAAGCATGGCTAAATTACTAGGTGATACTCTAGACACCTAAGGTCATAATAATAGCTCCAACATATATGTCGAGGCAACAGAGTATCTGTCGGTGTCAAAACCGGTGGATCTCGGGTAGGGGGTCCCGAACTGTGCGTCTAGGCGGATGGTAACAGGAGACGAGGGACATGATGTTTTACCCAGGTTCGGGCCCTCTCGATGGAGGTAAAACCCTACGTCCTGCTTGATTAATATTGATGATATGGGTAGTACAAGAGTGGATCTACCACGAGATCAAGGAGGCTAAACCCTAAAGCTAGCCTATGGTATGATTGTTGTAATGTATGTTGTGTCCTACGGACTAAAGCCCTCCGGTTTATATAGACACCGGAGGAGGCTAGGGTTACACAGAGTCGGTTACAATGGTAGGAGATCTACATATCCGTATCGCCAAGCTTGCCTTCCACGCCAAGGAAAGTCCCATCCGGACACGGGACGGAGTCTTCAATCTTGTATCTTCGTAGTCTTGGAGTCCGGCGGACGATGATAGTCCGGCTGTCCGGACACCCCCTAGTCCAGGACTCCCTCAGTAGCCCCTGAACCAGGCTTCAATGACGATAAGTCCGGCACGCATAATGTTCGGCATTGCAAGGCGGGTTCCTTCCTTGAATAATCCAAAGAAGATCATGAACACCAGGATAGTGTCCGGCTCTGCAAAATAAATTCCACATTCCACCGCAGAGAGAATAAAATGTACACCAGTCCAATCTGCTGACTTATTATGCGGCGTGACATCACACCGCTACCAAGCCTTTGTTTTTTACTATACCACCTCAGCACGTTTAGCGAAGCGGTTTCCTTGGCACGTCTTGTCGAAGCAGAGATCGTGTTCCCCTTATTCCGGGATTCTCATCAATACAGACGTGGGTAACCGAACTGCGCCATTGATGGTGGCGCTTGGGAGATAAGCGAGTTTTATCAGGCCGGTGGGACGCATAGTTTTCGTCCGCCTATATATAAGGGATAAGGATTTACCTTCTCACCTACGCCTTCTTCCTCCTTTGCTTATCCATCTCCGCGTACTCAAGCTCCAACGCCCAAGCTCGCGCATCTTGCCCCAACCTTCTCCGAATATGTCCGGAGCGGGAGGCAAATGGTTGGCCTCCACCGTTAAGGAGGAGCACATCACCAAACTGCGCAGCGCCGGATACCTTTCCGGCGATATCGCGCATCGGCTGCCCAACGAGGGGCAGCTCATCCCTACCCCTGGGCCCCATGAGAGGGTCGTCTTCCTCCCCCACTTCCTCCGTGGACTGGGCTTTCCACTGCACCCATTTGTCCGGGGGATCATGTTTTACTACGGCCTGGATTTCCACGATCTGGCGCCGAACTTCATCCTCAACATCTCGGCGTTTATCGTCGTGTGCGAGGCCTTCCTCTGCATCCGGCCCCACTTCGGCCTGTGGCTCAAGACCTTCAACGTCAAGCCGAAGGTTGTGAAGGGCACGCAAGCGGAATGCGGAGGCGCCATGTTGGGCAAGTTGCCCAACGTCCTTTGGCTCGAAGGGGCCTTCGTGGACTCCGTCAAGGGGTGGCAATCGGGGTGGTTCTACATCACCGAGCCGCGCAAGCCCACATGGGCGGCGGCCCCCGAGTTTAGATCTGGCGTCCCCACGCAGCTCACCTCCTGGAAAGAGAAGGGCTTGTTGTGGGGCAATCCGAAGGAGCTGACGGGACTCCGAGCCTGCATCCAGAAGCTGGTGAGCGGTAAGCTCAGGCTCGTCGACGTGGTCCAAGTCATGCTCATCCGCCGGATCCTCCCATGCCAAGAACGGGCATTCAATCTGTGGGAGTTCAATCCGGAACAGCACCAGGCGCTAAGCGGGCTCTTCGATACGACATACGAAGGCGCCTGGAGGGTGCTGTTTAAGGGCGCCGAAGCCCCCGCATCCGCGACAGAAGATCGCGGATTTCGCTCGCAGCATCCGGCTGACGAGGTAAGTGATTCAACCCCTTTACGGGACACTTGTGGTAATCAAATTGATTCTAGAGGGGTTTCATTCTGTCTTTTCCTTTGACAGGAATGGATGGAGAAGGCCAAGCTACTTATCAGCCCGGCTCCCATGCCAGAAGACCCAGAGAACGCCCGTTTAGCAGGGCTGCTGGTTCCGGCACCGCACGTGGTGCCGGAGAAGAAGGCCAAGAAGGTGGCCGCGGGGACTCGAAAGAGTTCCCGCAATCAGGCGTCTGACGACGAGGCGTACTCCTCCCCCGAAGACGAGGAGGAGGAGGAGGACTCTCTCCCGGAGGAGGGAGAGAAGAAGAGGAAGGCTTCCCCAATAGGGGAGGCCGAAGGGTCCAAGAGGGGGAGGACTATCCCCCCGGACAGTTTCGCCAACACCACCGTTGGCGAGGATGAGTGGCCTCCAAGGGCCAGGCGTCCGGCAAGATCGTAAGTATCCGGATCCTTTATATGCAATTTCTTTCGTGTCGCGTAGTGTCCTTAATGCCGCATTCTGTCCGTAGTCCGGCCGATGACGATCTCCCCGACTCATCGAGCGGGTCGCTGGCCCCGTCGGATGTGGATTCACTTCCGACTGCCTCTACCCCACGCGCCGACGAGGACGCCGAGGTGGGATCCCAGAGAGGGACCCATCAGGAGGAGGCTCCGGAGGCGCCGTCAGGCAGCCTCCCGGACTTTGCGCCGGACTCTACATCGGAACCTGCAGTGGTTCCAGAGTCCGGCAAGCGGCCCCTTCGAAAGAAGGGCAAGACCGTGACACCGGCGACCTCCGTCCAACCGGAGGCGCCGGATAACTTGCTGGAAGCGCTTAAAGGCGCTTCCATCGAGGAAGAACACCGCACTATCATGAGTGCGGTGATTCAAAAGGTTCAGCTCGCCAAAAGCGGGCTGACCGAAGCCTGCAGCAGCCTTCTAACAGGCTTTGAGGTAAGAAGTTAAAATTATGTAATGTAATACCGCATAGACAGTAGCCCCTGATGCTCAGTTCGGTGTTCGGAAAGAAAAGCCGGACTGAGGATCTAACAAGATATACGCAGGGTTGCTTAAAATATGTCAATATGGGTTTGCAGGCTGCGCTGCTGACCTCTGCCGCACTATCGGCGGAGGTCGATGTGTTGAAAAAGGATCTCGAGCGGTCCGAGCAAGAGCTCGGCCATGCCAAGAAGCAGCTCGAGGACAAAGAAGGTGAGTCACACCACTTTAAATGGTTACCTTACAGAAAAGGATTTTGGTTGCAATAAAATTAACAAGGATAATATGGGTATTGCAGGGGCCACGAACGAGGTGGCAGCCCTGAAGGAGGCTGTGTCCGCGGCCGAACGCAGTGCGGCCGCGGAGCGGGAAGAGCGAGAGAAGCAGGAGGCACGGGTGGCGGAAGTACGGCAAGAGCTCCAGGCTCTCATGGAGAAACATGAGAGTTTGGAGCGTGACTCCAAGACTCGAGAGTCCGAGCTTGCCTCGGCTCTCGAAAGTGCCAAGTCCGCCAAGGCCGAGGCCCATAAGGCCCTTCAGGAGGTTGAAGATGTAAAGAAGATAGCGGCGGGTAAGGCATTTTTCATGCAAAGCAAGCATGTTAATGTAAAATACCTGACACTTACCCGCATTCGGAGCTCTCCAGGGGCGTTTGCAGATCTGCCGCGTAGTGCGTCCGATGCCGCCGCATTCTATCGTGGCGAGGAGGGGAGCTCGACGGAAAAAGTCTTCTGGTCTCAGTACGCTGAGGCCGGACACCCGGTGCCCCCAAGCGACCAGCTGAAGCAGCTGGTCGAACTCCACAAGGTAGCTGAGGAGGCCATGAAGGGCCTTATAGTCCGGCTGTGGCCTGGACAGGCCATGCCTGGGAGCTACTTTGGCCTCGTGCGGCGGCTGGTGGATGCATGCCCCTGGGTGGAGGTCATCAAGCGCTCCGCCTGTATTGAAGGTGCTCGTCGGGCCCTTGCCCGCACAAAGGTGCATTGGGGCAAGTTGGATGCGGAGAAGCTTCTCACGGACCCACCGCCACCGGGCAAGGAGTATCGTACGCCTGAAATGTATTATAAAACTGTCCTGAAGGGAGCCCGCGATATTGCGGATGAGTGCCCCAGAAATGTAATCTTTGAGTAGACTCGCTATGTATTATCCTTTGCGCTGAGACTTTGTTCATGTGCGCATTAAGCAACGCTTGTTTAATTTAAAATATTACCTTCTGTGCGGCCGTGTAAAAATCTGAGAGATGGCAAGTCGTTGGCTTCAGCCCCCAAGCCACGAGTGCTGGGGTGTTCGGGATAACCTTGAGCGCTCTTGTTCCCATTTTTGGGTCCATCTAGGGAGGCGCTCAACACAGCGAACAAGGCAACCGGACTTATAATGCTTGAACACTCTCACTTAGCCATAGAATTCTATAATTTTAAATTTCGGCGAAGCCCCTGGTATTCGGAAGGCCGAACCCGGGGCGCTATCCACGCCTTCGTCGGACATTGTCCGGAACTTCGCTCGAAGCGGCGTGAGTCTTTAAGGACCCGAAAAAACCTCTCGAACAGCGACCAGTCTCTCGCCTTATCATGCCAGTCAGTTTTAGCTTTCTCCACTGAGGCGCTCGCCCGGCTCAACCAGGGCGCAATCGCAGTGGTTCTCCCAGTGCCACCTTAGCCGACAGAACGGAACGTAAGGCACCAAAATGTGGGAGCCGGGCAAACCCAACTATTGACCCAAGACATGATTCAGAGCCGATTCATATAATGCTATATGTTCGGGGTGCCGCACTTGTGAAAGTGTTCGGACTTATCACACCATAATGCGGGGAACACAAGCCCCTGGTGTATTCGGCCGTACCAAAATATACGGGTGCGAGATGTCATGTAATGAACATATATATAAAAGGTGACGTAATTGCAGTTGAAAAGTGCTGCATTATTTATTAAAGGAAGTCTGCTATGAGTGCGGACTGATACAAATAGTGCGGTAAGCAAGGGATTTGGACTAAGTAAACATGTCCCCCTCCAGGGGTGAGCTGCGGACTTGGTGTATATAATCGAATTTAATGCTCGTAATTGAGACCACCTGAGTGTTCGTCGCAGCCTTCTTTCGTCCCTGACTATTGCATCGCGAGTTCGGCAGGTTCGCCGCCGGACAGGGCCTCTGGTTACCGGAGTCCTGTGTACACAAAGAAGGAAAATAATAATAAAAAAGGGGGGCACACTTGCGAGCCCCTGGTGTGGTCGAACCGCACTCTGGGTCCATTGCGATCGTGCCCCTTCCCCTGCGCCCATGGTATCTCCAAAGCGTAATGATGTACGCGGAGTGTTATTCTTGCGATCATGCGCGGGCGGGGTCGGGGCCGCATTGCTACGTGTGCTCTGATCGCGCCAGGTGGTCTTGGTTGGTATTGCTTCGGGCGCGTTTTGCTGTATCCGGCCGTTTAACGGCCGGACCCGAGAATTGCCTTAAGAGGCTGCTCTGTACTTCTGCCACGAGGGCCGCTGTATGTTCCTCCGTTCGGAGGGAGAGTTCCGTATTCCCGTTGACCGTGATGACTCCACGAGGGCCTGGCATCTTGAGCTTGAGGTATGCATAATGCGGCACCGCGTTGAATTTTGCAAACGCGGTTCGTCCGAGCAGAGCGTGATAGCCGCTGCGAAACGGGACTATGTCGAAGATTAACTCCTCGCTCCGGAAATTGTCCGGGGATCCGAAGACCACTTCCAGTGTTACTGAGCCTGTACAGTTGGCTTCCACACCTGGTATGACACCTTTAAAGGTTGTCTTTGTAGGTTTAATCCTTGAGGGGTCTATGCCCATTTTGCGCACTGTATCCTGATAAAGCAGGTTCAGGCTACTACCGCCGTCCATCAGGACTCTCGTGAGGTGAAATCCATCGACGATTGGGTCTAAAACCAATGCGGCGAATCCGCCATGGCGTATGCTGGTCGGATGGTCTCTTCGATCGAAAGTGATCGGACAAGAGGACCATGGATTGAACTTCGGGGCGACTGGCTCCATCGCATAGACGTCCCTTAGTGCGCGCTTCCTCTCCCTCTTAGGTATATGGGTTGCGTAAATCATGTTCACCGTCCGCACTTGTGGGGGAAAACCCTTCTGTCCTCTACTGTTCGGCGGTCGGGTCTCCTCCTCGTCATCGCTGTTTAGCCCCTTGTCATTGTTTTCGGCAATTAACTTGCCTGCCTGTTTGAACACCCAGCAATCTCTATTAGTGTGATTGGCTGGTTTTTCAGGGGTGCCATGTATCTGGCATAAGCGGTCGAGTATTCGGTCCAAATTGGACGGACCCGGAGTGGTTCTTTTGAATGGCTTCTTCCGTTGACCGGGTTTAGAGCCTCGGAATCCGGCGTTGACTGCCGTATCCTCCTTGTCGTCGCCGTTAATGCGGCGTTTGTTTTTGTTTCGACGTGACCTGCCGTTGTTGTCCTTAGTGTCCGGACTGCCAGAATTTTTGCGGAGATTGTTACTGCGGGCTAGCCAGCTATCCTCTCCCGCGCAGAAGCGGGTCATTAATGATGTGAGGGCTGCCATAGATTTCGGCTTTTCCTGTCCCAGGTGCCGGGCTAGCCATTCGTCGCGGATGTTATGCTTGAAGGCTGCAAGGGCCTCTGCATCCGGACAGTCGACGATTTGATTTTTCTTCGTCAAGAACCGTGTCCAGAATTGTCTGGCCGATTCGTCTGGCTGCTGAATGATGTGGCTTAGGTCATCGGCGTCTGGTGGTCGCACATACGTGCCTTGGAAGTTATCAAGGAATGCGGCCTCCAGGTCTTCCCAACACCCAATTGACTCTGCGGGCAAGCTGTTAAGCCAATGCCGAGCTGGTCCTTTAAGCTTGAGTGGGAGATACTTGATGGCGTGGAGATCGTCGCCGCGGGCCATATGGATGTGGAGAAGATAATCTTCTATCCAAACCGCGGGGTCTGTTGTGCCATCGTAGGATTCAATGTTTACGGGTTTAAACCCTTCAGGGATTTGATGATCCATTACTTCGTCAGTGAAGCATAGTGGGTGTGCGGCGCCTCTGTATTGAGCAATATCACGACGCAGCTCGAGAGAGCGCTGTCTGCCGTGTTCGGCCCGGCCGGGGTTATTATATCCGGTACGACGGTATTCGTCATGGGTCGTGGGGCGCCCACGTGATCCGTAGATGGATCTGGATTGCCTTGCTTTGTCCTCCAATATATCTCGCAAGTCCGGCGCGTTCCCTCTTGGCTTCGTACTCTTGGAGCGATGCCTGGGTACGGTCTTGGTTGGGGGCCTGGATGCCTCTCTGTCACGACCGCGGGGTGGTCGGTCAGCCGTATCGTGCGCTGGTGATGGAGGTATGTATGCTTCCTCCTCTAATCGGGGGAGCAGCTTGTGTCTTGGATAGCTTTTGGAGGGGCGTTCGAGTTTATACTCTTCGGCCGCGAGGACCTCGGTCCATCGATCGGCCAGCAGGTCCTGATCAGCTTGAAGCTGCTGCTGCTTTTTCTTTAGGCTGTTTGCCGTGGCGATAAGCCTGCGTTTAAAACGCTCTTGTTCGATGGGATCCTTGGGCACGACGAATTCGTCATCGTTGAGGCTTGCCTCGTCTTCGGAGGGAGGCATATAGTTGTAATCCTCAACCTCTTCGTCTGCCGCCCTCTCGCTGAGGGCTTGCTTCTGCATCCTCCTGCGCTGAGTCTTGCTGGAGGGGGTTGTCTTCGGCACTTTCTGGGGTATTATTATCTCCTGTGCCGGAATCTCCATTCTTGCTGTGGCGGGATTTAGAGCGGCGCCGCTGACGCTGGCGCTTGGGCTGTTTCTTTAAAGAATCTGCCTCCGCTGTTTCTTCACCATCCCCGTCTTTCGGGGTATCCACCATGTATATGTCATATGACGAGGTGGTCTTCCAGTGCCCTGTAGGCGCTGGATCCTGTTCGTCTCCGGCATCGTCGTCCATAGCGTCGATGTCTTCGGAGTCATAGTCTAGCATGTCGGTTAGATCGTCGACAGTGGCTACAAAGTGGGTGGTGGGTGGGCTCTGAATTTCTTTGTCGTCCGCATCCCAACCATCCTGGCCATAGTCCGGCCAGGGCTCTCCTGATAACGAGAGATGCTTTAGTGAATTCAGGATGTCGCCAAAAGGCAAGTATTGGAAGATGTCTGTAGCGGTGAATTCCATAACCGGTGCCCAATCCGATTTGATTGGTAGGGGCGTGGGAGGTTCGGAGTCCGGCAAGGAGTTCGGCACCTCGGAATCACGAGTTTTGCGAGGGACAAGATTAGTGTTCGGCTCCATCGCCGTAGCAGTTGAAGCCCCCGAGGCGGCGTCCATCCACCGATCCTCTATCTGGGCAGTCTGCTCCAGACCAATGGCCGGAGCGGATTCGTGTGCGGCCACCAAGGCACTGTTCGGCGGCAGAGCAAGATCATGCCCATCACAACAGTGCGGCGCGCTTGGCTGTGGCTCGGGTCCGTCGAAGATCAAGTCTCCGTGGACATCGGCCGTGAAGTTTAGGCTTCCGAATCTGACCTGACGGCCAGGGGCGTAGCTTTCGATCTGCTCCAGATGGCCAAGCGAATTAGCCCGCAGTGCGAAGCCGCCGAATACGAAGATCTGTCCGGGGAGAAAAGTCTCACCTTGGACAACATCGTTGGTTGCATATGCCGTCAAGCCTATCGGTGACGACACAGAGGAACTCTCAATGAAAGCACCAATGTTGGTGTCAAAACCGGCGGATCTCGGGTCGGGGGTCCCGAACTGTGCGTCTAGGCGGATGGTAACAGGAGACGAGGGACACAATGTTTTACCCAGGTTCGGGCCCTCTCGATGGAGGTAAAACCCTACGTCCTGCTTGATTAATATTGATGATATGGGTAGTACAAGAGTGGATCTACCACGAGATCAAGGAGGCTAAACCCTAAAGCTAGCCTATGGTATGATTGTTGTAATGTATATTGTGTCCTACGGACTAAAGCCCTCCGGTTTATATAGACACCGGAGGAGGCTAGGGTTACACAGAGTCGGTTACAATGGTAGGAGATCTACATATCCGTATCGCCAAGCTTGCCTTCCACGCCAAGGAAAGTCCCATCCGGACACGGGACGGAGTCTTCAATCTTGTATCTTCGTAGTCTTGGAGTCCGGCGGACGATGATAGTCCGGCTGTCTGGACACCCCCTAGTCCGGGACTCCCTCAGTACCTCAACGCACCGATTAGTGTGGTTAATCTGGCACAAAGGACATTGAAAATAGAGGATGAGGATTTGCAAATGCATCAGATTGTTTAGAAACCTGGGATGATTCGGACAGCATAACGGCTGTAAATGCTCAAAAGAATTTAGACATGCTACAAAAATGGTGGCATCGCCACTCAGAAGCACAATATCAAGGTTTCGAGATCAACAATTAACATACGGAAGTAGTAGGAACTTAACTGTGGCTTGAAACCAACAATCCTATAAGTCTACGGATTAGTAACACGTGATCCTGATAGAAAGAAGAGAAGGCCTAGTTCTTAACCCCGTAGAGAAGAAGAGGGTGACTCAGATCAGAAAGACATAAGGTAAAGGAGTAAAAAGAGCCTTACGTTCCATCCCACAATCAATTCCCCTACATATAACTAAAGCATTTCTAGACTCAACTTCGACCAGTTTGGCTTGGTAATACTACAGGCACTCAAGCTCTGATACCAAAGCTGTGAGGACCCCGACTCAATGCCACATCGATCTAGCATGTAACACCTCATATAACTTTGCGGCCTCACGCACGGTATCCCCACGGGTGTCGCCTTACCTTTGCCTGGAACCGTTTGCGCCTTTTGGCACACGTATATGATAGTGTCGCTAGCATCCATATGATAAGGAGTCCGGGCTGACATGGCTAGTCGTAAACCCAAAGTGGCACAAACTTACAGGGACAGGCATCCATGACCCAACATCGAACGTGTCGGTCATCAGCGAGTGAATCCAGGCTGTAGCACTGGGCTAGCAGGACTCCGGTGAACCGGGCTGTAGCGGGCTAACAGGACTCCGGTATTCATCGCGTGACATTTCCCCGAAGGGACAGACACAGGAACGAAGAAGGACACATGCCGGCCAGCCTAAGTGTTCCGGAGCAGTAGCAAGCTACCATGGCTCAGTGGAAGCACTAGGAGAAATTTCCCGGTAAGAGAGGCTACTAAGGATAAACAACTAGATAGTCAGATCCCACACATACCAAGCATTTCAATAACATACACACAATATGCTCGATATGTGCAAATACAACATGGCATCACAACATGACTCTACAACTCAAGTATTTATTCAATAGGCTCCGAGGAGCGAGAAATTACAAACATGGGTCTCATGACCCAACATTCAGAGCATACAAGTCAAAGCACAAGCGGAAGCTTAACATGTCTGGGTACAGACATCTATAAATGAAAAAGGCTGAAAACCCTGACTATCTACCAGATCCTACCGAGGGCACAAGATCGTAGCTGAGGTAACAAGCTAAACGTCGAAGTCCACGCGGAACTACTAGCGAGACTGAAGTCTCTCTGCAAAAACATAAAATAGGCAAACATGAGTACAAATGTACCCAGCAAGATTTACATCAGAACTAACTACATATGCATCATTATCAACAAAGGGGTGGTGGGATTTAACTGCAGCAAGCCAGCTTTGACTCGGTGGCTATCCTGAACTACGACTGCAAGTAACTCTTTTGAGGTGGCGCACACGAGTCCACATATTCACCATATCAATACACCACTATGGATCCGCTCCCGTCTCCCTACGAGAACGCCATCCATAGCACTCACGCTTATCTCGCGCATTTTAGAGTATCCACTTTCACTTGTCTATGAACTGTACAGGCAACCCAGAAGTCCTTTTCCGCGGACACGGCTATTCGAATAGATAATGTTAACCCTGCAGGGGTGTACTTCTTCACACACGCTCTCGCCACTTACCGCCATGTACACCTCGTGTATCTCGGCAACCTTCAAGCGGAAGCCTGGCGAGGGAGTCGGCCACGACCTGACTAACCACACAAGTCTCTAGTCCATGTTTATCGCCTATTCGGGTTCCATCCGCAAGGAGATCCGGCCGGGGTGTCGCTCACGGCCCCAAACGATGTGAGGAGGGTTCCCAAGCCCACCATCCGGGTGCCACTTGGTACACCGTGCCACTGTGCCTAGTCTGTCCCAAGCCCACCTGTACCGGGTGCCACTTGGTAGACTACTAACACTACCTACAAACACCAAAAACTAGTTGCAACTCCTGGACAGAGATCAGGTTGATTAATAAGTCGAGAGGGGCCGATTTACCAGAACCCAATGTGTGGTAGTAGCTGTTCATGGATCACAAACACAGAACTCAGTTCCTGAGGATGGCTTCAATGAGACAACCCACCATGTACTCCTACATGGCCTCTCACCGCTACCTTTACCAAATCGTGTTCACACACTTAGCTCTCAACAGTAGGACATGTTCACACACCTCCGATTCATCCCCGATGAATCAGACCTGACTCAACTCTAAGCAATAGCAGGCATGACAACAAGCATGAATGAGTAGGCACATCAGGGCTCAAACAACTCCTACTCATGCTAGTGGGTTTCATCTATTTACTGTGGCAATGCCAGGTCATGCAGAGGAAAGGGGTTCAACTACCGCAACATGTAACAGTTGAATCGTTGTTGTCCTAATGCAGTAAAAGAGAGCAGGAGCGAGAAAGTGGGATTGTATCGGAATGAATAAGGGGGTTTTTCCTGCCTTGTACTTCTGAAGATAGTATAGTTCTTCATCGGTATCATCGAACTCATCGTCGAACGTCGTCTACTGAGAGGGGACAATCACCGGCAAACGAGAGGGAACACAATCAATGCAATGCACAATATGATGCATGATCATGACATGGCAAAATGAGTGTGTTTGTCTAATGCAACTTAGAACAGATTGGTTTGAGTTCATTTGAATCAAGGATTCAAATACAAACCCAAAATAAGAGGTCATATTAGTTCATTAACTTGTTTCACCTAAACAGCAAGGTTAAAGTGTTCTAACATGCATGAATCCAATGCAGATGGGAAGATTGGATTTTTCTGATCATTTTTCATATATAAATTATTTCATTCTGAGTTACGGTTGAATTTCTATGATTTTTAGAAGTTTTGACCATTTTCTGGAATTTCCTAAAAAGAATAAATCTAGAAAATGATTTACTGCGTCAGCCTGACGTCAGGGTGACGTCAGCAGGTCAAAGGCGGCAGCCCAGGTCAAACCTGTGGGCTGGAACCCACATGTCAGCGTAACAACTAACTAACAGGGTTAGTTAGTGTTACGTTAGCACTAACCTAGGTTAATTAGGGCCTGGGTCCACTGGTCAGTGACTAACCTAACTAACCTAAATAGGATTAGCCCTAACTAACTTAGTTAGTCGGGCAGGGCCCGCATGTCAGTGAGAGAGAGTGGTCAAACCTCAGGTCAGCAGGGGTCAAACCTCGCCGGTCAACACGGTCAACCCGCCGGCGTTTAGCCGCTGGCGACGACAGAGACGGCGGGGCGGCTCGGAAATGCTCTATAGGGCCCCATTCGATGCGCGGGTTGCACCTACGGGTTCCTGGGAGTGAGGCGCATCCATTGGTGGCGGTGGTAGGAGCTGCGGTGGTTAGGATCGACGGCGGCGACCAAATCGGCGGCGGCCGGAGTTCAAACGTCGACTGATTCGACGCCACAGCGCGCGGGAGGACAAGAAGTTTGCACCTACGGACTCTATGCATGCTCACTAACCCAACGGGAACACCCACGGGACCAATAGGTCACCAGAGCTTCGTCGGCGACGAGGTCGTGCGGCGGCGCACTCTCGGTCTCGACGGAAACAGCGGCTACAACGAGAACTAGGCTACAGAATTAGGGGAGAACGGTGTAGGGGCTCAGGGAGATCACGATGAGACGGTCGACGTGCTCGGGGAAGGCCTGGGGCGACGGACGGCGACGGTGATCTCCGGCGGCCGAAGCTTCGAAACGAGGTCGGGGACGACGATACGGGGCTTCCTGCATCGTGTTCGTTGGCGGAGAGCTTCAGCGCGACGCTGCGGGGCCGATGGATGCGTCGGGGAGGCGAGGAGGTGGCTCAGGGCGCGGCCACGAACCTCAAATGAACTAGATGTTGATTCTTGGGAACCACCAAGCGATTGTCACTTTACGAGGATGTTGAGTGGTCATGCCACTATTTTGCAGGATGTCTCAAATCATTTTGAGCATTTACAACTGTTATGCTGTCCGAGTCATCCCAGGTCTCTAAATAGTCTGATGCATTTGCAAATCCTTTCTTTCCGTTCCCGATGTTCTTTTTGGCCAGATTAACCACACTAATCGGTGAGTTAAGGTACTTTGTTGCCTCGACATATATGTTGGAGCTAATATTATGACCCTAGGTGTCTAGAGTATCACCTAGTAATTTAGCCATGTTTTGTGCTCCCCGTGTGATGATTCTGGCCATCAGTCTTGAAAGCATCCCGTGATGTTATTAGTTAGTAGGTATTCTATTCCTGGGTTTGAACCCGAGATTCACACTACTTATTTCATGTTGATAGTGTTTGCTAGTTCCTTTAGGAAATTAGTAACCTTTGCATTAGTCCTCGAGGTCCGTGGTATTTCCTTCTTCCAAATACTATGAACCATTCTTGGCAGAAGTTCCTCGCTGAACCGAAAGATCACAATAAGAGTGCTCTTAATGAGTTCTCCATTCTATATTGTGACTCTCCCAGTTCTACCTTCTGCATGGGTTATCCGGAAGAAATGTGTTGAACCCGTTCGACATATTAATCTATGCATCCACAACTCAGAAAATCATATGTTCCTTTGAGTTGTCCCCCTTTAGTTGTATCCTGACCTTCGTCTATCGATTGACAGTCAGGAGTAGTCGTGCATTCGTGTTCATTGATGCCTTTTACTTCTGTGGTCCGTCAAGCCATTCTATTCGGAATGACTAGGAGAAACAAACTCCAGTACCTCATCCACATCCAGGATTGGGTCAAAGTAGTTGTACCTCGCAGATCAAAATGCCAACCCAGCTTTTGTCCTGTTCTACCTTGGAGTATTACCATTTTTTATATCGGATTATTATAGGAATTGCACACCATCCCATGAACTCTTGGTACAATGATACTTCTTGCCATCATTGTTCATTCCTCGGTTTCCGTGTTATTGTAACCGGAATGCCGACAAGTGAATCGTGGTGTGTGAAATCAATACTGCTGGCAACTCCGTTGCTTGGTAGTTAAATGGACGATAACCTCATTCTTAGCGTGTTGATTATTGAATCTTCACCCTAAGGTTGATTGTGCTACCTAGTTCTTATTTATGGTGCACTCTTCGATCAATGAGTTCGGATTTTTCGGTCCCTTGCTTATTTGATCATATCATCTTGCTCTGAAAGCAAGATTGTTCTCGAGCTTAGTAAAATACTCGTGGTTCGTGATTTTACGAATATCTTCTGGAAGTATCACCAGGTTGTCACCTGACCGCTATGTTGAGTTCGTGATCAAGTTAGTTTCTTACAAACCATCCCCTTCTCCAAGAATCTGTGTTGGATACCCCTGAGCTAGTTGGCTAAGCTAAACAACAACTTGGAGAGTTGGAAGATAAAAGCTCACCTGACTTAGTTCATCTCCAAGGGATATCCTTCTGTGTGTTTGTTGAAGAAAGATGATATCTTCATCAATTGATCCTCGAGACCAGTTGTTGGAGCTATTGTCTTGCCAAAACTTTGATTTGAGTTTGGGCTATTCTCAAATCAAATCAGAACCAACGATGTTCGTAATGTTGTCTTACTCGTGGATTTTCCTCGAGCATACACCATTATGTCTTTTGGGTCTGACCAATACTATCACCTTGTTCACATAGTTATGGAATTCCATCTCCATGGAATCTGGATGAATCGTTGTTGAGCCCATCGACAACATCCTTATCTTCTCCATGATTTCGTGGAACATTAAGTTAGTGTTGGAAACTTTTGAAAGCATTTCTTCGTGCTAATTCATGAAGTATATGCTCGGATGAAAGAAGTGACTTCCTCTAATTCACGGTACTTGGTGTAAGTTGCCGCCGTGAATTTGATAAAGTCAATGTTGCTTCCTTGGAATCATCCCAAGTTAGTCACACAGGTGCAAAGTATACTATGGTTTGGTAGATTAATTACCTCCACTCCATATGTATTCTGTAGCACAACAAGCCACTGATTGATTTGTTCGAGGAGAAGAAGTTCCTTCTTAAGAGTATACCCTATGCAAGGACTTCGATATCCTCGATGATGGTTCCCCACCGGAGCTCGGTAGTGTTTTATTGTAAGACTACCATGGGATCATGTTTGTCTGGGACAACGTGTTCACATGTTTGTAGCAGAACCAGCTCATGTTTTGGAGCTTGCTATCGTAGTTCATTTCCCGAGAATCACACAACGTCTTCTTGTCGGGTTGTGTTGTAAACTTTCATTTTTCTTTCTAGACTCGATGAGTCTAGATTATTCCGACACCAACCAGATCTGAATCTCAGGCAGATATGATGGTTGGAACATTTCCCAAGAAATATAATATTGGTCTCTCTATAACCGGTAAAGTGGATGTTGTGGCCAACACAACCAACCGGAAGACCTGTTATTGTAGTATCTTGATTGAGAAAGTTGGCCACCTCCCCATAGGGATTTCGTTTACTCCTTAGTTGTTCCTTATGTATTCTTAAGTTCCCGAAGTCCGATCTTTTACTTGATGTTCTGGGAACCAAACCATTTTAATTAATGGGTTGCACTAGAACATCAAGGAGAACATTATAAGTGGAGTGCTAAATGTCTCTCGGTCGATCATCCAGATTTGGTCCCCTTGGCCCCGCTAAGGTGAAATCTGAGAAAGTGTTGTCTTCCTTTGTATCTGCATCCTCCACCGGCATTCGTCATGGTAGTATGTTGTGTTGCCAGGGTCCCTGACACGGATATTGGTAAAACCTTGATGAATATGGAAATGCTCAAGTTCTTGAAAGCACGCACAAGCATTAGGTGCTATCATAGTTACTAACCGGGATTGTTCTCAGTTTCCTCGGTTATGCTATAACCATTCCAATAGTGGAATCACTCTCTGCTATTGAATTTCTCCCCAGTTACTAGAATCATTCCCAGCACTTGTATTTTGTTCCCAACTTGCACTGTCATTGTGCCATCCTATCTTGGGTTCCATCCATTTCCGATGATAAGCAAAATCATCCCTTGTGTTATCTTCAACAAGGTAGTCCACATCATCCATTCTGGCCGAGAATGTCTTTCTTTCGGACTCCTTCAAATGATCGATTGTAATTTGCCTTAAGCTGGTATAAAGAGCCTCGGTGATCTTTGAATCAAAGGTAAGTCTTTTTGCCACTTAAGGGATGATTCTACGAGCCACCTTCCCTAAGGTGCCCCGTTATGGAATCATGGCAGTTTATCCTCGCTACTTGGAACCCTCGTCAAATTGCTTCCTCCGTCCCTCCTGATGCATGTTTTGCCTCTCAGCTCCAGAGATGTTTCTATGTCTCATTACGTGAATTGATCTTGTGATCATTAATATGATCCTAAGTTGCTTGAATCTCAGGAAGATCGATTCTTCTAAAATTCTTCCTTTCTACTTGTTGTCATGTGGGATGGAGTTCTCAGAGCAAGACTTTGAGACAGTGATGGTGATCGAATCAACGTTCATTTGAAGTGCAACTTGGATTGTGAAGATTATATTAGTTTGTGCTTCTCTTTCATCTTACCCTACGCTTGAATCTCGGGTCGAGATTCTTGTTTAGTGGGGGTGAGTTGTCACATCCTAGCTAGTCCATGCATTAGAGTGTTGCATCATGTTTACCTTTCATCAGAAATTTGAAATGGGGAAGACAAAACCCCTAGAACCCTCTGAATCCAACTAGGGTTTACTAAAAATATTTTCAATGAACCTGAAATGTCCTTCTAAAATGTTCATCACCTTTGCCTTGGTCCTAAACCACTGTCAGAAGTGATGCACAGATTTCTAGGTCACTCTAAGGTCACTGGATTAAATCTCTAACTATTTGAATTTGGGCATTTAAATTATATAAAATATTTCAAATGCTCAAATAATCCCAAACTAAAATGTTCCATGCTGGAAATATTCCATCTAAGGACCAGGTGCAGTTTGGTGATTTTTGGAGTTGCCTAGGTATTTTTAGAAATGCAACAACCTACAGAATATTAAAAAAACAGAAACAAAAGAGAAAGTCTTACCTGGCGCCACCCAGCAGGCCCACCTGCCGGCCCAGCCCAGTCACCGCTCCAGCGAGCTGCTTGACTTGGCCAGGCAGGCAGGCAGCTGCTCGACGGCGAGCACAGCATGCATGCCACGCAGCTGCCCGCCGCCTCGCCGCTCCCCTCGTCCAGCTGCTGACGTGGGACGAACCCTCTCCCTCTCCCCGACCCCGCAGACACCCGCTCCTCCCCCTGGCTCCTCTCTCTCGCCCTTCCCGACGTCGCCCGAGACGTCGTCGTCGCCGCCGCTCGCCACAGCCGCGTCCAACGTCGTCCCCGCGCCCTCTCACCGTGTCCGGACGGTTCGTCGTCGTCGGCTACGTCGACTAGGCAAGCCGTACAACGCCGGAGCCCCTGCATCATCCCTTCCACCGTCGTCTTTAACCTCGGGCCGCCCAGATCGCCGTCGCCGTTCCGACCGCACCGAGCCCTCCCCGAGCACGCTGACCATCCCTGTGGTTTCTCTGTGAGCTGCTGAACCTCCCCGTGCTTTCTGTTTCGCCCCTAGAGTACCATAGACGCCGTGTCTCCTGTGCCCGAACGCACCGCTGCCTGACCTCGTCGCCGGTGCTGCTCCGGTGACCATTTGGTTGCGGGCTTGTGCCCGTCACACTCCTCGCGCCGCGTAGAGGCCGTAGGTGTTAGCGCCACACCGCCTAGGCCACTGCAGCCACGCGCACGAGCTGGCCCGAGCTTCAGCCTCCGCCAATCTCATCGCCGATGATGCTCCGGCCACTCCCCGGTCAAGCCATCACCACGGCTGGATGCGGGCGAGCACCGGCTGCCCATAGCTGCTCTCCGCGTAGCAAATGGAGCCCTGTGGGCAAAACCCGCAGCACGCCGCCGCGTCTGGCCTCACCGGCGGCTAAATGCCGGCAGGCTTTGACCCGTTGACCGGTGGGTTTGACCCCGCTGACTTAGTTGACGAGGTGGGGCCCTCTGCCAATTAACCTAGTTTAGGTTTAATCAAAATTAGTTAGTCTAATTAGCTACTGACAAGCGGGACCCACTAGTCAGGTTGACCTGGACGCCCCCGTTGACCCCCTGACGTCACCCTGACGCAGTGCTGACGCATTAATTCAATTACTGGAATTATTCTTATATAGGAAATTCCAAAAAATAACCAAAACTTCTAAAATTCATAGAAATTCAACCGTAACTCCAAATGAAATAAATTATATATGAAAAGTGACCAGAAAAATCCAATCTATCCTTCTGTACCATTTTCATGCATGTTAGAACAACTTATAGTTGCTGTTTAGCACAAATCATATAAATGGCATTTAAATATCCACATATGGAGTTTGAATTTGAATCTTGGATTCAAACCAACTTCATTTAATATGGTTGCTAGTTGCATTAGCTCAATCAACAGCATATTGTCATGACGTTATCATGCATCATATTTGTTGCATTGCATTGATTGTGTCCCTCCCGATAGACGTGGTTTCGACGACGAGTTCGATGACACAGATGAAGAACTATAATATATTCAGAAGTGCCAGGCAAGCAAAACACCCGTGTTCATTCTGATACAATCCCACTCTCTCGCTCCTGCTCTCTTTTACTGCATTAGGACAACAACGATTCATCTGTTACTTGCTGCGGTAGCTGAACCCCTTTATCCTTTGCATGACCTGTCATTCCACAGTAAATAGATGAAACCCACTAGCATGAGTAGGAGTTGTTTGAGCCCTGCTGTGCCTACTCATTCATGCTTGTTTGTCATGCCTGCTACTGCTTAGAGTTGAGTCGGGTCTGATTCATCGAGGATGGATCAGAGGTGTGTGAACATGTCCTACTGTGTGTGAGCTAAGTGTGTGAACACGATTTGGTAAAGGTAGAGGTGAGAGGCCATGTAGGAGTACATGGTGGGTTGTCTCATTGCAGCCGTCCTCAGGAACTGAGTTCTGTGTTTGTGATCCATGAAACAGATACTACCACGCATTGGGCCCGAAACCAATGGACCCTCTCGGCTTCTTAATCACCCTTGTCCTCTGTCCAGGAGTTGCAAGTAGTTTCTGGTGTTTGTAGTATGCTGGAGGCCGTGGGCAGCGCTGACCGGAGGGGTGGGCTGTGATGCGGTAGGCACGTGGCACGGTGTACCGGGCACCCGTTTGGTGTCTCGGGAACCCTGCACACATCGTTTGGGGCTGTGAGCGAAACTCCAGCCGGATCTCCTCGCGGATGGAACCCGAATAGGCGATAAACCTGGACTAGAGACTTGAGTGTTTAGGTAGGTCGTGGCCGACACCCTCGTTGGGCTTCCACTTGAAGGTTGCCGAGTACATGTCGTGTAAACGACGGTAAGTGGTGAGAGCGTGTCTGAAGAAGTACACCCCTGCAGGGTTAACATCATCTATTCGAATAGCCGTGTCCGCGGTAAAGGACTTCTGGGTTGCCTATAACAGTTCATAGACAAGTGAAAGTGGATACTCTAAAATACGCAAGATAAGTGTGAGTGCTATGGATGGCGTTCTCGTAGGGAGACGGGAGCGGATCCATAGTGGTGTATTGGTGTGGTGAATATGTGGACTCGTGTGCGCCACCTCAAAAGAGTTACTTGTAGTCGTAGTTTAGGATAGCTACTGAGTCAAAGTTGGCTTGCTGCAGTTAAACCCCACCATCCCCTTTGTTGATAATGATGCATATGTAGTTAGTTCTGATGTAAGTCTTGCTGGGTACATTTGTACTCACGTTTGCCTATTTTATGTTTTTGCAGAGAGACTTCGGTCTCGTTAGTAGTTCCGCGTGGACTTCGACGTTTAGCTTGATACTTCAGCTACGATCTTGTTCCTCGGCAGGATCTGGTAGACAGTAAGGCTTCTCAGCCTTTTTCATTTATAGATGTCTATACTCAGACATGATAGCTTCCGCTTGTGTTTTGACTTGTATGTTCTGAATGTTGGGTCATGAGACCCATGTTTGTAATATCTCGCTCCTCGGAGCCTATTGAATAAATACTTGAGTCGTAGAGTCATGTTGTGATGCCATGTTGTATTTGCACATATCGAGCATATTGTGTGTATGTTATTGAAATGCTTGGTATGTGTGGGATCTGACTATCTAGTTGTTTATCCTTAGTAGCCTCTCTTACCGGGAAATGTCTCCTAGTGTTTCCACTGATCCATGGTAGCTTGCTACTGCTCCGGAACACTTAGGCTGGCCGGCATGTGTCCTTCTTCGTTCCTGTGTCTGTCCCCTCGGGGAAATGTCACGCGATGAATACCGGAGTCCTGTTAGCCCGCTACAGCCCAGTTCACCGGAGTCCTGCTAGCCCAGTGCTACAGCCTGGATTCACTCACTGATGACCGACACGTTCGATGCTGGGTCATGGATGCCTGTCCCTGTAAGTTTGTGCCACTTTGGGTTTACGACTAGCCATGTCAGCCCGGGCTCCTTATCATATGGATGCTAGCGACACTATCATATACGTGTGCCAAAAGGCGCAAACGGTCCCGGGCAAAGGTAAGGCGACACCCGTGGGAATACCATGCGTGAGGCCGCAAAGTGATATGAGGTGTTACATGCTAGATCGATGTGGCATTGAGTCAGGGTGCTGACAGCTTTGCTCTGATACCAAAATGGGTCTCGCACGGTCCAACCCAGCGGAACATCGAGATTGGGTATCAAAATCAATCACTTTCAACCACCTGGATTATTCCAGAAGCGTTCGAAATGCAGGATGGACTGCCCTGATATTGGATCCTATAATCGACGGACTACAATTTACACAAGTCCTGATGGACGGAGGCAGCGGCTTAAACCTGCTGTATCCAAACACAATCCGCAAGTTGGGGATAGACCTTACTAAAATTCGGCACAGCCGCACTTCCTTTAAAGGAGTGACGCCAGGCCCTTACGCCAAGTGCACAGGCTCCTTATCACTAGAAGTTGTGTTCGGGTCACCAAACAACTTCCAACGCGAAACACTAATCTTTCATGTCGTCCCATTTAAAAGTAGCTATCAAGCACTATTGGGACGTGAAGCTTTTGTCCGCTTCAACGCCATACCACATTACGCGTCTCTTACACTTAAAGTGCCCGGTCCACGTGGCATCATTTCACTACGAGGGTCATTTAAAGACCCCGGACACGGCTAGACGAGTCCGGCATAAATAAGCTAGGGGCTCCCTAGCCGCACATCCCTTCACAAGGGGCTATGCATATAAGCAACAACGAGCCCATATAGACTCTGCTTTACTTATTTATTAATATTTTTCATATACCTTTTTTTCTTTCGCACGATTTCCTTTCAAACTAAGTTCCTCTCTTTTTACAGACGAACAACATGCATACGCGTCCAGGATAACGGCACAATGGAGACACAGGCGCAGACGTGTAGTAGGGACCCGTCGCAAGGATTCTTTTCAGATTAAGACCCTGCGTAAACCTTTTTTACTGTCTCTTGTTGTTATAATCCCCTAGTTTCTCATTATAACCAGAGTGGAGCCTGACGTTTTGGCATCGGCCGCGTCAGAGGACCTTGCCCGTACTTGGACACCAGGGGCTTAGGGTATTGTTCTGCCCATTATTATAAAGACCGAACACCTTAGGGAGTGTTCGGCGTCTCGAGTTAGGCCTTATATGCATCAGCTCCGAATCATGTCTTTGGTCAAATGTTGGGTTTGCCCGGCTCCTGTGTTTTGCTGCCTTACGTTCTGTATCATCGGCTAACGCGGCACCAGGAGAACTACTACGATTGTGCCCCAGTTCGGCTGGGCGAAGCACCTCAGTAGAGAAAGCCGAAAACTGACTGTCATGATACAGCGAGAGACTGGTCGACCACTTGATCGACCACCGGAATGTTTAGAATTCCCCGCTTTGACGAAGGACCGTTTCCCGGTCAGGCACACACGCGCCCCGAATTCGTAGAAGCGTGGTGCCCCCAGGGGCTATATCGTAGCCCCACCCTCGAACTCCAATGGCTAAGTGAAAGTGATAAAGCATTATAGTTCGGATTGCCTTGTTTGCTATGCTACCACCTCAACAGGACCGAGACGTCGGATAAAGTGTGACAAAGCGCTATTTTTGCGAACACCCCCGCACTTTGTGCGTGGGGGCTGAAGCCAAAGACTGCCATCTTTCAGGTTATACACACGTATACAGAAACGGCCGCATAAGGAGATATTTCAATACTTGGAATGCACAAGTATAAAAAGTGATTACATTATAACCATTGTTTTATAAAGTACAACGTTCACTTGAACGTAACATTTTTCGAGCACTGCGACTCTATTACACGAGCACCACGCATAACTTCCCCAAAATAGTGCTCGGCGGGTAACCGGCTTTCGTCCGAACCCTGGGTTGCAATAGCGGTGGCATCCATCTCTGTCCAATGTGTCTTCACACGGGCAAGGGCCATCCGCACACCTTCTATGCAGGCCAACCACTTCATCTCCTTGATATGCGGCACCGCTCCAAGAAACTGCTGCAATAAGCCAAAATAGCTCGTCGCCTTGGGCCTCTCTGGCCAGACATGAGCCACGATATCCGTCATGGCAAGTCCGGACAACCTGTTCAGCTCAGCCCATTCGGCCAACCGATCGGTCAGCGGAAGTGAACGATCCGGACTATGGAATTGAGACCAAAACAGCTCTTCCGTCTTGTGATCCTTCTGACTCCGGAAGTGCACAACGGCATCCGCCGCACTTGTCTCTAAGTCCATATATGGATCCTTCGGACCCCACAGCTGGCCAAGCTGGGCATAATTCGGATCCGTAAACCGGCGACACAGCAGAAAAGGCTTGCCAGCCACAATGTCTCCGGCCTGACGCAACTCCTCCTTCATAGCCTGCATTGCAGAACGGGCATCCTTGGCCTCAGCGGTGGCCTTCCCCAGGTCTTCTCGCTCCGATAGGCGCTCCTTTTCAAGAGCCTCATTGCGGTCGGTAGCATCCTTCAATTTCGCGGCCAATTCGGCCATCTCTTCCCTGCTTAGGCAGTGTGCAGCCCTTTCGGCTTTTAACTCCTCGGCTGCCCTCGAGGCAGCCGCATCACTCCTTCTGGCTTGCTCCTTGGCTTGAGCAAGTTCGGCCCGAAGGCTCTCCACAGCAGCAGCACCATCTGCGTCACAGCATAAACATTGTAAGAGGCGGGCTTTGGCTCCCTTAAATAGGTGACTGCGGAGAATTCATTTACCTTGCGACTCGTCAAGTCGCCGGTTGACTAGCGCGATGTCCGCATCCACCACATTGAGTTGCCGCATTAATTCGGCAACCCCATCAGTTCGGCTAGCCCCCGGACTATCCGCCACCTGTATAGGAAAGGCGACTCTCAATACCTGCGATTTTGATCCTCGGCACGCCGTCGCTTTCGACAACCTGCCGAGTCTCAGGGGCTACTATCTATACAGGGCACACTTCTATGTGCAAAACTATCAAAAAGGTGCGTCATTTTTACGTACCTCAAATCCCGCCAGCAAACTCCTGACAGCATTATGCAATCCGCTTTCGGCGGACGAAATCCTTCCAATCACCATGCTCATCAATGCACGGTGATCTTCTGAGATGGACGCCCTCTCAAGCAGATCTTTCAGCTCCCCCGGCCGAACACTAGTCGGCGCCGAACTCTCCGGCCCTGCCGGGCTCGGGGATACCCTCCGTGATGACACTTCAGGCTCGTCCGCCCTATCCGACGGCGCAGCAGACGGAGGCATCTTGCTCTCCATCATCTCCGGACGAAGATCCCCCGAAGACGAGCTCATCTGAGAAGGTCGCAGATCCGAACTACAAGGTAAAAATTTCGGTTATCCTCAGAAACATAAATAGGGATGTTTTCTTACTGATGAACTCCCCTTTTTCTACTCACGGCTCGCTGGAGGGCTGATTCTTTAGAGAAGATTGTACGGCCGGGGTCTCCCAGGACGCGGGACCCTCTGGTGAAGATTTCTTCCCCCGCTTAGAGACTTTGGCCTCCGGGTCTTCGGAGGCGGTCCTCTTCTCCCCCTAGAGGGAGGGATTCTCGACCCCCCCTTCTTCAAGCGCCCCCTTGGGCGAGGTGATAGCTCCTCTATTTTCCCCTTCGCCTTCTTCTACAGGCGCGACCTCCAACATTCTGACCAGCACGGGCTCCGGTGCGGTCTCTGGGAGGGGGGTCGGACATCTTATCAGCTTTGCTCGCGCTACCCACTCCTGATGAAGGATAACGGGTTAAAAGGCGAATTATAGAAAAGCAAACAAACGGTACATCCGGACACTAAACTACTTACCTGAGTATCCGGGCGATTGCAGCTTAGGCCTGCATCCTCGGTCAATTCCGGACATGCCACCTGCGGTCCGAAGAACAACTTGTACATCTCCACGGGTGTCGTACCCATGAAGTGTTGGAGAATTCGTGGTCCCTCCGGATTGAACTCCCATAACCGGAGAGGACGGCGTTTGCAGAGCAGAAGACGCCTGATTAGCATGACCTGCATCACCACTACCAGATCGATCTCCCTTGCTTGGAGGTCTCGAATCCGGCCCTGCAATAGGGGCACGTTTTTTGACGGCCCCCAACTGAGCCCTTGGTTGACCCACGACATCAACCGTCGTGGAGGTCCGGAGCGGAATGGAGGCGGCGACTTCTGCCTGCTGCCCTTTGGGGCAGTGATATAGAACCACTCCTGCTGCCACAATCCGAGCTCCTCTTGGAAGGAGCCCTCGGGCCACGGGGCATCGACCCTCCTGCTTATGGCTGCCCCGCCGCACTCTACTTGACGCCCCCAATCATCTTCGGCTCCACATGGAAGGTCTTCAGCCACAGGCCGAAGTGGGGAGTGACGCGGAGGAAGGCTTCGCAGACGATAATAAATGCGGAAATATGGAGGATGGACTCCGGAGCCAAATCATGAAAGTCCAGCCCGTAGTAAAACATGAGCCCTCTCACGAAGGGATCCGTTGAGAAGCCTAAACCCCGACGGAGGTGGGGTACAAAGACGACGTACTCACCAGGCTCGGGAGTGTGTATGGCCTGCCCTTGGGCGAGCAACCTGTGCGAAATCTCGTAAGACAGGTATTTGGCCTCACGCAGCTTTAGCACGTCCTCCTCCGTGACGGAGGAGGGCATCCACCGGCCCTGAAGGTCGGAGCTAGACATTGTTGAAGGTCCGAAGCGCTCGAATCTGGGGCTCTGGGTGTTGGAACTTGGAGCAAGGAGAAGATTCGATGGAAGATTGAAGAAAAGAAACGAGCCTTGGTCCTGTTATAAAGAGGGGGACTACCAAGAGCCGTCTCCGTGACCGTTCGGGATTCGCCTTCGATAGAGGAGGCGTGGCGACAGGCGCGGTTGGGTTACCCACGCCCGTATTGATGAGAATCCCGGGATAAGGGGAACACGATCTCTGCTTCGACAAGACGTGCCAAGGAAACCGCTTCGCTAAACGTGTTGAGGCGGTATAATAAAAAATGATTCAAGCAAAGGCTTGGTAGTGGTGTGACGTCATGCCGCAAAATACGTCAGCAGATTGAGCTTGTGTATATTTTATTCTCTCTACGGTGGAATGTGGAATTTATTTTGCAGAGCCGGACACTATCCTGGTGTTCACAATCTTCTTTGGATTATTTGGAGGAGGAACCCGCCTTGCAATGCCGAACATTATGCGCGCCGGACTCATCGTCATTGAAGCCAGGTTCAGGGGCTACTAAGGGAGTCCTGGACTAGGGGGTGTCCGGACAGCCGGACTATCATCGTCCGCCGGACTCCAAGACTATGAAGATACAAGATTGAAGACTCCGTCCCGTGTCCGGAAGGGACTTTCCTTGGCGTGGAAGGCAAGCTTGGCGATACGGATATGTAGGTCTCCTACCATTGTAACCGACTCTGTGTAACCCTAGCCCTCTCCGGTGTCTATATAAACCGGAGGGCTTTAGTCCGTAGGACACAACGTACATTACAACAATCATACCATAGGCTAGCTTCTAGGGTTTAGCCTCCTTGATCTCGTGGTAGATCCACTCTTGTACTACCCATATCATCAATATTAATCAAGCAGGACGTAGGGTTTTACCTCCATCAAGAGGGCCCGAACCTGGGTAAAACATCGTGTCCCTTGTCTCCTGTTACCATCCACCTAGACGCACAGTTCGGGACCCCCTACCTGAGATCCGCCGGTTTTGACACCGACAACGACCCAACATTCAGAGCATACAAGTCAAGCACATGCGGAAGCTTAACATGTCTGAGTACAGACAACTATAAATGAAAAAGGCTGAGAAGCCTGACTATCTACTAGATCTTGCCGAGGGCACAAGATCGTAGCTGAGGTAACAAGCTAAACGTCGAAGTCCAAGCGGAACTACTAGCGAGACTGAAATCTCTCTACAAAAACATAAAATAGGCAACCGTGAGTACAAATGTACCCAGCAAGACTTACATCAGAACTAACTACATATGCATCATTGTCAACAAAGGGGGAGGTGGAGTTTAACTGCAGCAAGCCAGCTTTGACTCAGTGGCTATCCTGAACTATGACTGCAAGTAACTCTTTTGAGGTGGCGCACACAAGTCCACATATTCACCATATCAATACACCACTATGGATCCGCTCCCGTCTCCCTACGAGAACGCCATCCGTAGCACTCACGCTTATCTTGCGAGTTTTAGAGTATCCACTTTCACTTATCTATGAACTATGCAAGGGGTCCAAGTTTCCATATCCGAGGAATCCGGCTATTCGAATAGATAATGATAACCCTGCAGGGGTGTACTTCTTCACACATGCTCTCGCCACTTATCGCCCTGTACACGTCATGTACCTCGGCAACCTTCAAGCGGAAGCCGGGCGAGGGAGTCGGCCACGACCTGACTAACCACACAAGTCTCTTGTCCAGGTTTATCGCCTATTCGGGTTCCATCCGCAAGGAGATCCGGCCGGGGTGTCGCTCACGGCCCCAAACGATGTGAGCAGGGTTCCCAAGCCCACCAACCGGGTGCCACTTGGTACACCGTGCCACTGTGCCTAGTGTGTCCCAAGCCCACCTGTACCGGGTGCCACTTGGTAGACTACTAACACTACCTACAAACACCAGAAACTAGTTGCAACTCCTAGACAGAGATCAAGTTTATTAATAAGTCGAGAGGGGCACTTAAGCATTCCAATGCGTGGTAGTAACTGTTCATGGATCACAATCACAGAACTCAGTTCCCGAGGACGGCTGCAATGAGACAACCCACCATGTACTCCTACATGGCCTCTCACCGCTACCTTTACCAAATCGTGTTCACACACTTAGCTCTCAATAGTAGGACATGTTCACACACCTCTAATTCATCCCCGATGAATCATACCTGACTCAACTCTAAGCAGTAGCAGGCATGACAAACAAGCATGAATGAGTAGGCACATCAGGGCTCAAACAACTCCTACTCATGCTAGTGGGTTTCATCTATTTACTGTGGCAATGACAGGTCATGCAGAGGAAAGGGGTTCAGCTACCACAGCATGTAACAGTTGAAACGTTGTTGTCCTAATGCAGTAAAAGAGAGCAGGAGCGAGAGAGTGGGATTGTATCAGAATGAACAAGGGGGTTTTGCTTGCCTGGCACTTCTGAAGATAATATAGTTCTTCATCGGTGTCATCGAACTCATTGTCGGAACCAAGTCTATCGAGAGGGAACAAACACCAACAAACAAGGAAGAACACAATTAATGCAAGGCACAATATGATGCATGATCATAACATGGCAATATGCTGTAATTTGAGCTAATGCAACTAGCAACAGATTAAATGAAGTTGGTTTGAATACAAGATTCAAATTCAAACTCCATATGTGATTATTGAAATGCCATTTAATTGATTTGACCTAAACAGTGAACAAAAGTTGTTCTAACATGCATGAAAATGGTACAGATGGATAGATTGGATTTTTCTGATAATTTTTCATATATAAATTATTTCATTGTGACTTACGGTTGAATTTCTATGAATTTTAGAAGTTTTGAACATTTTCTGGAATTTCCTGAATAAAAATAAATCCAGTAAATGATTTATTGCGTAAGCACTGCATCACTGTGACGTCAGCAGGTCAACAGACGCTGCTGCAGGTCAAACCTGTCCAGTGGGTCCCACGTGTCAGTGTCATTAGTCTAACTAATTAAATTAGTACTAACCCTAGATTAATTAGCAGTGCTAGGACCCACCTGTCATTGACCCAGGGGGGTCAAACTGGGCCCCACCCATGGTCAAACGGGGTCAGCGGGGTCAAACTCGCCGGCATCATACCAAAGCTGTCAGGACCCCGACTCAATGTCACATCGATCTAGCATGTAACACCTCATATCACTTTGCGGCCTCACGCACGGTATCCCCACGGGTGTCGCCTTACCTTTGCCCGGGAACATTTGCGCCTTTTGGCACACGTATATGATAGTGTCGCTAGCATCCATATGATAAGGAGCCCGGGCTGACATGGCTAGTCGTAAACCCAAAGTGGCACTAACTTAGAGGGACAGACATCCATCACCCAGCATCGAACGTGTCGGTCATCAGCGAGTGAATCCAGGCTGTAGCATTGGGCTAACAGGACTCTGGTGAACCGAGCTGTAGCGGGCTAACAGGACTCCAGTACTCATCGCGTGACATTTCCCCGAAGGGACAGACACAGGAACAAAGAAGGACACATGCCGGCCAGCCTAAGTGTTCCGGAGCAGTAGCACGCTACCATGGCTCAGTGGAAGCACTAGG
The DNA here is from genome assembly GCF_018294505.1 of Triticum aestivum. Classification (NCBI taxonomy): domain Eukaryota; kingdom Viridiplantae; phylum Streptophyta; class Magnoliopsida; order Poales; family Poaceae; genus Triticum; species Triticum aestivum. The sequence continues at coordinate 787,744,781 of NC_057797.1, forward strand.
AGACATTTCCCGGTAAGAGAGGCTACTAAGGATAAACAACTAGATAGTCAGATCCCACACATAGCAATACACATTACACGTACGCATAACATGCAAGTATGTGCTGTACAACATGGCATCACAGCATAACTCAACAACTCATATAGATAAAGGCTCAGAAGAGCCATCATAGAATTTATTGCAAACAGGGGTCACGAGACCCATCATACAGAGCATACAAGCAACAAGCGGAAGCATTACATGTCTCGGTACAGACATCTACAAATGAAAAAGGCTGAAGAGCCTGACTATCTACAACTTCCGATCAAGATCGTAGCTGAGGTACAAGCTACTTGTTGAAGTCCACGAGAACACTAGTAAGACCAAAGTCTCCGCTGCAAAAACATAAATAAAGCAACATGAGTACAAAGGTACTCAGCAAGACTTACATCAGATCCTATCATACATGCATTTGTATCAAGAGGGTAATGTGGGGTTTAGTTGCAGCAAGCTAGCTTTGACTCTGTGGCTATCCTGTTCTACGACTGCCAGAACTTCTTTGAGGTGATATGGCGCACACGAGTCCACTAATCACCACACAATACACTACTATGGATTCATCCCCGTCTCCTTACGAGGAGGCCATCCATAGCACTCACCCTTGTCTTGAGCATTTTATAGTATCCACTTCAAGTTGTCTATGTACCATGTAAGCATCCAAGAAGTCCATAACCGCGGACCCGGCTATTCGAATAGATCATGTTAACCCTGCAGGGGTGTACTTCTTCACACACGCTCTCGCCACTTACCGCCATGCACACGTCATGTACCTCGGCAACCTTCAAGCGGAAGCCTGGCGAGGGAGTCGGCCACGACCTGACTAACCACACAAGACTCTAGTCCAGGTTTATCGCCTATTCGGGTTCCATCCGCAAGGAGATCCGGCCGGGGTGTCGCTCACGGCCCCAAATGATGTGTGCAGGGTTCCCAAGCCCACCTCGCCGGATGGATCTACGCTTGGTACACCGTGCCACTTGTGCCTAGTCTGTCCCAAGCCCACCTGGCCGGGTGCCACTTGGTAGACTACTAACACTACCTACAAACACCAGAAACTAGTTGCGACTCCTGGACAGAGATCAAGTTGGTTAATAAGTCGAGAGGGGCACTTAAGCATTCCAATGTGTGGTAGTAGCTAGTCATTGGACAACATACACAGAACTCGGTGCTTAAGGACGGCTCTAGTGAGACAACCCACCATGTACTCCTACATGGCCTCTCACCGCTACCTTTACCAAATCGTGTTCACACACTTAACTCTCAGCACCAGAACAACTCATAACACTCCAATTCATTCCCAATGAATCAGACCTGACACAACTCTAAGCAATAGCAGGCATAGCATGGTAGGAACACAACATGGCTCAATCAACTCCTACACATGCTAGTGGGTTTCAACTATTTACTGTGGCAATGACAGGTCATGCAGAGGAATGGGTTCAACTACCGCAGCACAAAGTAGCAGATGAATCGTTGTTGTCCTAATGCAATAACTGAGAGCAGGATCGAGAGAGTAGGATTGTATCGAAATGAACAAGGGGGTTTGCTTGCCTGGTAGATCAACAAGGGGGGCACTGCTCCTCAAACAGGTACTCTGGAACGGTCTCCGGAGCAGGACCTATCGAGAAGGAATAGTGTCGGCAATCAATACACAAACATATGCAACAATATGATGCATGAACATGGCATGTAGATGTGATGCTGGTTTGTGCTAATGCATCTAGCAATCATTTGGTTGAAGTCCATTTGAATCAAGAATTCAAATGCAACTCCAAAATAAGCTCTTTATATAAGCCATTTTAGTGTTTCACTATACAGTAGGTATAAGTTGGTTCGACATGCATGAAACTAGAACAGATGGATAGATTGCATTTTTTCTGATAATTTTTCATATATAAATTATTTCAATCTGAGTTACGGTTGAATTTCTATGATTTTTTGAAGTTTGAATCATTTTCTGGAATTTCCTGATTAATTTTAAATCCAGAAAATGAATAACTGCGTCAGCCTGACGTCAGCGTGACGTCAGCGAGTCAACGGGTCGGTCCAGGTCAAACCTGACCAATGGGACCCATATGTCAGTGTCTAACCTAACTAATCTAGTTTAGTTAGTACTAACCTAACTTAATTAGCCGGGGGGGTTATTAGCATTAACCTAAACAGGGTTAGACCGGCGGGGTCAAAGCGGTCAAACCCGCCGGCGTTTAGCCGCCGGCGAGGCCGAACGCGGCGGAGGGGCTCGGGACCGCGTCTCCGGCGACCCAAAGGGCCGCGGAGACCATCTGCGAGGAGCCCAGGCTCGCGCGCATCCAATGGGACACGCGGGAGACCGTGGGGGTGCCGGAGCTCGCCAGAGCGGAGCTCGCGGCAGCGGCCGGAGCTCGGCTCGAGCGGGCGCGCTGCTACGGCGCACGGGAAAGCAGGGGAGCAGGGGGGAACGATGGAGAGGCTCACAGGGGACTCGAAGGCGTCGACGACGAGCTCGGGGACGGGCGGACGACGACGGGGCAGGCGGTGAAGATCCACGGTGGCCGGCAATGAAGAAGACGACGGTGGCGGCATTGCAGGGCGCTCCAGCTTGTTTGGCTCGTCAGAGAGGACGAGGGAGACGTAGCGGAACTTCTGGGCACGACGGAGGGGCGAGGGGACGGCTATGGCCGCGGCAACGGCGAGCGGCAGCGACGATGGCGCTCGGTCGTCGCGCGAGAGAGCGAGGGAGAGGAGGGAAAGGGCACGGGAGAGTGAGAGGGGCCGGAGGGAGGGGGGCGTGGCGACATGCGCGTGATCCAGGCGACAGGGGGAGAAGCAGGAGGTGGCGGGGAGACGTGGCCACGGCCGGCTGTGGCGCGACCACGCAGCAGTCTCTACTGGCAGGAGCTTGAAGAAGCTCCTGGCAGTTGGGCTGGGCCGGCCTGCTGGGCCGCTGGGCCAGGCCAGGCTGCAGGGAGGTAAGCGCCAGGTAAGTCTCTTCTCCCTTTTATTTTTATTTTTCTATTTTCTGACATTTGTTTGGTTTAATAAAATACTAAACCATTTAATTAACTTATGCCAATTTTTGTAGGAACTAGTGGTATTATTCCAGAGCCCCCCAACAAGTGGCACAATTTTTGGACATATATTATATATATAACACACACATATATATATATATACATATATATATATATACAATGCAAATAATTATGCATTAATTCCAAATGCCCAAAATAAATACTTATGAGCTCCTAAAAAATATTGGTTTCATTTTTATGTCTGTCCAATATTTTCAGAGAGCAACATGAGCATTTTCTTGGACCCTTTTGGAGCAATTTTTATTTGGGTCATTTCCAGAGATGATTCCGAGGGTTTCACAAATCCCCATTTCAAATTTAAATGGAATTTAAACATGATGCACAAATGACTAACTAGTCTAGGTCATACCAGAACTAGGGATGTGACAACTCGCCCCCACTTGAAAGAATCTCGTCCCGAGATTTAGGGGTCGACGGAAAGAAAGTGGGGTACTCCAGTCGAAGACGATCTTCTCGCTCCCAAGTAGCTTCTCTCTCGGAATGATGAGACCACTGAACCTTGAGAAACTTGATGTTATGACGTCGAGTGACACGCTCTGCTTGATCAAGAATGCGAACTGGATACTCTTGATATGTGAGGTTATCTTGGAGATCAAGCGTTTCGTGGTCCACTCCGCGGATAGGATCCGAGAAGCAACGCCTGAGTTGAGAGACGTGGAAGACATCATGCACTCTGGAAAGATGTGGGGGTAGTTCCAACAGGTAGGCAACCTCTCCTCGTTTAGCGAGAATGCGAAAAGGACCAATGTAACGAGGAGCCAACTTGCCTTTGATACCGAAACGATGGGTACCCTTCAAAGGAGTAACCCGAAGGTAAGCTTTGTCGCCAACTTCATAAGTCATATCCTTATGATGACGATCATACTGGCTCTTTTGACGAGACTGGGCTGTTTTCAAATTCTCACGAATGATGCGAACTTGCTCTTCTGCCTCCTGGATCATGTCCGGTCCAAAGAATTGTCTTTCACCGGTTTCTGACCAGTTCAAAGGTGTTCGACATCTTCGTCCATAGAGAATCTCAAAAGGAGCTTTCTTGAGACTGTATTGATAGCTATTGTTATAAGCAAACTCGGCAAAAGGAAGACATTTCTCCCAATCCATACCGAATGAGATAACGCAAGCTCTAAGCATGTCTTCGAGAATTTGATTGACCCGTTCCACTTGACCACTTGATTGAGGGTGGAAAGCGGTACTGAAGGAAAGATGGGTTCCCATGGCAGTTTGGAAACTCTCCCAGAAATGAGAAGTGAAAAGATTACCACGGTCTGAATTGATCTCTAGTGGAACACCATGAAGTGATACTATTCGAGAAATATATAAGTCAGCGAGCTGACTAACAGTGATACTCTCTCGAACAGGTAGGAAGTGAGCCACTTTGGAAAGATGGTCAATGACTATGAAGATAGCATTATTCCCTTTCTTGGTCCTGGGAAAGCCGGTGATGAAGTCAATACCAACTTTATCCCATTTCCACTCAGGAATAGCTAAAGGCTGAAGGGTGCCAGCAGGCCTTTGATGCTTTGCCTTAACGCGACGACAAACGTCACATTTAGCAATGAACTCAGTGATTTCTCTCTTCATCCTAGTCCACCAGAACCTCTGGCGTAGGTCCTGATACATCTTAGTGCTACCGGGATGAATTGTGAGAGGAGATTCATGCGCCTCCTTAAGAATCAATTGTCGCAGATGTTGATTCTTGGGAACCACCAAGCGATTCTTAAAGAAAACAACACCACGATCATCCATAGAGAAACATCCACCAACTCCCTTCTTAATGTTTCTCTTGATGCGGATAATACCCCTATCAAACTTCTGATTAGTTCTCAATAATGTTTCTCTTGGTATCAGAGCTTGACTGCCTGTAGGATTACCAAGCCAAACTTGTCGAAGTTGAGTCTACAAATGCTTCAGTTATATGTAGGGGAATTGATTGTGGAATGGAACGTAATGCTCTTTTTACTCCTTATACCTTATGCCCTTCTGATCTGAGTCATCCTATCTTTCCTACGGGGTTAAGGAACTAGGCTATCTCCTCTTTCTATCAGGATCACGTGTTACTAATCTGTAGACTTGTAAGATTGTTGGACTTAAGCCTCATTTCAGTTCCTATTACTTCCGTATGTTAACTGTTGATCTCGAAACCTTGATATTGTGCTTCTGAGTGGCTATGCCACCATTTTTGTAGTATGTCTCCAAACTTTTTGAGCATTTACAGCCGTTATGCTGTCCGAGTCATCCTAGGTTTCTAAATAGTCTGATGCATTTGCAAATCCTTTCCGTCCGTCCTTGATGTTCCTTTGGGCCAGATTAACCACACTAATAGTTGAGCTGAGGTATTCTATTGCCTCGACATATATGTTGGAATTATTATTATGACCCTAGGTGTCCTAGGGGGATCATCTAGTAATCTAGCCATGATTTGTGTCCCAGTGTGATGATTCTGGCCTTTATTCTCGAAAGCATCCCGTGTTGCCACTTAGTAGTAGGTATTCTACTTCTGGGTTTCTGAACCCGAGATTCACACTACTTATTTCATGTTGATAGTGTTTGCTAGTTCCTTTAGGAAATTAGTAATCTTTGCATTAGTCCTCGAGGTCCGTGGTATTTCCTTCTTCCAAATACTATGAACCACTTACGACAGATGTTTGTTGGATCAAAAGATCACAATCAGAGTACTCTTGAGGAGTTCTCCATTCTATATTGCGACTCTGACAGTTCTACTTTTCTGCATGGGTTATCCGGAAGAAACCTGTTGAACTCGATTCGACATACTAACCTATGCATCCACAACTCAAAAAGTTATATGTTCCTTGAGTTGTTCCTCCTTAGATGTTTTCCGACCATCGTCTATCAATTGATAGTAAGGAGTAATTGTGCATCCGTGTTATCGATGCTTAGTACTCTTGTGGTCCGTCAAGCCATTCTATTTCAGAATGACTAGGAGAAACAAACTCCAGTACCTTGTCCATATCCAAGATTGGGTCAAAGCAGTCGTACTCCGCAGTTCAAATTGCTAATCTAGCTTTTTCTCTGTTCTACCTTGGAGTATTACCATCTTGATATTAAGAATATCATGGGAGTTGCACACCATCCTATGAACTCTTAATACAGTGATACTTCTCGCCATCATTATTCATTCCTCGGTCCCGTGTTGTCACAACCGGAATGCCGACAAGTGAACCATGATGTGTGAAATCAATACTCCTAGCAACTCCGTTGCTTGGTAGTAAATGGACAATATCCTCATTCTTAGCGTGTTGGTTATTGAATCATCATCCTAAGATTGATCGTGCTACCTAGCCCATATTTCTGGTGCACTCCTCGATCAATGAGTTAGGATCAATCAGTCCCTTGCTTATTTGATCATATTGTCTTGCTCTGAAAAGCAAGATTGTTCTCGAGCTTAATAGCATATCGGTGGTTTGTGATTTTCTGATTATCTTCTCGGAAGTATCACCGGGTCGTCACCCGACTGCAATGTTGAGCTTGTGATCAAGTTGGTTTCTTGTAAACCAACCTTCTCCAAGAATCTGCAGGATATCCCTGAGCTAGTTGGTTAAGCTAAACAACAACTTGGAGAGTTGGAAGATAAAAGCTTGTCCGACTTAGTTCATTTGAAGGGATATCTTGTATGTGTGTTGAAGAAAGATGGTATTTTCATTGATTGATCCTCGTGATCAGTTGTTGGACCTTTTATCTTGCCAAGACCTTGATTTGAGTATGGGCTATCCTCAAATCAAGTCAGAACCAACGATGTTCGTAATGTTGTCTTACTCGTGGATTTTCCTCAAGCATACACCATTATATCTTTTGGGTCTGACCAATGCTATCACCTTGTTCACATAATTATGGAATTCCATTTTTATGGAAGCTAGGATGAATTGTAGTTGAGCCCATCGACAACATCCTTGTCTTCTCCATAATTTTGTTAAACATTAAGCTAATGTTGGAAACTTTTGAAAGCATTTGTTCATGCTAGCTCATGAAGCATATGTTTGGATGTAAGAAGTGACCTCCTCTAGTTCATGTGCATTTGATGCAAGTTGCCGCCATGGATTCGAGAAAGTCAATGTTGCCTCCTCTGGAATCATCCCAAGTCAGTCATGCATGTGCGAAGTATGCTATGGTTTGACAGGCTCGCTACCTCCATTCCACATGTATTCCCTAGTACACCAAGCCACTGATTGATTTGTTCAAGGAGAAGAAGTTCCTTCTTAAGAGCAAGACTTATGCAAGGACTTTGTTATCCTCGATGATGGTTCCCCTCCTGAACTCGGTAGTGTTTTATTATAAGACTACTTTGTGGTCATGCTTGTCTTGGACAACATGTTCACATGTTGTAGCAGAACCGGCTTGTGTTTTGGAGCTTACTACCGTAGTCCATTTCCCGAGTATCTCGCAACGTCATCTCGTCGATTTGTGTTGCAAACTTTCATTTTTCTTTCTAGACTTGATGAGTCTGGACTATTCTAACACCAACCAGATCTGAATCTCAGGCAGATATGATGGTTGGAACGTGTCCCAAGAATTATAATATTGGTCTCTCTGTACCCAGTAACGTGGATGTCGTGGCCCACACACCTAGCTGGAAGGCCTATTATTGTAGTATCTTGGTTGAAGAAGTTGGCCACATCCCCCTAAGGACTTCGTTGGATTTACTCCCTAGTTGTGCCTTATGGATTTTTGTGTTTCCGAAGTCCGACCTTTTACTTGATGTTCTAGATATCAAACCATATCTATGAATGGGATACGCTAGCACATCAAGGAAAACATTAGAAGTGGAGTGCTAAATGTCTCTCGGTCGATCATCCAGATTCTGTTCCTTGGCCTCGCTAAGGTGAAATCTGACAAAGTGTTATCTTCCTTTGCATCCGCATCATCCATCACTATTCCTCATGGTAGTATGTTGTGTTGCCAGGATCCTTGACACGGATGTTGGTAAAACCTTGATGAATATGGAAATGCTCAAGTTCTTGAGAGCACGCACAAGCTCTAGGTATTATCACCGGCACTAACTGGAATTGCTCCCAGTTTTCTTCGGTTATACTATAACTTTTCAAAGAGTGGAATCACTCCCTACTGTTGAGCCTCTCCCCAGTGACCAGAGTCATTCCCAGCATTTGCACCTTGTTCTAGCTTGCACTGCCATTGTGCCATTCTGCTTGGGTCCCGTCTATTGCCGATGATAAGCAAAATCATCCCTTGTGTTGTCTTCAACAAGGTAATCCACATCATCCATTCTGGCCCGAGAATGTCATTCTTTCGGACTCCTTCAAATGATCAATTATGAATTGCCTTAGGCTGGTATAAAGAGTTTCAATGATCTCTGAATCAAAGGTAATTCTTTTTGCCACTTAAGGGGATATATCTACGAGTCACCATCCCTAAGGTGTCTTATTGTGGTATCATGGCAACTCAACTTCTCGCTGCGTTGACAACTGATTACCACCTTCTTAAGTGCGGAATTATTGTCTACCTAGTGAACCTTCGACATCTGTTCCACTCCATCCCTTTGGATGAATGCTTCGTATCTCAGCTCAAAAGATGATCTTACCTCTCACTCCATGAGTTGATCTTGAATACTCGATCTTCAAGGAGATCGTTTTCTGGAGAGTCTCCTTCTGTCATTATCGTGTTGGATGAAGACCTCGCAAGCGAAGACGTCAAGAAAAATTGAGTCAACAGATCAACACCCTCGAGAAGACAGTTGGATCATGAAGTTTGCGATACTTACTGTTCCCTTTTTCTTCTTACCTCACGTCTTGAATCTCGGGACGAGATTCTTGTTTAGTGGGGGTGAGCTGTCACATCCCTAGTTCTGGCCTGACCTATGCTAGCTTCCATGTGAGCATCATGTTTAAATTCAAATGAAACTTGAATTGAGGAATTTTCAAAAGCCTTAGAAAACCTCTAAAAATAACCAACATTTAAATCTTCTCAAATGAATCCAAGAAAATGTTCCTGTTATTCTATAGAAATATTGGTAAGAGGTAAAATTCAAACCAATATTTTTGGAGTCACAGAAATATTTCCTTTGGCCATTTGAATTAATCCAATAACTATTTTCTTTGGATTTATATTTAATATATATTAAATATGACTCCAATAATTCTGGAAGTTTGTGAGTGGCTTTGTATATATTTTAGCAAGCCACATAATAAACTACAGAATTTATTAAAATGATTTAGTTGCTAAACTAAATCAAAACAGAGGAAGAAAAATAGAAAACAGAAACTAATAGAGAGAGAGAGAGAGATTACCTGGCGCTTACCTGGCCGGCCTAGCACTCTAGCAGCCCACCAGGCCCATCTGCCAGTCATCACCGACCTCTCGCCAGGAGGACAGCGCGCGCGTGGCCGCCGCGCGCGAGCACACGCTCCGCCACCTCCTGCTTCCGCCGCTTTCCCCTCGTCGCCCTGGGCCTCCCTCGCGACGCCACGCAGCCCCGACCGCTCTCTCACTCTCCCCCGTGCTTCTCCCCTCCTCTGTCTCTCCCACGCGCAGCCGCCCGAAACCTTCGTCGCCGCCGTTCGTTGCCGCCGTGGCCACCGGCCACCCCACGCCTCACCAACGCGCCTAGAAGCTCCGCCACTTCGTCCTCGACCTCCTCACCGAGCCACGCCCCGCCGGACGCCCTCGAACGCCGGCCACGCCGTCTTCTTCAACCTCGGTCCGCCGAGATCGCCATCGCCGCCCCGCTCGCTCTGATGCTTCCCCGAGCTCGCCGTTCGCCTCATCGCAACCGCCGTGAGCCCCTGCCCCTTCTCCCCCTCTCTGTTTGCCTTCTTGTGCACCACAGCGACCACACCGAGCTCGGCCGCAATCGCCGCCGCCACCGCACGTCGCCGTCGTGGCCACAGCCACGTTGGCTCGATTCCGAGCACACCACCGTCCTCACCGCACCCACAGGAGCCCAGAACACCACCTCACACGCCTCGCCGTGCCCCCTAGCGCCGTGTTCGACCTCAGCCGAACTCGGGCGACCGCCAAGGTCATCGCCGGCGATGTTCCCGGCCACCCCGAGCCCAACCACCGCCACCAAACGCTGCGGCTTGCTCCCAGCTACCCGTAGATGGTCTCCGTCGACCATTTGGTCGCCGGAGCGCGAATTTGCACTTCCTCCGCCGCGTCTGGCCTCGCCGGCGGCTAAACGCCATCAGGGTTTGACCCGTTGACCGGCGGGTTTGACCCCGCTGACTTAGTTGACAAGGTGGGGTCCTCTGCCAATTAACCTAGTTTAGGTTTAATCAAAATTAGTTAGTCTAATTAGCTACTGACAAGCGGGACCCACTGGTCAGGTTGACCTGGACGCCCCCGTTGACCCCCTGACATCACCCTGACGCACTGCTTATGCAGTAACTCATTTTCTGGATTTATTTCTTTTTCAGGAAATTCCAGAAAATAACCAAAACTTCTAAAATTCATAGAAATTCAATCGTAACTCCAAATGAAATAAATTATATATGAAAAATGATCAGAAAAATCCAATCTATCCATCTGTACCATTTTCATGCATGTTAGAACAACTTACAGCTGCTGTTTAGCAAAATCATATAAATGGCATTTAAATATCCACATATGGAGTTTGAATTTGAATCTTGGATTCAAACCAACTTCATTTAATATGGTTGCTAGTTGCATTAGCTCAATAAACAGCATATTGCCATGTCATGATCATGCATCATATTGTGCATTGCATTGATTGTGTTCTTCCTTGTTTGTCGGTGTTTGTCCCCTCTCAGTAAGACGTGTACCGACGATGTGATCGATGACACCAATGAAGAAATATACTATCTTCAGAAGTGCCAGGCAAGCAAAACCCCCTTGTTCATTCCAATACAATCCTACTCTCTCGCTCATGCTCTCTTTTACTGCATTAGGACAACATCGATTCAACTGTTACTTGTTGCGGTAGCTGAACCCCTTTATCCTTTGCATGACCTGTCATTCCACAGTAAATAGATGAAACCCAGTAGCATGAGTAGGAGTTGTTTGAGCCCTGTTGTGCCTACTCATACATGCTTGTTTGTCATGCCTGCTACTGCTTAGAGTTGAGTCGAGTCTGATTCATCGAGGATGAATCAGAGGTGTGTGAACATGTCCTACTGTGTGTGTGAGCAAAGAGTGTGAACACGATTTGGTAAAGGTAGCGGTGATAGGCCATGTAGGAGTACATGGTGGGTTGTCTCATTGCAGCCGTCCTCAGGAACTGAGTTCTGTGTTTGTGATCCATGATTCAGCTACTACCACGCATTGGGCCCGAAACCAATGGACCCTCTCGGCTTCTTAATCACCCTTGTCCTCTGTCCAGGAGTTGCAAGTAGTTTCTGGTGTTTGTAGTATGCTGGAGGCCGTGGGCAGCGCTGACCGGAGGGGTGGGCTGTGATGCGGTAGGCACGTGGCACGGTGTACGGGGTGCCCGTTTGGTGTCTCGGGAACCCTGCACACATCGTTTAGGGCTGTGAGCGAAACTCCGGCCGGATCTCCTCGCGGATGGAACCCGAATAGGCGATAAACCTGGACTAGAGACTTGAGTGTTTAGGTAGGTCGTGGCCGACACCCTCGTTGGGCTTCCGCTTGAAAGTTGCCGAGTACATGTCGTGTAAACGGCGGTAAGTGGTGAGAGCGTGTGTGAAGAAGTACACCCCTGCAGGGTTAACATCATCTATTCGAATAGCCGTGTCCGCGGTAAAGGACTTCTGGGTTGCCTGTACAGTTCATAGACAAGTGAAAGTGGATACTCTAAAATGCGCAAGATAAGCGTGAGTGCTATGGATGGCGTTCTCGTAGGGAGACGGGAGCGGATCCATAGTGGTGTATTGATATGGTGAATATGTGAACTCGTGTGCGCCACCTCAAAAGAGTTACTTGCAGTCGTAGTTTAGGGTAGCCACCGAGTCAAAGCTGGCTTACTACAGTTAAACCCCACCATCCCCTTTGTTGATAATGATGCATATGTAGTTATTTCTGATGTAAGTCTTGCTGGGTACATTTGTACTCACATTTGCCTATTTTATGTTTTTGCAGAGAGACTTCGGTCTCGCTAGTAGTTCCGCGTGGACTTCGACGTTTAGCTTGTTACCTCAGCTACGATCTTGTGCCCTCGGCAGGATCTGGTAGATAGTCAGGCTTCTCAGCCTTTTTCATTTGTAGATGTCTGTACTCAGACATGTTAAGCTTCCGTTTGTGATATGACTTGTATGCTCTGAATGTTGGGTCATGAGACCTATGTTTGTAATATCTTGCTCCTCGGAGCCTATTGAATAAAATACTTAAGTTGTAGAGTCATGTTGTGATGCCATGTTGTATTTGCACATATCGAGCATATTGTGTGTATGTTATTGAAATGCTTGGTATGTGTGGGATCTGACTATCTAGTTGTTTATCCTTAGTAGCCTCTCTTACCGGGAAATGTCTCCTAGTGCTTCCACTGAGCCATGGTAGCTTGCTACTGCTCCGGGACACTTAGGCTGGCCGGCATGGGTCCTTCTTCGTTCCTGTGTCTGTCCCTTCGGGGAAATGTCACGCGATGAATACCAGAGTCCTGTTAGCCCGCTACAGCCCGGTTCACCGGAGTCCTGCTAGCCTAGTGCTACAGCCTGGATTCACTCGCTGATGACCGACACGTTTGATGCTGGGTCATGGATGCCTGTCCCTGTAAGTTTGTGCCACTTTGGGTTTACGACTAGCCATGTCAGTCCGGGCTCCTTATCATATGGATGCTAGTGACACTATCATATACGCGTGCCAAAAGGCGCAAACGGTCCCGGGCAAAGGTAAGGTGACACCCGTGGGAATACCGTGCGTGAGGCTGCAAAGTGATATGAGGTGTTACATGCTAGATTGATGTGGCATTGAGTCGGGGTCCTGACAGCTTTGGTATCAGAGCCTGACTGCCTATAGGATTACCAAGCCAAACTGATCGAAGTTGTGTCTAGAAATGCTTTAGTTATGTAAGGGAATTGATTGGGAAGGGAACGTAAGGCTCTTTTTACTCCTTATACCTCATGGCCTTCTGATCTGAGTCAACCTCTTCTCTTCTACGGGGATTAAGAACTAGGCATTCTCATCTATCTATCAGGATGACGTGTTACTAATCCATAGACTTATAGAATTGTTAGTTTCAAATCTCAGCTCAGCTTTTACTACTTCAGTGTGTTCGTAGTTGGTCTCTGAACCTTGATATTGTGATGTTGAGTGGTCATGCCACCATTTTTGTAGGATGTCTCAATCATTTTGAGCATTTACAACCGTTATGCTGTCCGAGTCATCCCAGGTTTCTAAACAATCTGATGCACTTGCAAATCATTTCCCTCTGGTTTGATGTTCCTTTGGGCCAGGTTAATCACACTAATTGCTGAGTTGAGGTATTCTATTGCCTCGACATATATGTTGGAATTATTATTATGACCCTAGGTGTCTTAGGGGATCATCTAGTAATCTAGCCATGATTTGTATCCCAGTGTGATGATTCTGGCCTTTATTCCCGAAAGCATCCCGTGATGCAATTTAGTTAGTAGGTATTCTACTCGTGGGTTTTGAACCCGATATTCACCCTACTCACTTCATGTTGATAGTGTTTTCTCGTTCCTTTAGGTTATTAGTAACCTTTGCAATAGTTCTCGAGGTCCGTGGTATTTCCTTCTTCCAAATACTATGAACCACTTATGACAGAAGTTTGTCGAACCAAAAGATCACAACAAGAGTGCTCTTGAAGAGTTCTCCATGCTATATTGTGACTCTGCCAGTTCTACCTTTCTGCATGGGTTATCTGGAAGAAACATGTTGAACTTGGTTCGACATACTAATCTATGCATCCACAACTCAGAAGGTTATATGTTCCTTGAGTTGTTCCTCCTTAGATGTTTTCCGACCATCGTCTATCAATTGATAGTCAGGAGTAATTGTGCATCCGTGTTATCGATGCTTATTATTCTTGTGGTCCGTTAAGCCATTCTATTTCAGAATGACTAGGAGAAACAAACTCCAGTACCTCATCCATTTCTAGGATTGGGTCAAAGCAGTTGTAATCCGCAGATCAAATGCCAATCCAGCTTTTGCTCTGTTCTACCCTGGAGTATTACCCCCTTTATGTCCAGATTTTCATGAGAAGTGCACCGGCTCTTGTGAATTCTTGACGTAGTGATACTTCTCGCTATCATTACTCATTCCTCGGTTCTGTGATGTCGCAACCGGAATGCCGACAAGTGAATCGTGATGTGTGAAATCTATACTCCTAGCAACTCTGTTGCTTGGTAGTTAAATGGACAACAACCTCATTCTTAGCGTGCTGATTATTAAATCATCATTCTAAGACAGATCGTGCTACCTAGTCCTTATTTCTGGTGCACCCTCCGATCAATGAGTTAGGATTGTGTCAATCCCTCGCTCTGTTGATCATATCGTCTTGCCCCGGAAAGTAAGATTGTTCTCGAGCTTAGTAACATATCCGTGGTTCGTGATGTTTCGAATATCTTCTCGGAAGTATTACCAGGTTGTCACCTGACCGCTATGTTGAGTTCGTGATCAAGTTGGTTTCTTGTAACCACCCCTTCTCCAAGGATCTGTATCGGGTATCCCTGAGCTAGTTGGGTAAGCTGAACAACAACTTGGAGAGTTGGGAGATAAAAGATGCCTGACTTAGTTCGTGTTAAGGGATATCTTGTGTGTGTGTTGAAGAAAGATGATATCTTGATCAATTGATCCTCGAGGCCAGTTGTTGGAGCTATTGTCTTGCCAAAACTTTGATTTGAGTGTGGGCTATTCTCAAATCAAATCAGAACCAACGATGTTCGTAATGTTGTCTTACTCGTGGATTTTCCTCGAGCATACACCATTATGTCTTTTGGGTCTGACCAATACTATCACCTTGTTCACACAGTTATGGAATTCCATCTCCATGGGAATCTGGATGAATTGTTGTTGAGCCCATCGACAACACCCTTATATCCTCCATGATTTTGTTGAACATTAAGCTAGTGTTGGAAACTTCTATGAGCATTATCTTCATGTCCCGTTCATGAAGCATATGTTCGAATGTAAGAAGTGACTTCCTCATATTCATGTGCATTTAATGTAAGTTGCCGCCGTGAATTCGATAAAGTCAATGTTGCTTCCTTGGAATCATCCCAAGTTAGTCACACAGGTGCAAAGTATACTATGGTTTGGTAGATTAATTACCTCCACTCCATATGTATTCCGTAGCACAACAAGCCACTGATTGATTTGTTCAAGGAGAAGAAGTTCCTTCTTAAGAGTATACCCTATGCAAGGACTTCGATATCCTCGATGATGGTTCCCCACCGGAGCTCAGTAGTGTTTTATTGTAAGACTACCATGGGATCATGTTTGTCTGGGACAACGTGTTCACATGTTTGTAGCAGAACCAGCTCATGTTTTGGAGCTTGCTATCGTAGTTCATTTCCCGAGAATCACGCAACGTCTTCTTGTCGGTTTGTGTTGTAAACTTTCATTTTTCTTTCTAGACTTGATGAGTCTAGATTATTCCGACACCAACCAGATCTGAATCTCAGGCAGATATGATGGTTGGAACGTTTCCCAAGAATTATAATATTGGTCTCTCTGTAACCGGTAAAGTGGATGTCGTGGCCAACACACCCAACCGGAAGACCTGTTATTGTAGTATCTTGATTGAGAAAGTTGGCCACCTCCCCATAGGGATTTCGCAGGAATTACTCCTTAGTTATTCCTTATGGATTCTTGTGCTTCCAAAGTCCGACCTTTTACTTGTTGTTCTAGATACCCAAACCATATCTATGAATGGATTATGCTAGCACATCAAGGAGAACATTAGAAGAGGAGTGCTAAATGTCTCTCGGTCGATCATCCAGATTTTGTTTCCTTGGCCTCGCTAAGGTGAAATCTAAGAAAGTGTTATCTTTCTTTGCATCTGCATCGTCCATCGCTATTTGTCATGGTAGTATGTTGTGTTGCCAGGATCCCTTGACGCGGATGTTGGTAGGACCTTGATGAACATGGAAATGTTCAAGTTCTTGAGAGCACGCACCAGCTCTAGGATTCATCGCCGGCACTAACCGGAATTGCTCTCAGTTTCCTTAGTTATGCTATAACTTTTCGAACAGTGGACTCACTCTCTACTGTTGAGCTTCTCTCCAGTTACTAGAATCATTCCTAGCACTTGTATTTTGTTCCCATCTTGCACTGTCATTATGCCATCCTATCTTGGGTCCCATCCATTTCCGATGATAAGCAAAATCATCCCTTGTGTTATCTTCAACAAGGTAGTCCACATCATCCATTCTGGCCGAGAATGTCTTTCTTTCGGACTCCTTCAAATGATCGATTGTGATTTGCCTTAAGCTGGTATAAAGAGCCTCAGTGATCTTTGAATCAAAGGTAATTCTTTTGCCACTTAAGGGATGATTCTACGAGCCACCTTCCCTAAGGTGCCCCGTTATGGAATCATGGCAGTTTATCCTTGCTACTTGGAACCCTCGTCAAATTGCTTTCTCCGTCCCTCCTGATGCATGTTTTGCCTCTCAGCTCCAGAGATGTTTCTATGTCTCATTACTTGAATTGATCTTGTGATCATTAATATGATCCTAAGTTGCTCGAATCTCAGGAAGATCGATTCTTCTAAAACTCTTCCTTTCTACTTGTTGTCATGTGGGATGGAGTTCTCAGAGCAAGACTTCGAGACAATGATGGTGATCAAATCAACGTTCATGTGAAGTGCAACTTGGATCGTGAAGATTATATTAGTTTGCGCTTCCCTTTCATGTTACCCTACGCTTGAATCTCGGGTCGAGATTCTTTTTAGAGGGGGTGAGTTGTCACATCCTAGCTAGTCCATGCATTAGAATGTTGCATCATGTTTACCTTTCATCAGAAATTTGAAATGGGGAAGACAGAACCCCCAGAACCCTCTGAATCCAACTAGGGTTTACTAAAAATATTTTCAATGAACCTGAAATGCCCTTCTAAAATGTTCATCACCTTTGCCTTGGTCCTAAACCACTGTCAAAAGTGATGCACAGATTTCTAGGTCACTCTAAGGTCACTGGATTAAATCTCTAACTATTTGAATTTGGGCATTTAAATTATATAAAATATTTCAAATGCTCAAATAATCCCAAACTAAAATGTTCCATGCTGGAAATATTCCATCTAAGAACCAGGTGCAGTTTGGTGATTTTTGGAGTTGCCTAGGTATTTTTAGAAATGCAACAACCTACAGAATATAAAAAAAATAGAAACGAAAGAGAAAGTCTTACCTGGCGCCACCCAGCAGGCCCACCTGCCGGCCCAGCCCAGCCACCGCTCCAGCGAGCTGCTTGACTTGGCCAGGCAGGCAGGCAGCTGCTCGACGACGAGCACAGCATGCATACCATGCAGCTGCCCGCCGCCTCGCCGCTCCCCTCGTCCAGCTGCTGACGTGGGACGAACCCTCTCCCTCTCCCCGACCCCGCAGACACCCGCTCCTGCCCCTGGCTCCTCTCTCTCGCTCTTCCCGACGTCGCTCGAGACGTCGTCGTCGCCGCCGCTCGCCACAGCCGCGTCCAACACCGTCCCCGCACCCTCTCACCGTGTCCGGACGGTTCGTCGTCGTCGGCTACGTCGACTAGCCAAGCCGCACGATGCCGGACCCCCTGCATCATCCCTGCCGCCGTCGTCTTCAACCTCGGGCCGCCCAGATCACCGTCGCTGTTCTGACCGCACCGAGCCCTCCCCGAGCACGCTGACCATCCTTGCGGTTTCTCTGTGAGCTGCTGAACCTCCCCGTGCTTTCCGTTTTGCCCCTAGAGTACCGTAGACGCCGCGTCTCCTGTGCCCGAACACGCCGCCGCTTGACCTCATCGCCGGTGCTGCTCCGGTGACCATTTGGTTGCGGGCTTGTGCCCGTCACACTCCTCGCGCCGCGTAGAGGCCGTAGGTGTTAGCGCCACACCGCCTAGGCCACCGCAGCCACGCGCATGAGCTGGCCCGAGCTTCAGCCTCCGCCAAGCTCGTCGCCGGCGCCACTCCGGCCACTCCCCGGCCGCGCCACCACCCCGGTTGGATGCGGACGAGCGTCCGCATCCCGTAGCTATGCTCCGCACGCCAAACGGCGCTTTATAGGCAAAACCCGCAGCATGCCGCCGCGTCTGGCCTCGCCGGCGGCTAAACGCCGGCAGGCTTTGACCCGTTGACCGGCGGGTTTGACCCCGCTGACTTAGTTGACAAGGTGGGGCCCTCTGCCAATTAACCTAGTTTAGGTTTAATCAAAATTAGTTAGTCTAATTAGCTACTGAAAGCGGGACCCACTGGTCAGGTTGACCTGGACGCCCCCGTTGACCCCCTGACGTCACCCTGACGCAGTGCTGACGCATTAATTCAATTACTGGAATTATTCTTATACGGGAAATTCCAGAAAATCACCAAAACTTCTAAAATTCATAGAAATTCAACCGTAACTCCAAATGAAATAAATTATATATGAAAAATGATCAGAAAAATCCAATCTATCCATTTGTACCATTTTCATGCATGTTAGAACAACTTATAGCTGCTGTTTAGCACAAATCATATAAATGGCATTTAAATATCCACATATGGAGTTTGAATTTGAATCTTGGATTCAAACCAACTTCATTTAATATGGTTGCTAGTTGCATTAGCTCAATCAACAGCATATTTCCATGACATTATCATGCATCATATTTGTTGCATTGCATTGATTGTGTCCCTCTTTGTTTGCCGGTAATTGTCCCCTCTCGATAGACGTGGTTTCGACGGCGAGTTCGATGACACCGATGAAGAACTATAATATCTTCAGAAGTGCCAGGCAAGCAAAACCCCCCCAGTTCATTCCGATACAATCCCACTCTCTCGCTCCTGCTCTCTTTTACTACATTAGGACAACAACGATTCATCTGTTACTTACCGCGGTAGCTGAACCCCTTTATCCTTTGCATGACCTGTCATTCCACAGTAAATAGATGAAACCCACTAGCATGAGTAGGAGTTGTTTGAGCCCTGATGTGCCTACTCATTCATGCTTGTTTGTCATGCCTGCTATTCCTTAGAGTTGTGTCAGGTCTGATTCATCGAGGATGAATCAGAGGTGTGTGAACATGTCCTACTGTGTGTGAGCTAAGTGTGTGAACACGATTTGGTAAAGGTAGCGGTGAGAGGCCATGTAGGAGTACATGGTGGGTTGTCTCATTGCAGCCGTCCTCAGGAACTGAGTTCTGTGTTTGTGATCCATGATACAGTTACTACCACGCATTGGGCCCGAAACCAATGGACCCTCTCGGCTTCTTAATCACCCTTGTCCTCTGTCCAGGAGTTGCAAGTAGTTTCTGGTGTTTGTAGTATGCTGGAGGCCGTGGGCAGCGCTGACCGGAGGGGTGGGCTGTGATGCGGTAGGCACGTGGCACGGTGTATCGGGTGCCCGTTTGGTGTCTCGGGAAACCTGCTCACATCGTTTGGGGCTGTGAGAGAAACTCCGGCCGGATCTCCTCGCGGATGGAACCCGAATAGGTGATAAACCTGGACTAGAGACTTGAGTGTTTAGGTAGGTCGTGGCCGACACCCTCGTTGGGCTTCCGCTTGAAGGTTGTCGAGTACATGTCGTGTAAACGGCGGTAAGTGGTGAGAGCGTGTGTGAAGAAGTACACCCCTGCAGGGTTAACATCATCTATTCGAATAGCCGTGTCCGCGGTAAAGGACTTTTGGGTTGCCTGTACAATTCATAGACAAGTGGAAGTGGATGCTCTAAAATACGCAAGCTAAGCGTGAGTGCTATGGATGGCGTTCTCGTAGGGAGACGGGAGCTGATCCATAGTGGTGTATTGATATGGTGAATATGTGGACTCATGTGCGCCACCTCAAAAGAGTTACTTGTAGCCGTAGTTTAGGATAGCCACTGAGTCAAAGCTGGCTTGCTGCAGTTAAACCCCACCATCCCCTTTGTTGATAATGATGCATATGTAGTTAGTTCTGATGTAAGTCTTGCTGGGTACATTTGTACTCACGTGTGCCTATTTTATGTTTTTGCAGAGAGACTTCAGTCTCGCTAGTAGTTCCACGTGGACTTCGACGTTTAGCTTGTTACCTCAGCTACGATCTTGTGCCCTCGGCAGGATCTGGTAGACAGTCAGGCTTCTCAGCCTTTTTCATTTATAGATGTCTGTACTCAGACATGTTAAGCTTCCGCTTGTGTTTGACTTGTATGCTCTGAATGTTGGGTCATGAGACCCATGTTTGTAATATCTCGCTCCTCGGAGCCTATTGAATAAGTACTTGAGTCGTAGAGTCATGTTGTGATGCCATGTTGTATTTGCACATATCAAGCATAATGTGTGTATGTTATTGAAATGCTTGGTATGTGTGGGATCTGACTATCTAGTTGTTTATCCTTAGTAGCATCTCTTACCGGGAAATGTCTCCTAGTGTTTCCACCGAGCCATGGTAGCTTGCTACTGCTCCAGAACACTTAGGCTGGCCGGCATGTGTCCTTCTACGTTCCTGTGTCTGTCCCTTCGGGGAAATGTCACGCGATGAATACCGGAGTCCTGTTAGCCCGCAACAGCCCGGTTCACCGGAGTCCTGCTAGCCTAGTGCTACAGCCTGGATTCACTCGCTGATGACCGACACGTTCGATGCTGGGTCATGGATGCCTGTCCCTGTAAGTTTGTGCCACTTTGGGTTTACGACTAGCCATGTCAGCCCGGGCTCCTTATCATATGGATGCTAGTGACACTATCATATACGCGTGCCAAAAGGCGCAAACGGTCCCGGGCAAAGGTAAGGTGACACCCGTGGGAATACCGTGCGTGAGGCCGCAAAGTGATATGAGGTGTTACATGCTGTGGCATTGAGTCGGGGTCCAAAAACTGTCAGGACCCCGACTCAATGCCACATCGATCTAGCATGTAACACCTCATATCACTTTGCGGCCTCACGCACGGTATCCCCATGGTTTTGCCTTACCTTTGCCCGGGACCGTTTGCGCCTTTTGGCACACATATATGATAGTGTCGCTAGCATCCATATGATAAGGAGCCCGGGCTGACATGGCTAGTCGTAAACCCAAAGTGGCACAAACTTACAGGGACAGGCATCCATGACCCAACATCGAACGTGTCGGTCATCAGCGAGTGAATCTAGGCTGTAGCACTGGGCTAGCAGGACTCCGGTGAACCGGGCTGTAGCGGGCTAATAGGACTCCGGTATTCATCGCGTGACATTTCCCCGAAGGGACAGACACAGGAACGAAGAAGGACACATGCCGGCCAATCTAAGTGTTCCGGAGCAGTAGCAAGCTACCATGGCTCAGTGGAAGCACTAGGAGACATTTCCCGGTAAGGGAGGCTACTAAGGATAAACAACTAGATAGTCAGATCCCACACATACCAAGCATTTCAATAACATACACACAATATGCTCGATATGTGCAAATACAACATGGCATCACAACATGACTCTACAACTCAAGTATTTTATTCAATAGGCTCCGAGGAGCGAGATATTACAAACAAGGGTCTCACGACCCAACATTCAGAGCATACAAGTCAAATCACATGCGGAAGCTTAACATGTCTGAGTACAGACAACTACAAATGAAAAAGGCTGAGAAGCCTGACTAACTGCCAGATCCTACCAAGGGCACAAGAACGTAGCTGAGGTAACAAGCTAAACGTCGAAGTCCACACGGAAGTACTAGTGAGACGGAAGTCTCTGCAAAAACATAAAATAGGCAAACATGAGTACAAATGTACCCAGCAAGACTTACATCAGAACTAACTACATATGCATCATTATCAACAAAGGGGTGGTGGGGTTTAACTGCAGCAAGCCAGCTTTGACTCAGTGGCTATCCTGAACTACGACTGCAAGTAACTTTTTGAGGTGGCGCACACGAGTCCACATATTCACCATATCAATACACCACTATGGATCCGCTCCGGTCTCCCTACGAGAACGCCATCCATAGCACTCACGCTTATCTTGTGCATTTTAGAGTATCCACTTTCACTTGTCTATGAACTGTACAGGCAACCCAGAAGTCCTTTTCCGCGGACACGGCTATTCGAATAGATCATATTAACCCTACAGGGGTGTACTTCTTCACACACGCTCTCGCCACTTACCGCCTTGTACACCTCGTGTATCTCAGCAACCTTCAAGCGGAAGCCTGGCGAGGGAGTCGGCCACGACCTGACTAACCACACAAGTCTCTCATCCAGGTTTATTGCCTATTCGGGTTCCATCCGCAAGGAGATCCGGCCGGGGTGTCGCTCACGGCCCCAAACGATGTGTGCAGGGTTCCCAAGTCCACCAACCGGGTGCCACTTGGTACACCGGGCCATTGTGCCTAGTCTGTCCCAAGCCCACCTGTACCGGGTGCCACTTGGTAGACTACTAACACTACCTACAAACACCAGAAACTAGTTGCAACTCCTGGACAGAGATCAGGTTGATTAATAAGCCGAGAGGGGCACTTAAGCATTCCAATGCGTGGTAGTAGCTGTTCATGGATCACAAACACAGAACTCGGTTCCTGAGGACGGCCGCAATGAGACAACCCACCATGTACTCCTACATGGCCTCTCACCGCTACCTTTACCAAATCGTGTTCACACACTTAGGTCACACACAGTAGGACATGTTCACACACCTCTAATTCATCCCCGATGAATCAGACCTGACTCAACTCTAAGCAGTAGCAGGCATGACAAACAATCATGAATGAGTAGGCACATCAGGGCTCAAACAACTCCTACTCATGCTAGTGGGTTTCATCTATTTACTATGGCAATGACAGGTCATGCAGAGGATAAGGGGTTCAACTACCGCAGCAAGTAACAGTTGAATCGTTGTTGTCCTAATGCAGTAAAAGAGAGCAGGAGCAAGAGAGTGGGCTTGTATCGGAATGAACAAGGGGGTTTTGCTTGCCTGGCACTTCTGAAGATAACATTGAGTCTTCATTGGTGTCAACAATCACAACGTCGGAACATCGTCTACCGAGAGGGGACAAATACCGGCAACAGAGAAGAAATACAATCAATGCAATGCACAATATGATGCATGATCATGACATGGCAAAATGAGTGTGTTGGGCTAATGCAACTAGAACCAGATGGGTTTGAGTCATTTTGAACCAATGGTTCAACCCCAAACTCATCTTATGAATTTAAATAGTGCTTATCATGTTTTGCATTAAACAGCAAAGTTAAGTCGTTTAAACATGCATGAAAATGGTACAGATGGATAGATTGGATTTTTCTGATCATTTTTCATATATAATTTATTTCATTTGGAGTTATGGTTGAATTTCTATGATTTTTAGAAGTTTATACTATTTTCTGGAATTTCCTGAATTAAAACTAATCCAGAAAATGAGTTATGATGTCAGCACTGCGTCATGCTTGCATCAGCAAGTCAACAGGGCTGCCCCAAGTCAAACCTGACCAGGGGTCCCACTAGTCAGTGTCACGGTGCTCATTAGGGTCGCTGATGTGTGGGCCTAGTCAACGGCCATGTCAGCGCGGTCAACTCAGGCATGTGGGTCCCGCTGGGTTTATAAACTAACCTAAACAGAAACAAAACTAGGATTAATTAGGGCCTGGGGCCCATGCGTTAGTGGCCCAGGGGGTTGGTTAGCGGTGTGATTAGGCCCTGATCACGGCCACGTCGGCAGTCGCCGGAGCCTTGCCGGCGACGACCTCAAACCGCGGCGGAAACTCGCCGGAAAACTGCTACAGGGCTCGGTTTTGCGCGTGGTTTGCGTCTACGGGGAGCTGAAGGTGCCGCGCATCCAGAGGTGGCGAAGGATGGATCTAGGGTGGCCGGAGATAGCCGGAACGGAGCTCGCGGCGGCGGCCGGAGTTCGGCCAACGGCGGGCTAGGCGATGCAGGGCACTAGGGGAGGCTTTGGTGTGTGCTACGTGCTCCTGGTGAGGTGTGGAGCATGGTGGTGTGCCCGGCTTCGAGCCACTGTGGCTCTGGCCACGATGGCGACATGCGGTGGCGGCGGCGGGCGTGGTCGAGCTCGGTGCAGTCGCTGCGGTGCTCGAGAGCAAGAACGGGAAGGGGAAGGAGGAAGAGGAGCTCACGGGGAGTGCAGGGGGCGTTGAAGCAGGCTCGGGGAAGGCTCGGAGCAGACAGCGCGACTGTGGCGATCTCAGCGTCCGAGGGGGAAGAAGGCGAGGTAGCCGGCGATGCAGGGTGGCAGGCATCGCGTGGCTCTGCGTAGATGATGAAGACGACCCTGCGGTTCTCCTGGGCAGGTCAGCGAGGCGAGAGGAGCTCGGCGGGCACGGCTATGGCAAGCGGCGGCGATGGCGGCGCTCGGGGAAGAGAGGGGGAGGGATCCAGAGGAGGGGATGAGCATGGGGAGAGTGAGAGAGCGTCGAGGAGGCCGCGTGGCGTCTCCACGAGGTCGAGGAAGCGAGCAGGGAGGCAGGAGGAGGTGGAAGCAGGAGGTGGCCGCGGCTCGGCTGTGCGCGCGCCATGCACAATGCCAGAAGGCATGGGGAAGACGACGCGCGAGGAGGTGGGTTGAGCTGGCCAACCAGGCCGGCCAGGTGGGCTTTGGTGGGCGCCAGGTAAGTTCCAGGTAAGTCTCTCTCTCTCTCTTTTATTTCCTGTTTTCTATTTTTCTGTAACTTTGTGGCTTTTTTTAAAAATACTTAGGCATTTTCAAAAATCACCAAACTGCACATGCCCACTGTATAGAATATATCCAACATGGGACATTTCAATTTAGGATTATTTGTACATTTAAAATATTTACTAGCATTTAAATGCTCAAATTCAAATACTATATGATTTAATTCAGAGCCCAAATATGTCGTGGAAAAATGTGCAACACCTCTGGTTATTGTTTCCAGCACTAACCAGAAATGACGAACATTTTTAAAAGCCATTTGGAATCACTGAGAATATTTTAGTTGAACCTAGTGAATTCCTTTGATGCTAGGGTTTGGGCAATCCCCATTTCAATTTCCTGTGAAAAATAAACATGATGCATCACCAAAAGCTAGCACTAGGCATTGCCAGAAGCTAGGGATGTGACAACTCACCCCCACTAAACAAGAATCTCGTCCCGAGATTCAAGCGTAGGGTAGGATGAAGGGGGAGCGCAAACTAACATACTCTTCACGATCCAGGTGGCACTTCATCAGAACGTTGAATCGATCACCATCTTTGACCCGATGTCTTCCTCTGAGAACTCCAACTAACATGACAAGAAGAGGAAAGGAAAACTCTAGAAGAATCGAACTTCTCGCAGACCGAACAACTTAGGATCAACTCATGGGATGAGACATTGACACATCTCTCGAGCTGAGACACGAAGCATACATCTGAAGAAATGGAGTGAGACAGATGACGAGGGCTGGCTAGGTGGAAAACAATTCCACGCTTGAGGAGATGGCGAATGGTTTCAAGATAGCGATGAAATAATTGCCATGATTCCATGACGGGGCACCTTAGAGAAGGCGACACGTAGAATTATTCCCTTAAGTGGAAGAAAGAATTACCTTTGATTCAGAGACCATGGAAACTCTTTATACCAGCATAAGGCAATCACAAATGATCGTTTAAAGGATTTCGAAGAAATGGCATGCTCCATTGGAGACGATACTATGGTTATAGAATAATCGGCAAATGGAAGGAACATTCCAATTGATATCGAGAATATAACCCAGTGACTGAGCATGCTCTCAAGAACTTGAGCATTTCCATATTCATCAAGTTTTACCAATATCCGTGTCAAGGATCCTGACAACACAACGTACTACCATGATGAACAACGATGGACGATGCAGATGCAAAGGAAGATAACCTTCTCAGATTTCACCTTAGCGAGGCCAAGGGAAAAAAATCTGGATGATCGACCGAGAGACATTTAGCACTCCGCTTCTAATGTTCTCCTTGATGCACTAGCATATCCCATTCATAGATATGGTTTGATATCTAGAACATCAAGTAAAAGGTCGGACTTCGGAAACACCAAATCCATAAGGAACAACTTCTGGAGTAAATCCTACAAAATCCTTATGGGGAGGTGGCCAACTTCCTCAATCAAGATACTACAATAATAGGTCTTCCGGCTGGGTGTGTTGGCCACGACATCCACTTTACCGGATTACAAAGAGACCAATATTATAGTTCTTGGGAAATGTTCCAACCATCATATCTGCCTGAGATTCAGATCTGGTTGGTGTCAGGATAATCCAGACTCATCGAGTCTAGAAAGAAAAATGAAAGTTTGCAACACAAATCGACGAGATGATGTTGCGAGATTCTCGGGGGATGAACTACGTTAGTAAGCTCCAAAACATGAGCCATCTCTGCTACATACATGTGAACACGCTGTCGCAGACAAGCATGACCACGTAGTAGTCTTATAATAAAACACTATCGAGTTCAGGTGGGGAACCATCAACGAGGATAATGAAGTCTTGTGCATGAACTAGTATTCGCACAACAACTCCTTTTCCCTTGAACAAATCAATCAGTGGCATGGTGTGCTAGGAAACCCATATAGAATGGAGGCGGCCAACCTACCAAACCATAGAGTACTTCGCACATGTGCATGACCAACTTGGGACGATTCCAGAGGAAGCAACAACAAGCTTTCTCGAATTCACGGCGGCAACTTGCATCGATTGCACGTGAACTTAGAGAAATTCGCTACTTTCATCCAAACATATGCTTCATGAACGGAACATGAAGGCATTGTTTACAAAGTTTCCAACACTAGCTTAATGTTTAACACGAATCATGGGGGAGACAAGATGCTGCTGATGGGCTCAACAGCAACTCATCGGAATATCCATATCACTGGAGTTCCACCACTATGTGAACAATGTGATAGTATTGGTCAGACCAAAAGATGTAGTGGTGTATGCTCGAGGAATCAACCACGAGTAAGACAACATTACGAATATCGTTGGTTCTGATTTGATTTAAGGATAGACCACACTCAAATCAATGTTTGGACAAGACAATAGATTCAACAACCGATCACGAGGAACAATCGATGATGATATCATCTCTCTTCAACACACACACACAAGGATATCCCTTTGGAAATTAACTAAATTAGACAAGCTTTTATCTTCCAACTCTCCAAGTTGTTGTTTAGCTTGACCAACTAGCTCAGGGGTATCCCACACAGATTCTTGGAGAATGTCTGGTTTACAAGAAACCAACTTGACCATGAACTCAACATAGCGATCAGGTGACAACCTGGTGATACTTCCGAGAAGATATTCGGAAAATCACGAACCACCGATATGTTACTAAGCTCGAGAACAATCTTGCTTTTCAGGGCAAGACAATATAATCAACAGAGTGAGGGATTGACACAATCCTAACTCATTGATCGAAGGGTGCACCAGGGAAAATGGACTAGGTGGCACGATCAACCTTAGGGTGATGGTTCAACAACCAACACGCTAAGAGTGAGAGTATTGTCCATTAACTACCAAGCAACAAGTTGCTCGGAGTATTGATTTCACACATCACGGTTCACTTGTCGGCATTCCAGTTGCGACAACACGGAACCGAGGAATGAATAATGATGGCGAGAAGTATCACTGTGTCAAGAGTTCATAGGATGGTGTGCAATTCCCATGACATTCTTGATATAAAGATGATAATACTCCAAGGTAGAACAGAACAAGAGCTAGATTAGCATCTTAATCTGCGGAACACAACTACTTTGACCAATCCTGGACATGGATGAGGTACTGGAGTTTGTTTCTCCTAGTCATTCCGAATAGAATGGCTTGACGGACCACAGAGTAATAGGCATCGATGAACCCGACTGCACAACTACTCCATTCTATCAATTGATAGACGAAGGTCAGAATACGACTAAAGAGGGACAACTCAAAGGAACATATATCTTTCTGAGTTGTGGATGCATAGATTAGTATGTCGAGCAAAGCTCAACATCTCTTTCGGATAACCCATGCAGAAGGTAGAACTGGCAGATTCACAATATAGAATGGAGAACCCATCGAGAGCACTCCTGTTGTGATCTTTGATCCAACAAACATCTGCCGTAAGTGGTTCATAGTATTTGGAAGAAGGAAATACCACAGACCTCAAGGACTAATGCAAAGGTTACTAATTTCCTAAAGAAACTAGCAAACACTATCAACAAGAGGTAAGTGGGGTGAATCTCGGGTTCAAAACCCAGAAGTGGAATACCTACTACTAAGTGGCATCACGGGATGCTTTCGAGAGTAAAGGCCAGAATCATCACACTGGGACACGAATCATGGCTAGATTACTAGATGATCCCCTAAGACACCTAGGGTCATAATAATAACTCCAACATATAGGTCGAGGTACTAAAATACCTCAACTCAGCAATTAGTGTGATTAACTTGGCCTAAAGGAACATCGAAACCAGAGGGAAAGGATTTGCAAGTGGATCAGATTGTTTAGAAACCTGGGATGACTCGGACAGCATAACGGCTGTAAATGCTCAGAAAACATTTGAGACATTCACAAGGATTTGCATAGTCACTTAACAACATCATATCAAGGTTCTGGTTCAACTGAGAACATACTAAAAGTAGTAGAAACTGAATTGAAGCTTGAAACTATGAATTCTATAAGTCTATGGATTAGTAACATGTCATCCTAATAGATAGATGAGAAGGCCTAGTTCCTTAACCCCGTAGAGAAGAAGAGGGTGACTCAGATCAGAAGGACATAAGGTAAAGGGGTAAAAAGAGCCTTACGTTCCATCCCACAATCAATTCCCTTATATAACTAAAGAATTTCTAGACTCAACTTCGACCAGTTTGGCTTGGTAATCCTACAGGCAGTCAAGCTCTGAGTTGAGAATCATTTCAATGCTTTAGTTCCGGTTATAAATGATCTGGATTTAACCTGACATAAATTACCTCAACGCACCGGTTCATGACAATATTTAGCAAGGATTGTCAACTTAGCCTAGAAGCTCCGCCGCGACTGCCTTGCCCCCTCAACGGAGCTACGCGACGCTCGGAGGCCCTGCTTCGTCGCCACCATCATCGTCTTCGCCTCGGCCGCCGTGGATCACCACCGTTGATTCGCGACAACCCACGCTTCCCCGACCCTGCCGTCTGCACCATCCACCTCCCTGTGAGCCCCTGCTTCATCTCCCTTCTCTCCCCTGGTTGCTCTCGCCCTCTAGCTGTCGTCTCCACCATGGCCGAACCTTCGCCGCCGCCCGAGCTCGCCGTCGACGCAGCTCCGGTGACCATTTGGTCACCCCGACGAGTCCAACAAGCTCGTAAGGCCACATAGAGCATCCCTAGCACTTTGCTTCTCTCATCTTCGAGTTCCAAACGCGCTCTCATCCACGACCAAACTCCGGCGGCCACAACCGAGCTCGCCGCCATCGACTCCGGCCATCCCATGCCCAGCCACGGCCACCGCCCAACCCGGGGTACAAGTACGCCGCGGATCTCGCCGGCGACTAACCGCCGGCGGGTTTGACTTGTTTGACCTGGGGTTTGACCCCCCAGGGTCACTGACGCGTGGGCCATGCCCTGTTTAGTTTAGGTGTTAGTTTAGTTAGCGCTAATTAACTCAGTTAATTAGTTTTCTCACTGACAGGTGGGCCCAGGCCCTAATTAACCTAGGTTAGTGCTAACCTAACACTAACTAACTCTGTTAGTTAGATGTTACACTGACATGTGGGTCCCAGCTGTCAGGTTTGACCTGGGCTAGCGCCTTTGACCTGCTGACGTCACGCTGACGTCAGGCTGACGCCATTATTTATTTTCTGGAATTAGTTTAATTCTTTTAAATCAGGAAATTCCAAAAAATTAGCAAAACTTCAAAAAAATCATAGAAATTCAACCGTAACTCAGATTGAAATAAGTTATATATGAAAAATTATCAGAAAAATGCAATCTATCCATTTGTGCCAGTTTCATGCAACCAACTTATACCTGCTGTATAGGTGAAAACACATAAATGGCATTTATAAAGACTTAGCTTGGAGTTGCATTTGAATTCTTGATTCAAATGGACTTCAACCAAATGAATGCCAGCTGCATTAGCTCAAACAACATCACATATTCATGCCATGTTCATGCATCATATTGTTGCATATGATTGTTTATTGATTGTTGGCACCGTTCCTTCTCGATAGGTCCTGCTCCGGAGACCGTTCCAGAGTACCTATCTGAGGAGCAGTGCCCCCTCTGTTGATCTACCAGGCAAGCAAACCCCCTTGTTCATTCCGATACAATCCTACTCTCTCGCTCCTGCTCTCAGTTATTGCATTAGGACAACAACGATTCATCTGCTACTTTGTGCTGTGGTAGTTGAACCCATTCCTCTGCATGACCTGTCATTGCCACAGTAAATAGTTGAAACCCACTAGCATGTGTAGGAGTTGACTGAGCCATGTTGTGTTCCTACCATGCCATGCCTGCTATTGCTTAGAGTTATGTCAGGTTTGATTCATTGGGAATGAATTGGAGTGTTACGATATGTTCTGATGCTGAGAGTGAAGTGTGTGAACACGATTTGGTAAAGGTAGCGGTGAGAGGCCATGTAGGAGTACATGGTGGGTTGTCTCACTGGAACCGTCCTTAAGCACTGAGTTCTGGGTATGTCATCCAATGACTCGATACTACCACACATTGGGTTCCGGTAACTCGACCCCTCTTGTCTTATTAACCAACTTGATCTCTGTCCAGGAGTTGCAACTAGTTTCTGGTGTTTGTAGGTAGTGTTAGTAGTCTACCAAGTGGCACCCGGCCAGGTGGGCTTGGGACAGAGTAGGCACAGTGGCACGGTGTACCAAGTGGCACCCGGATGGTGGGCTTGGGAACCCTGCTCACATCGTTTGGGGCCGTGAGCGACACCCCGGCCGGATCTCCTTGCGGATGGAACCCGAATAGGCGATAAACCTGGACTAGACTATTGTGTGGTTAGTCAGGTCGTGGCCGACTCCCTCGCCAGGCTTCCACTTGAAGGTTGCCGAGATACATGATGTGTGCATGGCGGTAAGTGGCGAGAGCGTGTGTGAAGAAGTACACCCCTGCAGGGTTAACATGATCTATTCGAATAGCCGGGTCCGCAGTTATGGACTTCTTGGATGCTTACATGGTACATAGACAACTTGAAGTGGATACTCTAAAATGCTCAAGACAGGTGTGAGTGCTATGGATGGCCTTCTCGTAGGGAGACGGGGATGAATCCATAGTAGTGTATTGTGTGGTGATTAGTGGACTCGTGTGCGCCATATCACCTCAAAGAAGTTCTGGTAGTCGTAGAACAGGATAGCCACAGAGTCAAAGCTGGCTTGCTGCAACTAAACCCCACATTACCCTCTTGATACAAATGCATGTATGATAGGATCTGATGTAAGTCTTGCTGAGTACCTTTGTACTCATGTTGCTTTATTTATGTTTTTGCAGCGGAGACTTCGGTCTTACTAGTGTTCTCGTGGACTTCGACAAGTAGCTTGTACCTCAGCTACGATCTTGATCAGATGTTGTAGATAGTCAGGCTCTTCAGCCTTTTCATTTGTAGATGTCTGTACCCAGACATGTAATGCTTCCGCTTGTTGCTTGTACGCTCTGTATGATGGGTCTTGTGACCCTTGTTTGCAATAAATGCTATGATGGCTCTTTGAGCCTTATCTATATGAGTTGTTGAGTTATGCTGTGATGCCATGTTGCACAACACATAATTGCATGTTATGCGTACGTGAAATGTGTATTGCTATGTGTGGGATCTGACTATCTAGTTGTTTATCCTTAGTAGCCTCTCTTACCGGGAAATGTCTCCTAGTGCTTCCACTGAGCCATGGTAGCGTGCTACTGCTCCAGAACACTTAGGCTGGCCGGCATGTGTCCTTCTTCGTTCCTGTGTCTGTCCCTTCGGGGAAATGTCACGCGATGAATACTGGAGTCCTGTTATCCCGCTACAGCCCGGTTCACCGAAGTCTTGTTAGCCTAGTGCTACAACCTGGATTCACTCGCTGATGACCGACACGTTCGATGCTGGGTTATGGATGCCTGTCCCTGTAAGTTTGTGCCACTTTGGGTTTACGACTAGCCATGTTAGCCCGGGCTCCTTATCATATGGATGCTAGCGACACTATCATATACGTGTGCCAGAAGGCGCTAACGGTCCCGGGAAAAGGTAAGGCGACACCCGTGGGGATACCGTGCATGAGGCCGCAAAGTGATATGAGGTGTTACATCCTAGATCGATGTGGCATTGAGTCGGGGTCCTGACAGCTTTGCTCTGATACCAAAGCTGTCAGGACCCCGACTCAATGCCACATCGATCTAGCATGTAACACCTCATATCACTTTGCGGCCTCACGCACGGTATTCCCACGGGTGTCGCCTTACCTTTGCCCGGGACCGTTTGCGCCTTTTGGCACACGTATATGATAGTGTCGGTAGCATCCATATGATAAGGAGCCCGGGCTGACATGGCTAGTCGTAAACCAAAAGTGGCACAAACTTACAGGGACAGGCATCCATGACCCAGCATCGAACGTGTCGGTCATCAGCGAGTGAATCCAGGCTGTAGCACTGGGCTAGCAGGACTCTGGTATTCATCGCGTGACATTTCCCCGAAGGGACAGACACAGGAACGAAGAAGGACACATGCCGGCCAGCCTAAGTGTTCCGGAGCAGTAGCAAGCTACCATGGCTCGGCGGAAACACTAGGAGACATTTCCTGGTAAGAGAGGCTACTAAAGATAAACAACTAGATAGTCAGATCCCACACATACCAAGCATTTCAATAACATACACACAATATGCTCGATATGTGCAAATACAACATGGCATCACAACATGACTCTACGACTCAAGTATTTATTCATTAGGCTCCGAGGAGCGAGATATTACAAACATGGGTCTCCCGACCCAACATTCAGAGTATACAAGTCAAAGCACATGCGGAAACTGTAACATGTCTGAGTACAGACAACTATAAATGAAAAAAGGCTGAGAAGCCTGACTATCTACTAGATCCTGCCGAGGGCACAAGATCGTAGCTGAGGTAACAAGCTAAATGTCGAAGTCCACGCGGAACTACTAACAAGACCGAAGTCTCTCTGCAAAAACGTAGAATAGGCAAACATGAGTACAAATGTACCCAGCAAGACTTACATCAGATCTAGCTACATATGCATCATTATCAACAAAGGGGATGGTGGGGTTTAACTGCAGCAAGCCAGCTTTGACTCGGTGGCTATCATGAACTACTACTGCAAGTAACTCTTTTGAGGTGGCGCACACGAGTCCACATATTCACCATATCAATACACCACTATGGATCCGCTCCCGTCTCCCCACGAGAACACCATCCATAGCACTCACACTTATCTTGCGTATTTTAGAGTACCCACTTTCACTTGTCTATGAACTGATATAGGTAACCCAGAAGTCCTTTACCGCGGACATGGCTATTTGAATAGATGATGTTAACCTTGCAGGGGTGTACTTCTTCACACACGCTCTCACCACTTACCGCCGTTTACACGACATGTACTCGGCAACCTTCAAGCGGAAGCCCAACGAGGGTGTCGGCCACGACCTACCTAAACACTCAAGTCTCTAGTCCAGGTTTATCGCCTATTCGGGTTCCATCCGCGAGGAGATCCGGCCGGAGTTTCGCTCACAGCCCCAAACGATGTGTGCAGGGTTCCCAAGACACCAAATGGGCGCCCGGTACACCGTGCCACGTGCCTACCGCATCACAGCCCACCCCTCCGGTCAGTGCTGCGCACGGCCTCCAGCATACTACAAACACCAAAAACTACTTGCAAATCCTGGACAGAGGACAAGGGTGATTAAGAAGCCGAGAGGGTCCATTGGTTGCGGGCCCAATGCGTGGTAGTAGCTGAATCATGGATCACAAACACAGAACTCAGTTCCTGAGGACGGCTGCAATGAGACAACCCACCATGTACTCCTACATGGCCTCTCACCGCTACCTTTACCAAATCGTGTTCACACTCTTAGCTCACACACAGTAGGACATGTTCACACACCTCTGATTCATCCTCGATGAATCAGACCTGACTCAACTCTAAGCAGTAGCAGGCATGACAAACAAGCATGAATGAGTAGGCACAACAGGGCTCAAACAACTCCTACTCATGCTAGTGGGTTTCATCTATTTACTGTGGAATGACAGGTCATGCAAAGGATAAAGGGGTTCAGCTACCGCAACAAGTAACAGATGAATCGTTGTTGTCCTAATGCAGTAAAAGAGAGCAGGAGCGAGAGAGTGGGATTGTATCAAAATGAACAAGGGGGTTTTGCTTGTCTGGCACTTTCGAAGATAATATAGCTCTTCATCAGTGTCATCGATCTCATCGTCGAAACCACGTCTATCGAGAGGGGACAAATACCGGCAACAGAGAAGTAACACAATCAATGCAATGCACAATATGATGCATGATCATGACATGGTAAAATGAGTGTGTTGGGCTAATGCAACTACAACCAGATGGGTTTGAGCTATTTTGAACCAAAGATTCAAAGTTCAAACACATTTGTGATCTTAAATAGTGCTTTATCATGTTTTGCACTAAACAGCAAGTTAACTTGTTTAAACATGCATGAAACTAGTACATATGGATAGAATGGATTTTTCTGATCATTTTTCATATATAATTTGTTTGATTTGGAGCTACGGTTGATTTTATATGATTTTTAGAAGTTAGCACTATTTTCTGGAATTTCCTGTAAAAGAATAATTCCAGTAATTAAATTACTGCGTCAGCATTACGTCAGGATGACGTCAGAGGTCAACGGGGAGGTCCAGGTCAAACTGACCAGTGGGTCCAGCATGTCAGTAGTTAATTAAACTAACTAATTTTGGTTAAAACTAATTAGATGTAGTTAGCAGAGGGGGGGGCCCACTTGTCATTGACTCAGAGGAGTCAACCTGGGCCCACCCAGTCCACGTCAGGGGTCAAACCCGCTGGTCAATAGGTCAAAGCCTGTCGGCGTTTAGCCACCGGCGGGGCCAGACGCGGCGGCGTGCTGCCGGATTCGCCCATAGGGCCCCATTTGTTGCGCGGAGAGCAGCTATGGGCAGCTGGTGATCGCCCGCACCCACCCATGGTGGTGGCTTGGCCGGGGAGTGGCCGGAGCTTCGCCGGCGACGAGGTCAGGCGGAGGCCGAAGCTCGGCCAGCTCGTGCGCGGGGCTGCGGTGGCCTAGGCAGCGTGACGCTAGCACCTACGGCCCCTACGCGGTGCGAGGGGTGTGAGAGGCACAAGCCCGTGACCAAATGGTCACCAGAGCAACGCCGGCGACGTGGTCAGGCGGCGGCGCATGCGGTGAGCTTCGTGTGCCCACTATGTTGCAATAGAAGGAGAACGGAGAAGATAGGGAGGTTCAGCAGCTCACGGGGAATCTGCAGGGGAGGTCGGCGTGCTCGGGGAAGGCTCGGTGCGGTCGGGACGATGATGGCGATCTGGGCGGCCCGAGGTTGAAGACGACGGCGGCGGGGATGATGCAGGGGCTCCAGCGTCGTGCGGCTTGGCTAGTCGACGTAGCCGACGACGACGAACCGTCCGGACACGGTGAGAGGGCGCGGGGACGGAGTTGGACGCGGCTGTGGCGAGCGGCGGCGACGATGACGTCTCGGGCGATGTCGGGGAGGGCAAGAGAGAGGAGCCAGGGGGAGGAGAGGGTGTCTGCGGGGTCGGGGAGAGGGAGAGGGTTCGTCCCACATCAGCAGCTGGACGACGGGAGCGGCGAGGCGGCGGGCAGCTGCGTGGCATGCAAGCTGTGCTCGCCGTCGAGCAGCTGCCTTCCTGCCTGGCCAAGTCAAGCAGCTCGCTGGAGCGGTGACTGGGCTGGGCCGGCAGGTGGGCCTGCTGGGTGGCGCCAGGTAAGACTTTCTCTTTTGTCCTCTATTTTTTAATATTCTGTAGGTTTGTTGCATTTCTAAAAATACCTAGGCAACTCCAAAAATCACGAAACTGCACCTGGTCCTTAGATGGAATATTTCCAGCATGGAACATTTTAGTTTGGGATTATTTGAGCATTTGAAATATTTTATATAATTTAAATGCCCAAATTCAAATAGTTAGAGATTTAATCCAGTGACCTTAGAGTGACCTAGAAATTTGTGCATCACTTCTGACAGTGGTTTAGGACCAAGGCAAAGGTGATGAACATTTTAGAAGGGCATTTCAGGTTCATTGAAAATATTTTTAGTAAACCCTAGTTGGATTCAGAGGGTTCTGGGGGTTCTGTCTTCCCCATTTCAAATTTCTGATGAAAGGTAAACATGATGCAACACTCTAATGTATGGACTAGCTAGGATGTGACAACTCACCCCCACTAAACAAGAATCTCGACCCGAGATTCAGGCGTAGGGTAAGACGAAGGGGAAACGCAACCTAACACAATCCTCACGATCCAGGTTGCCCTTCATAAGAGCATTGATTCGATCACCATCATTGACTCGAGGTCTTGTTCTGAGAACTCCAACTAACATGGCAACAAGAGGAAAGGAAAAACTCTAAAAGAATCATTCTTCTCGAAGATCAAACAACTCAGGATCAGCTCACGGGGTGAGTCATGGCAACATCTCTCGAGCTGAGACACGAAGCACGCATCTAGAGGAATGGAGTGGAACGGGTGGTGAAGGTTCACTAGGTAGACAACAATTCCACACTTTAAAAGGGTGGTGAACGGTTGTCATCGTAGCGAGGAGTGAAGTGTGTGAACACGATTTGGTAAAGGTAGCGGTGAGAGGCCATGTAGGAGTACATGGTGGGTTGTCTCACTGGAACCGTCCTTAAGCACTGAGTTCTGGGTATGTCATCCAATGACTCGATACTACCACACATTGGGTTCCGGTAACTCGACCCCTCTTGTCTTATTAACCAACTTGATCTCTGTCCAGGAGTTGCAACTAGTTTCTGGTGTTTGTAGGTAGTGTTAGTAGTCTACCAAGTGGCACCCGGCCAGGTGGGCTTGGGACAGAGTAGGCACAGTGGCACGGTGTACCAAGTGGCACCCGGATGGTGGGCTTGGGAACCCTGCTCACATCGTTTGGGGCCGTGAGCGACACCCCGGCCGGATCTCCTTGCGGATGGAACCCGAATAGGCGATAAACCTGGACTAGACTATTGTGTGGTTAGTCAGGTCGTGGCCGACTCCCTCGCCAGGCTTCCACTTGAAGGTTGCCGAGATACATGATGTGTGCATGG